>NC_140580.1:1094346054-1094669608 GCF_964204655.1 Triturus cristatus
ACAGAAGGCAGGACTTAGGAGCATTGCGGGCCGAGAGAGTTCATGAAACTACCACCGGAGGGCAGCAGAGGGCAATAAACCTCCCAATGAATGTCTAAAACCTTTCATAAGTGGAAGCATTTCTGTATGTATTTATTTTATGTTTGCAGTTTTCTGGACGCAGACTTGGCCTGGGGGCACTAGAGCGCTTCACAAGAGACCAAGATGTGTGTCCCGGACAACAAATAGAAGCAAAAGGAGTTGGCAGCTTATGTCCGCATAGGAATAGTGCCAGAAAGAATTACTTTAGAAGACAGTCATAATGAAGGGGTCATCAAGCAGCAAAACGAAACAAGCCTGGGAGTGGTGCGTGCGCACCCAGTCTGCTCATTTTCAAGCACTGCACTCGTGCTTGTGGCACGCCCCTGCTCGCTCCCACAAGCTGGATGCCGCCACAAGCACGAGTGTGTGCTTGAAAATGGGCAGAGCGACGGCTAAAGGCCCTCCTTTGCAGCGCATGCGCACTCCATAGGCGAGACCTAAAAATAAATGAGAATACCTAAAGGTGCCATACTATTGTGTTATATCCATTTGAAAGAAAATTTGGGATGATTAATAATGCATCATAGTTAAATGGACGCATAAGAGAGGAGTTAATGGGAAAAACTAAACTATATTAATGAGGTGGCCCTAAAACCATTCATCCAGTGAGTGGTAATGAGGCCTGAGAAGACTTTAGGCACAATTTCCAGCACCCCCAAAATGCCTTGTTTCTCTCTACTGATGAAGGAAGGAATCCTCAAACACGTGTCTAGAGTAACACAGCACAGACTTCGCCAACAAAGGTGAAAAAATGAAAGACTACTACTCAAGTAAGTGTTATGATGCTCTACATTTCCCATGATGCATTTGGGAAAATTGAGTGCTGGAATGTGAGGCAGTGTGCTCCCACCCATCTTCTGTTTGAAAAGGCTCCCTTGAGCTCTTGATGAGCTTATGTTGATGCACCTGCGCCCAGTGAGTGGTACTGAGGCATGTGAACACTTTGGGAAGCATTTCCATCATCCCCAAAATGGCTTGTTGCTCTCTATTGATGAAGGAATGAATCCAGAAACATGTGTTTAGAGTTACTTAACACAGGCTGCACCAACAAGGGTGATACATTAAAGACTACTATTGAAGTGTTATCATGCACTACATTTACCATGATGCATTGAAGCAAATTGAGTGCTGGGGTGAGAGGCAGTGTACTCCCACTCTACTTCTATTTATTACTACTTATTATAAAAGTGAATGTAAAATACTAATCTGAATAAACAACAATTTGAAAACAATTCTGATTGATAATATACTGCAAGAAATATTTAAAAAATTAATATACAATGCAAAATAGCCAAAATTATTTAAAAAAATAATAATTCTATAACCTATAAAAAAAAAGGTAAGAGAAAAATGATATATTGTAGCAAGCAAAAACATATTGAACAGGAGGACGCCCTACCTGACCATGCCCTGCTCTTCTTATTCTTGCAGAATGGCGACTTTCCAACGTCCCCGTTTCTATCAGGAAGGTATTCGGGCTCCATAAAGAGAAACCGAGTTCAGGATGTAAACCCCGCCCACAAGGAATGCGTCACAAATAGTGTATTCTCTAAGCCAATGAGTCACGGTGATCGTGAAAACATAAACCCCGAAAGAAACCAGTTAGTGTTCATGCCTTATGAGAAGATGCCGGAAGACGACGCCAACAACGGAGCCTGCTTCAAGGAATCGAGAAATCAGCCAGGGACGGAGCAGGAAGAAAGAGGCAAAGCAACGAACCAAGCAAACAATGCTGACGTGGGAGCTGTGAAGGTCGAGTCCGCCGTACCAGAACAAGAGGGAGGACTCTAGCGATACCGCGCACAAGCGAGCCACGTTTCTGGAGGAGTGTGGCTGACAGAGGTACGGGCCCGTTTAAGGGCACTTAGGGGGAGGCGGGATGCAGATGCGACATAAAGCCGCAATAGAGCAAACTCCCTGCCTGCAAAGCCCTCCCCTCATAATTGGTGAAGTTTTGGTTAAGGTGCAAAATCCCTCCTCTCTCATCCTGTCAATATCAGTCAGGTCATTCATTTTGGTTCTGTGTTTCTATTTGTTTCTCCGAAAGTTCTGAAGCAAAGGAAGACTCCCGGCGTGACCTTTCATTAAAACGGGACAAGCTGAAGATGCCGGAGCTACTGTTTCCCCCTATGCAACAAAGGAGAGAAGTTGTATAAGTGCATTTTTGTTAATAAAAAGAAAGATAACAAAGGAGAAACAGGCCTTCCTCCATCTTTTCCCTCCTGTCCAGATGACATATATATATATATAAACAATACAAAATAATTTTACAAATCTATATAATTCCCCCACAAATTCTATTAAAAAGAGCCCCAAAAATGTAAAAAAAAGAAAAACAGAACATCCAATATGACTCCAATAATCCATCCAAAACCTAAAATGTTTGAAAAAAATAAATATAAATGCTCTATGAAATCCCAAATCAAGGAAAATGTAAAAATATATATATATATATCTTGGTCGAAAAGATAACCAACTCTTTATCCTTAATAAACATGAAATCCATCTAGTTAAAATTGAAGCCTGGTGTCCTAAAATAAAAACCTGTAAACGAAAAAGTATAATCCCACCCAAAAACACTTCCATTCCTAGTATATAAAACAACTAACAGTACAAAAGCTTTACAATCATTGTTAAACACATAGAACTTGCAAGTAAAGTACAAATAAACATTCAATTTCACAATAAGTCCTTATGCAATTGAATAATCTAACATATACTACACTAAATAAAGATACACAAAACAACATCAAATAATAAAAACTAGCCAAATTAACTCTGAGCACCTTCCCCTCCTACTTAGGGGTCGAATATGATGCCGTCCAGAAAGGCTCTGAACGGGATTCGTATTCGGAGAATCCGATTCAGAACCTATATTTCTGACCAAATCAGACACCTTTCAGGACGACCGATAGCATTGCACGGAGACCGTTCGGCCTCTCCTAATCGGTTACAAATGGCATTCGGACAGCCTGAGTAGTTCGGAGCTGAATCATACAGCTCTATCTGCACGTTTTCCGAATGAGTGAGTAAGAATGACTGATTGGGACAGCCGATCCGATTTGGTGTGCCTTACACGAAACGGCTGTGGGAATCTGACTTTGGGAGCCTGTAGCAGGCCCCCCTTCACCCATACGCCTCCAGATGGGGTTAATGGGGGTACCCACGGGCCTCCTCTTCACAACCATGCACAGTGTGGAAGGCACCATGGGGTGCAGGCCACAGAGTGCAAGGTATTCCCCAACCACCCCTTTTTTTCAATGGGAGTCTGTGTTCTCGTTCGGAACACAACTCCCAATGAAGTCAATGCCAGTCCAAACAAACGGTGTTCGGACACATCGTAATCAGTCAGTAGCCGAGTTGTTCGGGAAAGCATTCCGAAACCGATTTGGCCGGACTGCTTTCCGGACAACATTGTAATCGGCCCCAAAATTCTTAGAAAATAAGTTTAAGTTTAAAATAGTCTTACCTGAACCTAAGAGCAGCAATGGATGACTACAAACATAAATTCCATGAAGCGCCCAAAAGACGAAGAAAGAGTACAAGATGAAAAAAACTAGGAAAAATGGCAGAAAAATTAAAATACAAGAAAGACTTATAAACAGTGTCTTAAAAATATTTTACAAAATTATGTGTTGATCAAAATGCACAAAAATGTTTTATACATAAATATATTATATAATATATATTCTAATGAAAATATATAGCTACGTTTTCAGTTCTTTTTAATATAACGTTAAAACAATTTAAATAAAGTAAATAATATACATGTTTGTTAAAGATTACTATCCAGCATTTTTTAAAACGTTGTATAGCTACAAATAAAAATGTGTGTGCTCTACAGCTATATCAAATGTGCACTTGCTATTATTCAGAATAAAAAAAAAATTCTTGGAAATAAAAAGTGTTCCAAAAAACCTATAACTTTTTCAAAATTATGATCAATAGCACTGATATACATAAAAATTAATGTTTAGAAAAGGTATATAACAATAAGATTGAAAAGCTTTTTTTTAAAAAAAAAATAGATTAACAAACAAACAAAAATGAGCACTACTAATTACTATAACTTGTTAATGAGCAAAATAAAAAATACAAACAATTCTGGCATTTCTGGATATCAAGGGCCATATGTAGGAAGCCTAATACCGGTCGGTAACGGCCGATTTTCGGGTAAATATCCCGTTACCGACCGGTATTTAGGCTTTTGGTATGTAGGGGGCATATTTCAGGATTCGGTAATTTACCGAATCGGTAAAATTACCGATTCGGTAATTTTACCGATTCGGTAAATATCGAATCCTGAAATGATATGTAGGGGGAGTGTGTCGTTGGTGTGGGGATTCGTTATTTACCACCAACTAAAAGTTGATGGTAAATGACGAATACCTGTAAAAAAGCATTTTTTTACCATTTGAAGTGTGCAATGTGGCAGACATACATGCCTTTAGGGAATGTATGTGCGCCACATGTGCACACATGGACGAATCAGGGTTGCAACAGGGTGTCAATGTGACACCCTGCCACCCATGATGATGCCTCCCCCATTACCAATTCGGTATTTACCGAATCGGTAATGGCAACTGGCTTCCCATTCATTCCTATGGGCCGCCAGGCCCATAGGAATGAATGGGAAGCCAGTTGCCATTACCGAATCGGTAAATACCTATTCTAAAATACCGACATATACCGAATCGGTAATTATTTACCTACATTACATTTACCGATTCATAAATACCGAATCGGTAAAATTCGGTATTTAAGAATCGGTAAATGTAATTTACCTACATATGGCCCCAAATGTATTAGTCCAAATAAAAACGTAGCCACATTGTAAAACATGTTATATTTTGGAGAAAGTCTAATTTAATATTCTCCCTTCCAACTTCCTCACATTTGGGAAAATGTACTTTGAGCGGGCGGCAATAGTTACTATACCAACTCCAAACATAATCACATTGGGGAAACTGTTGGACTTTGTGAGGTGCAGAGTTACTATTCCCATATCATATTTGACCATACTGGGGAAACTTTTGGACTTTTAGGGAAGGATTCTAATTTACTATTCCAACTCCAAACTTAGGGGACCCATTGGACTTCAGAGAAAAATGGTCAGATATTATTATTCTAATTTCAAATGTAACCACATTGGAAAAAAGTGCTGGACTTTGAGGGGATTCAGATTTATTATTTCCATCCCAAACATGATTCCACTTGGGAAAGTACTGTACTTTTACGTTACAAAATAACTACTCCCACAAAATTATAGTCGACATTACACTAAGAATTTAAATTATCCCAAAAAATACAAACCACTTAACATAAATTAGATAAACTGCGATAATTAAAACAAAATTAAAATAATTACTTTTATTTCAAAATTGATAAAGAAATTAATTTGAAAACAATATTTTACACTAAAACATGCATTACATACATGGTTAACACACAATGAGAAAACAATGTGCAAATGACAAAAACACCTTTAATTGAAACCAGAAAATATGTTAGAATTAATTTGATTAATTTAATTTCAATAAATGAAAAAATAATTATAACAATTTTTGTTAGAAAATTATAGACAAAAAATATAGTTAACACAAATGTTCAAAAATATAACAATATTGAACAATTTTTTTCATAATACATACCATTAACACAACAATTTCAAACATAAAAGCCCTTTAATTTACACTCCAACCTAGTCACCACATTCCACTCCTAAAGTTATAATAAAAAAAAGACAAACATTTAAAAAAATAAATGCTTAATATTAAAGAACACAAATATACATTAAAAACCATAAAAATGACATTGACTTAAGACACAATATATGTTTCCATCAATATTAAAATATTTTTAAAAAATTATAATCTTTTCTGCGATCATCCGACTCATAATATTTTTGATATAACGTTATTGCAGACACAATATTTCTGACTCACCATATTTTTTCCACAGTATTTTATCAGAGTTCTGTGAGGAGATATTGACTTCAATACCAGGAGGGTAAACAAGTGCGCTTGGATCTGACAGACTCGGTCCTGAGCCAAGGAAACATTTCAGACATTTATCTGGAATCTTGCCCTGATGAATTTTAGATCCTGAGCTTGTGCTACTCTGGATTTCTTCTGATTTGTCATAAACCTCAACAAGATAAAAATGTGAAGCAGTCTCAACTTCCACCAATGTTTGGAGTTTGGTTGTTCAAGTGTGGAGAGGAGTGATTTCTGTGAAGATGCCAATTTCCTGGACCAGCAGCTAGAAAATAATACCATTGAAATGCATCTCAGACAGATGAGAAAGACCATCAGCTAGAAGAGATGGGAAGGACTAGAAAACTAGAATTTTTTAATGAAGAGACCAAATGAGAACATAGAGAAAGACATCCACCAAACCCGAAACCAACAAAATATTCCTGCCATGATCAGGTAAACATACTCAGAAGTGTGTCTTTCCTGAAGTGGATTGTTTTGACAAACCGATTTAAATTGATGATTAATGGGAATCCCCTGTGATCTTCAGTACCAGGATGGCTTGGAAGTATGCACCCTTTTCTGTTAGAACAAAATGGATTGAACCTAGCTAATAATGCCTTTTACTTTTCCAGAGAATATGTCCAGGGAGTCCCCCATGAAATGGAATCTGGTGGTAGTGAATAAAATGTAATCCTGTACCCTTCCCCCCAAACTACTAACAATACCCAGGCATCTGAACTCACTTACCTCCAAACACTCAAGAAAGATCATATTCTCACCCTCCTAGGCCCTAAAGCAGGGAGAGTGTGGTAGTCATGAGCTATTACGATTAAAGGGAGGGTCTAAACATATCTCGGAGAAGGACCCCCAATTTGTATCTTTGAGAAACTGGCTCCACCCCTGGTTTCATTAAATACAGGGTGATAAAGTAAAAAAACAGTAAAGCTTGGACCTGTACATAGATCCATAGGGCTCTAGACAATTATAGCTTGCTCTGAAAGGCATGCCATGTTTTCTGCTTTTAAAGGACTTTTGAGTGAGGTCTTGAAAAAGGCAGGAGTAAATTCTTCTCCGGTGTGGGAAGGAGATTAAAATGCTGCCAGAGTTGGTGTGGGTGAAGGAGAAATATTTTCTTCAAACGGAAATACTTGTTAATGCAGAAATAATATGTGCAAGGGCATTTGTACTTGCTCAGCACATTTTTGCAGGAGCAAATATATGCCTGTATATATTTGATCTTTCAAAAATGTAATTTTGATTTCAGGAGTATGCCTGGAAACCTGTAGCAATCCAAGGTCTCCAAGCATGCTGTTATATTTTGTGATTCCTGCAAGTGATATACGCTCATAAGAGGTTGTAGACCTGCTGGTGCAGATTTACAACTTTCCTTAAGGATGTAGTCTGCTGTACAAATTGTCTTTATAAGCATATTTCTAAAAGAGGTCCTTATTCTTTTGAGCTTATTCTGAAGGTGTGTGTAGTTTGCGAAGAAGACGTTTGCAACATATAGATTTGTTTTGATTTTTTTAAAACCTTTGCAACTATCATGCATTTGTGGAAGTGTCCCCAAGTTGTGGCCAGTCAGATACTAGATATGCTCCTTTCGCGCTGTATTTGGTTTCTGCTTGCATACAAATGAGGCAAGTACTGCATGCTCAATAACAATGCGTTAGTATTCTTGAGGTGTCCTCCTCGGGATCAGGGATGCAATTGAGGGAGTAATATAGAAAATTGGGCAGATATGCAGTCCTTACACCAAGGATAGCTCTACTTAATATCCTGGACAATAGTGGTCTGACCAGATATAAAAGGCTATTTCAGGATCTGGGGCGTGTCTTGGCTAAAAAGGACACTGCTGAGAATTGAAGAAAATCTAGGGTCCCAATCATTCTTAAATGGAAATGTGGATTGTATATATCTGCAGAATGCTTGAAGCACCTTTCTATGAAGCATTAGGATGCCCCCAAAACTGCAGAAGGGATGTAGGATAGGTGGATGCATACAGTGGCCTGATGGGCAGGGATAGTATCTTTGAATGTCGATTTAAAATGTTTACTGAATTACTGAGCTCTACAACTCTTTAGACATATTGTGATGACTTTATATGCCTGATAATGTTAATCTGCTTATAACGGATAACAATAAAACAAAAAAAGTTATCAAAATTAATCATTCCTAAGTCTGGCATTCATCATAGCAAAAATGTCATACTTGAAATTGATGATGCAAACATGTAGCTAATATATTCTTTAGAAGGAACCCTAAATGCCATAATAATTAACATCAATTAAATTCAGAATTACGAAGTGCAAATTTTGCATAGTGAAAGGTCCACATAGCAAATAAAAAAAGAAACTCCTCCTATCCATCAGTATCCCAATACCACTGTACCCGTGCATTATGGGTCAATTAAAGTGCTTGTGTTTTCGTGATGAGACGCCACCTCCATTAAGAACACCTCCAGAATGACCTGACACCTTAATCATCTTCTAAAACACATTTGCCGGGTGCCATATTAGAATGGGAAGGTTCTGCATCATTGAATCTGTTCTACTTCTAGTAAACCGTGGCATCGTTTGAGCCTTTTATGGTGACTTTCAGACCACGGTTTGCAGTTGGAGTGTATTTATTTTATAAAATAAATTAGCATGTTTGATTAAGCTTTCCTTGGCTTATTCTTCCAGTCAATTTATCAGAATTTCAATAGTTTATTCCATGACTGACGATGCAATCGCCACATTAATTAATTGGAGTTGAGCTCTCTCTCAGGCACATGCATTCCCTAATCTGTGAGAGCCAGTCCTTCTTCGGAAATCAGCAACATGCTTTTATCAATTAGACACAGATGAAGACAGACAAAAGTTATTAAAGAGGCATGAGGGCGCCCAGATCATGACTCGGGTCTTGTTGGCTATGCAGATACTTCTTAGAAAATCCTGGTCCAGTAACATGCATGTTACTTTTATGTACTTCAGTGCTTCTCTGCCTTCCATGTGTAGACTGGGATGTCTTCTTTGGCTAAGATCTAGCTTTGTGATTGGTCTTACACTCCTTTAGGTAATGAACCTATATCGTGAGAGGGTAGACGGGGTGATGGGACTGAACCTGTGCATATTAAGCTATATTCTCGCATGTGAGACTAGTCCAGGTCATAGGAGGCTATAGCTAGGAATGCTGGCATAGTGTGAAGATGCCAAATTCCTGGACCAGCAGCTTGAAAATAATACCATTGAACTATATCTCAGACTGATGACAAAGACCTTGAGCTAGAAGAGATGGGAAGGAATAGAAAAATAGAAACTTTTGATGAAGGGACCAAATGAGAACATAGAGAAAGACATCCACCAAACCCAAAGCCAACAACATATTCCTGCCATGATCAGGTAAAAAATACTCAGAATACTGATCTAGGGCTGTACCAGAGCTTATGACTTACCAGTTCCTCAGCACTTAAGGCCAAACCAGAGCATATGATGCTCCATCCGAGAGTGGTGAACTATCCTGAACATACAAGGCTATATTAGAGCATATGAGGCTATAGCAGAAGGGCTATGGTTATCCTTGAGCATTAAAGGCAGTATGTGAGCTTACATAGTTGTGTTGAGGGGCATGGTTTGCTCTTCCTTAACCTCTGAGGCCAGGCCAGACTGTTCATGTCTATATCTTGCAGAGAAAGATAGATTCGAACATATGTGGGATATAGCATTTACCATTCAAGCATAGAGATCAATTGCTAAAGCACATGAGACTATGGCTGTGCATAAACTGCTGTAGCAGAGAATATTATGGTATAGTACAGTATATGTGGTCATAGCAGAGTGTATGGTCTCTAACTAAGCATCTGAGCCTATTCTACAGCGTATAAGGCCACATCGGAGCTTTAAACCGGTGAGCATGACAGGTGATACCTAACAAATGGGGCCATATGTGTAATTATGAAGGTGCTCTGAGTCTATACGGTTATGAAGGAGTGTTTGAAGCTCTATCTACCCATAGGAAGTTGAACTGGAAAAGAGACGTTACCCCTTCACACACGAGGTTATCACTGCAGTTGTTATTAGGTATATGATATGTGATGGTTACACTAGATATATTATAGTTGCACCTCCCTTTTGAGTTTGTTATTGAACATGAAAAGGTGTACTTTGGCATATGCGACTGAATCTGGCGCAATATGGCTGGGCTGTACCAGGCTGATAATATCTGTTCCTCAGCCCCTCTGATCCTCCTTCGCCCTTTTTTATTGATGTATGTTACCTCTTGCGGCTCCAGTACGCGACCTCCTGTACCTGCCCGTGTATGAAATCAGATCAAGAATATAAAAGATAAACTAACAATGCAATAAAGGGACCTTCAGACCTAGTCGGATCTGTCAGCATAAGAGATAATGTAACAAGCGCTGTCAAAACCAATGGGTCTTCTGGTTGTTTTGTCAATGCTTTTTTGTTTTGTCATTGTTTTTGTAAAATGTTATTTTTGAGGACTTGCTTGACTCTCATCAATAGGAAAAATAAGCATTGGGTTAAAGCTAAAATATTTTTGGGCCTCACAAACACATTTTACTATAGTAGTCCCTGGTACTGACGGGAATTACTTTATTTGGACGTGTTTTTTTTTATGAAAGAGCAGAATGCCATCACTCACAGTAAAGTTCTCCATTGCTGAAGTAGCCTGGCTCATTGCTCGATACTGTGGGCTGTAGTGGACAGAAGAAAAATGTGAATGACACAACTGACCAATGATTGAGTAAAGCTGGCTAAAAGCCTCTGTAAGTAAATATATAATATATATAATTTAGTAAAATCAAAAGGCTTTGGTTGAATCCAGACCTAAAAATGGGTGTCTCACATTTCCTGAATGATTACACTACTCGCTGGTCATCAGGCGGGCAACTAGAGCCAAATTTCGGGGGGGGGGGCTGAAAAAGATTTCGGGGGGGGGGGCTAAGTCTTCCAGCCATATGCAGAGTGGCTGTAAGAAGGGGCGAAAACGCAACAAAAGCCTCATTAACGTGTAAATGGTCTTTTAAAGACCCGTGAACTTCGTGAAGTACTCAGGTGCGGCTGTAATTAGACGGACGGCAGCCCGCGAGGCTGTCTCAGCCGGGCTGACACACATGACGGGGGGGGGGGCTGAAGCCCGGTGAGCCCAATGGGTGTTGCGCGCCTGCTGGTCATCACACACAGCGTGTGACTAAATGACTGGATCATTTGTAAATACCCGCCCCGGATGTTTCAAGACAACAGAGTGATAAGGAAGGAGAATCTTTTCTTTGCATTCTCCAAAACCATAATTTGAGGGTGGTAAATGAAATCAAGACCCCTGATATTCCAATTCCAAATGCACACTTTGGGCAAAGAGAGACTGTTCTCAACTATACGTAATATAGCGATATCCTTAACGTGTGTATTTCGAGATAACAGCAACAGAGGAGACCAGTCACCTCCATCACCTAAACACATTGTTGTTCAGGTATATGCAGTCATCTGACATTAGACAACTCATCTTAGTTGGTTGTCTAAACTGTTTTGTTGTAATAAATACGGAAGCACCAGTGTTTACTTTTGTTGCTTCTAAAGAATCACAGGGATTGAGTTTTCTTGTGCTTTTAAAGAGATTGATTTTTATTCCCTTTCTTTCTTTGTTCATTTCTTTAGTCAATTATTCCTCCCTTATTTCCTGCTAGTTGCTCCATTCGTTGAACCCTTTCCTTCAATTTGCTCTCTCAAGAGATTTGTCATGTTTTCCTCTCGCCTCCCTGTCTGTCTAATTTCCCAGTACTCCAATCCCTCTTTCCAGCAGTCTAGTCCCACCCATGACAGGGATGTCCATGAATTAGAGATACATGTTTGCACGTCATTAAGATGTGACTGCATCAGATAAAAGGTCAATGTTGTGGATTTAACATGCCTTCTTGCTCCTCCATTCTTCAGGCAAATTAATGACTATGTGCTACTTAGTACATTATATATATATTGTGGGGAGTGCTGCCAGCCAGTGTCTCACTGCCTATAGACACTAAGAAAGAAGTGGGCTGATAAATGTATCATCACTGTCTGATCAGGGTCTTTTCCTACTCTGCATAGCCATTGGGGTGAAGTTTGCTACGGAATAATTATGCATGCTCTTAACTACAGCATCTTTAGTGATAGGAAACTGTGCTGCTGAATGAATAAGCCCGGGTGGTAGTAAAGAAACTAGTGGTGGGCGTAACTTGCATACTTTTCTGTAACATAATTACACAAAATTACTACAAGATTACTCGAGATTGCATGGAATTTCACAAGAAGCATAATCGAGACTTAAGCATTATTTTTCTAGTGTAAAAAACGTCCTCTCATCCAAAATACACCAGGGGATGCATTTTGTGCTGATAAAATACCTGTCTCCAAGATCAATGCCTTACTGGCAGGCGCGACTTCAGGTTTGCCTGTTGACCCCTATCCGCCTGGGATCCTGCAATTAATACCATACCTCATGGCAGAGGACATAGAGAAATTGACTCCGAGGTCCTGGAGACTAAGATATACTCTCAGATATGGAAGGAGGCAGTTGTCATCCCTTTAAAGAAAAGCCAGATGGTGACCCCACCGACTTGAAAAATCAGCGTCTGATTTTTCTGTTGCCTTCTCTGGTGAAAATCTTGGAGAAACATATAAACCAAGAACTTGCCAAATACCTCCTGGAGTCAATCAGGGCCAGTACAGGTAAGAGCGGTGGGGCAGGGCGGGGGAAGTCGACCGACTATGGAATAGGAAAAATATAATAATAAAATAATAAAACCACTTAACTTTCGCTCGCTGCATCGCTGAGTCGGCGATGCAGCCAGCATAAGGTGTGAGTTTTTTTTTATTTTTCTTTTTTCTTTTCCCTTTTCCCTATCCCATCATCTGTCGACCCGACCCCCCTCCCACGCCCCACTGCATGAACTCCTGGACCCTTCACAGAATGGGTTCAGAAAGAATTATAGCACCGAATCAGCACTTATTGCTTTGACAGATTCTATCCGTAGGCAAATTGATCAGGGAGGAGCGGCCATCTTGGTTTTACTTAATCTGTCAGCGGCCTCCGATACCACATCTCCATCCTTGTTGGTGCAAAGGCTGCGACAGGTCAGGCTGATGGATGTAGCTCGTGGGCTGCTTGAGTCTTTACTGTGTAATAAAACTATCACTGTCAGCTGTGGTGATTTTAGAGCAGCCCCCTTTCAACTTCTATGTGGGGTTCCTCAAGGGTCATCCCTAAGCCCTCCCCTGTACGTTGCCTCTCTGGCGAAAATTATACGGTCTTTTGGATTCCAGGTGTTATCCTATGCGGTGACACACAGATCATTATTTCCATCGCGGATGGCTGGGAAGAGGTGGCGGACAGGTTTAAGGCATGTATTCAGGAAGCCAGTAGATGGATGAGGCACAACTGGTTAAAGATGAATGGGGAAAGAATGAGATTATGGTGTTTGGAGCAAAGAGCTCTATTTGGACCGATCATTGGTGCTGTGGTACCCATCCCATTACTGTAATGATGACCAAAAACGTTGGGTTTTCGTTTGATACACCTTGACCTTTGACTCCCAGGGGAATAGAGCTGTGAGCTCTTGCTTTTTAATGAACAGAATCTTAAAAAAGATTCTGCGTTTGCTTCTGAGGGCGCTTAGGGCATCAGTGGTCATTACACTCATCATCTCGCGTTTAGACTATTGCAGTTTATATTTAAACATCAATCAATTGTTTTGGAATAAGCTCCAGGTCAGGGGTGTCCAACCTTTTCTGTAGTGAGAGCCACTTCTGCTGAACGGGAGTCCTCCTGAGCTACTAATAGATTTTTTCACTGTAAAGAGAATGACCGTATATGTCCATGTTACAATATGACCCCAGTAAGCAGGATTATCAGTAGTGACCAGACAAGCATTCTAGGCAAGGTTACCAGAAGAAATAACGGGAAAAAGCTTATCAATATTGAATGTCTCGTGGTGACTAATGAGAAACATTCAAATCAGCGCATGCCCTGTGGCACAAATGACATAAGCACAGCAATAAGTGTCCCTAACTCAGCTTCAATTATCATTCAGCTATCAATTTTAAATGTGTTTTGGAATTGCAACCTTTTGTCTTGCTCGGCATAACAGTTCCTGAAAATACACATCTTTGTCTGCCACTTTCAGTTTTGGGCAAGCGAACTGAATTTCCCAGAAGAAAAACGTTTTCTGAAAAAATACATAATTTTTGCTTTAAAATAGCAGTTTTCATTTTTTGGGAAAAGCACAGTCAGCTTATATTTTCGATTACTCACATGTAGAACTGTCTCACATAGACCTCATGTGCCCAGGGATTATAATAATAGGTCATGGATGCTCATCATAACACCAAGGATGGCTGTATTATGACAAAAATGACCACCGTTATACCCGGGCCATCATTGTGCCAAAGCTGGACACCTTAACAACCAGGATACCCTCCATATATCATTTAGGGCCATTAATATGCAAGGGGCAGCCACCATTGTGTCAGAGATGGCTTAAAGTAGGCCAGTTCTACTCTTAGTATGTCATTGACTGTAGGAAGGTGGAATCTGACTGCATGGTTGCCCCCACTTTTTTCCTGGTGTTTTGCTGGTTTTTGACTTAGTCTGGCTGGGATCCTGTTATTCAGGACCCCAGCCTTTCTGTTTTCCCCTTGAAATTGACTACCAGTACCTTAGGGACACTCCAGATTGGATTCTGGGGTACCCTTCTAAGTCCCTAGCATATGGTATACTATGTACCCAGGGCATAAGTACCCCAGAGGCCTGTCAGGGGATGGAGCATGTATTGTGCCACCCCTGGGAAGCCTTCTAAAATGACACCACAGGTCTGCTGCTGCAGCCTGGGTAAGGTGGTGTATGCACCCCTTACTGAGATATAGGTTACCTATATCTATCCATATCACTGCACATGTAAACCTATCAGTCACCCCTATGGCATAACAATCCTGAAGGCAGGGTGCTGGGTTTCATGTGAGAGGGTGCCCATGCATAGCCCCTCTGCAGCTTTCGGAACCTTTATTCCGGGGTTGTTTGTGATGCAGCCAGACCATATACTCTTAAGTGCATTATAACCAAATGGTAAATGCTAACTTTGGAATGGCTGCATGGAAACATGTTGTGTTTGGTGTCAAACACCTTGGAATCATACCCCCACACCAGTAACTCGTGTGGGAGTATGATCCCACCCTTCTAGAGGGAGACACACAACAGCACCGGTATACCCAGTACCAGCTTAACAGACCCTGGCATCACAAAATAGATGCTGCCAGCCACAGACACAAGTCTGTCCTCCTGCTGCTGGACGAAACTCCGGCAGGGGAGGCCTGGACAATAGGTTTCCTGTCACAGGGAGGTGTCACCACCTCCCAGACAGGCTTTAGTGTATTGGGGCTGGGTGGGTGCACTCCAAGAGCGCTTTGAAGTCTGCACTGGGGGCACATTTGGTGTCCCTGTGCATAGTCTAGCTCAAACCGGTTGTAGGAGGCTACCAGCCCCTGCTCTGGTGCAAAACTGGACAAAGGAAATGGGTGTAGCCACTCCTCTTTCCTGACCCTCCCATAGGGGGGTCCCTAGAGTTTGTCCCACCCCTTCCTTGGGTATAAGATAGGAACCCCTGGCTACAGGACTTTAGATTTACCTGGACGAAACTCTGATACATAATCCTGGAACTTCGACGATCTACACGGCGCTAGATGATTGAAGAATCTCCCTTGGAGTAAAGGAGTTACTCCCCTGCAAGGCAGGCACCTAAGACGCATCTGACCGGTTTGCATCTCCGAAGCTCCCGCCGGACTCTGAAGAATTTGAAACACAGCAGGTGGGTTCCCAGACTTCCTAGAGGCCGACCCAAGCTCCCAGCAAAGCTGAGACCCATAGCCCTCATGGGGACCATGGAACCGGAACCCCTGGACACCGTGCACATTTGCAAGTGCATTTGCTTCCCATCGATCCTTGAGGCTGTGCTTTGGGCTACTTGTAGTCCACACCCAGAGCAGTGTCTTCACCGAAGATTACTGGCCTACACTCACTGAGTGTCCCCTGGGTTGGTATTGTGTGATTCCTCTCGAGGTCCCTTCGCGATCCCTGGTCCATCGACTGGTGGGTCCCTGTGAAGGCAACTCTAACTTTAATTGGGCTTACCTGGGTGCTCGAGACGTGCCCTGACTCTCCATTGCTTGGGGAGTCCCCAGGAACTTGCTGGTCCGCACCGAAGCATCTTTTCTCTTTCTGCGTGGGTTGATGTTGCCAAGGCTTTTTGGGATTCATCCGAGCACCGACACCACAGCACTCTCCACTGCTTGGGGAGTCCCCAGGAACTTGCTGGTCCGCACCAAAGCATCTTTTCTCTTTCTGCGTGGGTTGATGTTGCCAAGGCTTTTTGGGATCCATCCGAGCACCGACACCACAGCACTCGACATCCTTCATGGGACAGCTCGAATCCAGCTCCTGGTCACCATTGACGCCTCCTGATCCTCATGGCTGCAGAGTCAGGCTTCACCTCTTCGCACCTGAAACACCCGACATCAGTGGGCATTTGTCTCTCGTGCCCCTGGTCACTGGCAAGTGACCCAGACTTTGTCCCCTCTGCTTTCAGGTTCTTCTGATCTTCGATCCAGGCTTGGATCACACCGGACACTTTTCTTCTTCCCGGCAGCAGCACTTTGCTGCAGATCACCATTGAAATCAACGACGATTCCCGAGACCATTGGACACCTATGCACCCGGCTTCCCTGGGTGAGGTAACTCGAGTACTCCTGTACTCCCGTGGATGCTGGCCCTGGAACCCCCTTAAGTCTAAAGGGGTTTTCTCCAAGTCCTCTCCTAAGTGTCCTTAACTTCTAAATTCCAACCGCGACTTTCCCATAGAATAGTACGGGGCTCACGCCTGTGTTCTCACACTGCACGCGTCCCCCGTGGGTCTCCTGTGTCACTACCTTGGGTGGTTCCTTGGGGTCCCAGCGATTCTACGTGCTCTAGGCACTGTGTCTAGTTAAGTCGTGGTTCTTATACCACTTTCTTAATATATGGTTTGGTCCGCCCCTGGGGCCCATTGTACATTGTGCTATTTACTGTCATTTTAGAACTGTATTATTGTGTATCTTGGACTCTAATCTTATAAAGAGATTAGTAGTGAGTGTTTAGAAATAAATACATATATTTTATATATACCTTGTGTGGTTCTCCTTTCATTTAGTGATTCAAGAGGTTATAATCCGGTAAACCAAGCTACTTTACACTCCTTCAAGACTTAGCCTGAAGGCTGCTCTCCATAGCTACCACTAGGATAGCTTTCAATAAAGGTTGTCTTTAAACCTGTTCATCAATAAGGGTTGTTTGGACTGGTACAAGGTGCCCACTATAACTAGTGGACAGGTTATACCAGGCCAACTTCTCACATTGACGGCTGCCAGTATGCCACAACTCGATCAAGAATGCCCAAAATAGCCACGGATGACATTAATATGCAATTGGCACTATTATGCTATGAGAAGACCCATTGTGACAGAGGAGAAACCTTTTGGATAGCGGCTAAAATGCACTGTTGGCAGTCCTTGAACCATGCACAATGTCCAGGGAGCAACACTATTTATTACGAAGACACACATTGTCACACAGACCCACACATAAATAAATGCAGATGAAGTTTTTACTTTTCTCTGCTCTGGATCCATACCATTCCCTCCTCATCTCTTGGGCTGATTATGCACCCAACTAACACTAGTCTTGTGCAGTCACACACGTCTATGGGTCAGCACTGGCTATTGCTAATACTACTGCTAGTACTCTTCTCTCACGGTCCATTGTTCATTCCCATGCCATGCGACTCACGGAGCAGGGTCTACAGCATGGCCAGTCTCCTTGTCAATGAGAGTGGCTGCAGTCGGTATTATGGCAGACCCCTTACACCCACAAAGTGTGTGTTTGACTGCAATCATGATGCTCTGCCATTGGATTGGCTGGCTGTCACTCTAAGGGTGTTAAAATGAGCACTGCTGCCTTCCATAACAGCACATGTTCTGATAAAGATATACTAGGCTTGACCTCACCCCTGAGAGCTACTTTGAGAGTGCTGGCGAGCTACCCATAGCTGCCTGCTGGTGTGACCCACTGCTCTTCCTGTCCCTCATCACGTGTAGCGCTTTGATACCGGCTGCTCTAATGCACTTTGGAAATACAACAAAATGGTGCTAAATGTAGCAGAACACGAGCAGCAACAGCCAACAGCTGCTCGAGCTCACTGTTTGTGGCTCCTGTGTTCAGGCGGTGGGATTTTTGTGGCAAATTACTCGGAATTAAGCAAGCTGGCATGATCTTGTCTTTTTCAGTAACTTTGTGGAAAAAGAATAAGGCAAAGTACTGCAGGATGTCTTTAGTCATTTGCTTGTGTAGTTCACACTGTGAGTGAAGTTCATTTGACAGTGCTTCGCTGTGTCTAAGAGATGTTGTTTTTAATTGAAAGTCAGCACAAGGATGTCTGGGATTTGGTTTTTACCAAACATGTGGGTGGGCCTTGTTTATTTGAAAACAATGAGGGGATTGTCTACCTGTGGGAAGGGTAGGACAACTGCACAAGCACTTTATCTATACTTTCTTTAGAGTGTCCACACGTCTAGTGCATTTTCCATCTTGCAGTAAGTGATCATAGCTCAACAGGTTTCCGTTAAAGGTGGTCACAGTGGTTGGTATGAGTGATGCTGTGAAGTGCCAAGCGTCATTTCGGCACCATAGATTCCAAGCGTCATTTTGACATGGAGGCAGAAGGAATGAGTGATGGACCTGCTGACAACTCTGGCTGTATCATGAATACACCTTAGTAGGAATGAATGTGGAACTAGATGAACCTGGGACTGTAACATGAACACACCTTATGCCACAGGCTCAGAAGGGGTCTAACCACTAGTGCTGTGCAAACTTCGCCAAAATTAGGTGAAATTACACTTAATTACACGAAATGGAAATCTATTACTTAGCACTATATGTTTAGCTTGAAATGCATCCTTGCATCATTTTTTGACGCAAGGGCAAATTTTGAGCTAAAAGTAGTGCATAAAAACAAAAGCACCTCAGACAGCTGCACGCGTTCTGTTTGCATGCATTTGTGGTAAATTGTTACAGTCATCGGCACATTCGCTATACATTTTTACCATCAACAGCATGGTATTACGGAATGTGGCATAATTACTTAAATGGGGAATTTGGTAAAGCAAGCAAACGCGAACATCCTGAAAGTAAGATAACTACACAATATAATGAACGTTTCTCCCACTACAAAAATGCACTCGTTTGTGCTGACACTGCTATGTCTGCAGCATATGCTGGGAACCAGAGAGCAGCGGTTTGCCCACTCATGTTACCGACCTGTACTACGTACAGCTCATACACTAACACAGATATTCCGGGTTTATGTCCTAAAAACAGTGCATTTTAATCAATACCTGTGCACCGACTTCCTCTGGGTCTGTGTTGGCACCAATAATGTTCATGATAAGGCCCCTGGTTCTTTTCTATAGTGGGCTGCAGCTTCTACAGGGAAGTATTTTTTTTAGGTCCTCATGAGGTACACCAAACAAAAGCAGTGTTTGGGGAGTGTTTCATGGGAGGATATTTATTCTGGCGTGATCTTTGTTGCCACAATCCTGATACCTAAACTTTTAGAAATTAAAGCTCCTTCCCATGCTCAATGAAGAAGGATGACATCATGGAGGCGATGCTCGCCCTGGACTGTCCACTGTCCAGTTCTGCTGTGAACCTTCTGCTATCTATACAGCAACATGAAGTAGACAGCGAGCTGGACCTGTGTGAGGTCAGCCATGCTCCCAAAACAAAGTAGATCTAGTGGTTAGTCACACGGTTATGTTAGATCGTTCACCAAGGAGCGAGTGGGCCATTGAGGCAGCAACCTTCCCAGAAACGTGCTTTAGTGGAGGCGTCAGCACTTTTACTTTTTGGCGCCAGGGGGCACCAAAGCAGGTAAAATGTGGCAAAATTCGGTATTTTCTTGTTCCTACTGGAAAGAAAACAAGCATTGGCATAGCCAATAGGTCTCGCTTTTGGGACCTTATAAGTGTTTAGCCATGCAACAGTTGCATAACTAAATACTTATAAGGTCCCAAAAGCGAGACCTATTGCCTATGCCAATGCTTGTTTCTGTTTATTACTGCTCTGTAGTAATGGCGGCACACGGGTGTCACCATTACTACATAGAAGTAATAAACAGGAAAAAAACAAAATGGCTCACGGAGAACATCAAAGCGGCGTGCGGCCGCGAAAGTGAGGCGCGCACCCACGCACATGCACTGTAGCTCTTGGCTACAGTGATAGCACTTTTTTGAGCCCTCACAAAAAGTCTCACCAGACCAGCGCATGCGCTGGGTCAGGCGAGACCTAAAAATCCCTTCAGTAGTATTTTATCTGTTATAATCAGTTTCTGCTGAGAACTATAAACATATGATAAAGGAATTGAGATGAGAGCCTTTAAAGGTACAAAACAAAAACTCAAGGCTTGTACTCAACCGCATTCTCAAAGTCAAATGAGCAAGTCCTGTATGAATATGGATCTTCAATAGTATCCAATATTGGATTATTGGATATTGGATTTGCTTCAAGCTGAGATCACTACAGGCGTGTAAAAGATCTGAGGTTTTAGTTATCTTTGCAGCTGGTATAAATAAACAATTTGTTACGAGAATTGTGAATATATGGACCTGTTTTATTTGTGTTTAAACATTGGAACTAATTTATTAACAATTGCTGGTGTTTTAATTTAATTTTTAGTTTTTGTGTTTATCAAGGTTAGAAAGGCACAGAATCTGTTTTAGTGAATGGGTATGTTTTAAGAATTGTCTGTTCTGTCTTAATTTTATCTTCATGATGTGTGATTTCAGTGTGATAGTTTCAGTAATCTCGAGAATTCATTTGACTTTCAATAAGTAATTGATTACAAAAATTATATATTTTTCCAATTTTTCGTGATTGTAATTGTATGTTATTGTAATGATTCTTGTAAAGAGCAACAACTCACTCCTGAAGGAGTACCTTGGTGCTAAAGATACTTCTGCAGAGGAAGGGGAAAGAGTAAAGGGCTAAAAAAATAATCTTTTTTAGGAGTTTCTTGAAGATTAGAATGTTCTGACAGAAGCAAATTTGGTTTGGCCACTTATTCCAATGGTGTAGGGCCACATAAGAGAACAAATGACCACCATTGCGGGTCACTTGAATACGATGGGATAGTGCCAGTGCTGTATTGGAGGGTCTGAGACATCTCCCTGCAAGGTAACAATTAATTCTGGGTTGGGTATAGGCAGGTCCTGCCCCATACAATGCTCTATGAACATGGCAGAGAAGTTTAAAAATACAATGTTTTCTGATGGGAAGCCAGTGTAAGGATCTTAGTATAGTTTCTGAAGGAGAGCCATAGGGAAGGTTGCATAATAGGCGAGAAGCCTATTCTGGATCATCTGCAAGCTAGCCAAGTGCGCCTTATTAGTAGCAACTAGGAGCATTGCGATAGTCGAACTGCTAGTTATGAGGGTGCGAGCAATGGATTTTCTACAGGTAAGGGAACACCAAGGCGATGTTTTCCTAAGCAGACGTAAAATGCTGAAACATAAACCACAAATTATTTTAACCTGGTCAGTTATTGAAAGCTTGTCATCTAAAAGAATACCCAGGTTTTTTACCAACCGTTTTGGGCCTGGGGCAGTTCCCAGCGGGAAACGTCAATTACAAGGCAGGCATTACATC
Organism: Triturus cristatus; assembly: GCF_964204655.1. NCBI lineage: Eukaryota > Metazoa > Chordata > Amphibia > Caudata > Salamandridae > Triturus > Triturus cristatus. The sequence continues at coordinate 1,094,367,879 of NC_140580.1, forward strand.
GCAATGCCTTTACAATGCAACTTTTACAACGCCTTCATATCGCATGCCATTACAACGCATGCCATTACAACGCATGCCATTACAACGCATGCCATTACAACGCATGTCATTACAATGCATGCCATTACAATGCATACCATTACAACACAAGCCATTACAACGCATGCCATTACAACGCATGTCATCACAATGCATACCATTATAACGTATGTCATCACAACACATTATAAGTTTAGTAATGGAGAATTTTAAATTTTTGGGTGGGTATGGGTTTTGGGATAGTTAGGAATAGTAATTTTTACCCCTACGCTATCCAGCACTTTCCCTACTGTTGCACTCACTGGTGCGCAAATAGTAATTTTTACCCCTACACTATCCAACACTTTCCCTACTGTTGCACTCAGTGGAGGAGGAATAGTAATTTTAACCCCTACACTATCCAACACTTACCCTACTGTTGCACTAAAAGTATTATGCATTGTAATGGTATGGGTTGTAATGGGATGCATTGTAATGGCATGCGTTGTAATGGTAGTTTTAAAAAATGCGTTGAAAAATCATGCGATGCAATGGTAGTTGCGTTGTAAAAACTGTGATGTAAAAGCATGCGTTGTAATTGTTTGCGTTGTAATGTCATATATTTGTTCTTAGCTTACTAGGCCACCAGTCCTCAGACCAGTTTTCCTTGGCCTTGCTGAATAATAAGATTCTGTCTTTCCCTCATTCAGCTGTAAACAATTCTATTTTTATCCAGAGGGCAACTTTCCGTATGCAGTTAAAGAACCTAGATTTCGCTAACTCAAGATCATGCCCTAATGAGATTATTAATTGGGTGTCATCTGCGTAAAACAGAATGTGAATTCCAAAGGGTGCCACGGTGTAAACCAAAGGAGCCACATATATATTGCAAAGCGTCGGACTCAGTGCTGACACTTGAGGAACCCTGCAGGTGTTAGTGACGGTTCTTGATTTAAAAGGAGGCATGAAAACCAATTGGGTTCTATCTATAAGAAAGTCCCTCAGCCAGGCCAGTGACTGTCTGTGAACCCCAATGTCATACGGTCTCTCATTGAGAAATTGCATGAGATACCGTATCGAAAGCCACGAAAAATCCAGCAGAATCTTCATCGCTTGTCTGCCCTCATCCAAACTGATTTTAATTCTATCAGTAGAAGCCAAGAGAGTTGTTTTGATGCTATGGGCTGCTCTGAAACCAGACTGCGAGGGGTACAGGACATGATTGTTATCTAAATATAGTGAAAGTTTGTTATTAATCAATTTCTCCACGATCTTACTAGGAAACAGAAGTAGCGATATTGGGTGGAAGTTGGCAAAAAATAGACTGGTTTGTTGTGGGCTTCTTTAGAATAGGGGAAACAAATTCCAACTTCTAAGCCTTTGGTACCCTTGTCATTTCCAAAGATAGGCTAGACAAATCTGTCAAATGTGGCAACTGTAGTGGTGACAAAGAACCAAAGATGTGTGCTGGGCAAGGGTGACCCTGATTTAACATTAGGTAGTATCTCTTGATCCTCCTTGGGTCAAACCTTCCCAGTTGGCCAGAGGCATCTGGGGCAGGGAATTGATATCCTGCCACAGCTTGTAAGAGATCACTTCGAGATCAAAATCATTATATAGTCTGTGAATCTTCTCACAAAAATAGCGTAGAAGAGGATCAGATAAGTCCTGTGATGCCGGGATTAAAGTCCTGCTAGTTCCTGGCTTTATGAATTAATTCAGAATCTTGTTTCTCTCTTTGGCAGAGTTGCCAGACTTCTCTATTCTAGTTGCCAAAAACCTCCTAAGTGCTTCTCGCAGGTGTCCATGGTAGATTGAAGAGCTAATTTATAGGCACCTCTATCCTGAGGAGTTTTCAACATGTCCATGCCATTTCAATTATCATTTAGCTTTACTTGTTTAAGCTCCTCATTATACCATGCTGCTTGTGTTTCATTCAGCTTGTTCTTAATTGATCTAAGCGGAGAAACAAGCGCCAAAAAAACTGTGTCTGAAAAGTTTCACACTCCGGCCATCATCTTATTGTGTTTGTTATTTTCACCCTGAGTGGCTAGGGTATGCCCCGGCGTGGGTCCCTTGCTCACTTTACCACTGAAATCAAGCTAGCCTGGCTGATGAGGGGTGAAACTCCGAAACCGGTTCCAGGATGCCTGTTTCCCGTCCAGGGAGGACCTGGTCTGGCAGTTTGGGCTGGACTGTTCCCATGAGGCACAGGGTCAAGACTGATTTGCATATGGCTGTGTCCAAACTTGGGTGGCTTAGTGAGCAGAAGAACGATGATGGATTAAACCCATATCTGTGACTGGGGTTGAATGTCTGAAAAGTTTCAGCACTCCGTCCATCATCTTTTTTTTTTTTTGCAGGGTTTTATATAGCGCGAACTTGACCCGAATCCAGGTATCAGAGCGCTTTACATAGCATCAGTTACGTTACATGAGGACACATAAGGACATTCATTTTTTGTTAGGCATCTTATTGTGTTTGCTGTATTTTTGTTAAGCCTAGTAATCCTGGAGCAAGGGCCACTAAACTGATGCTTTCTTTTCTTCGCAGATCATTTTTGGGCATTGACTGGCTCAGTCTTGCAGATTATGTTTTTGACCCTCGAAGAACCACATTGTTGATCTACCTATCCAGCTGTCTTCTCTCTTTATACCCACTGTTTTCTCCAGTGTCCCCGTACATGTGGATTTTTTAGCATTCTGGAACTTTTTATCTTGTGTTCCTCTTAGTTTTTTAGTTGAATGGTGTGCGGTCAGTAGTACCATGCAGGTATAAACGTGCCCACCTAATGATCTTTCTGACTGTAACTCTAAAAAAACTGGTGGTCTTCTGGTGTGTTTCAAGACAGAGGACCGGACTATCTGGTTTTAGAAGCCAGGGATCTGTGGTTGATTTGTGCCATCTATAAAGCTGTGGGGCATAGATCAGTGTGGAGGTGAGAGTGTGGTGCAGTGTAGGATGGATTACATATATTACGTTTTAGGTAAGTGTGATTTCTTAAACAGGGTTGTGTGGTGTGAGCTGTGGTTTTTGATGGTTCCTGGTGTTTTGTTTGAAGGGGGTTAGTTTATTTATGATTAATAAGAAGGGAAGGAGTGTTCTATTTATTGTTTTTTGCTGAGCTTGCTGAAATGTGCGTGGCGGACACGTGATAAGTGTCAAATGGATACATTAGAAGCGCGGTATTTAATTGGGGACATCTTGGGTGTAATGTGGTGTTCTTCTCGCTTGTGATCAGTCATACCATTTTGTCATGCTTGTTCTAGATTGCTCTCATGTGGGATTGCTTTAACTACCTCCAAGTTCCTTATGGAATCTACTTGAGTGGTTATAACATTCCCTCACACCTGTGTCTTATTCCTTGTCCCGAGTGATTAGAACAAACATCACCACCTGCCTCCCTGATTCTACTTGAGGGGGTATAATACGGTGTGAGGGGAGGTGGGAGGAATAGGAAGTGATGTGAGGGAAAGACAAGAGTGGGCAAACTAGGTGTTTAGTTATATGTAATGTATCATCGTGGAGAACTCTGTGGAAGGGCAAAGTGCATTTTAGGCAGCGGAAGACATGTGATGAGGCAAAAGGGAGGGAAAGAGGTGGCATGTGAATATATGGGTGATGTTGATGAGGGTTTCGTGGAACTGCAGTGTTTGAGTGGGGTGTACTGTTTTCCCTACAGTGATGATGTGGGTGGCCAGACTTGAAGGATGAAGTGGCAACGTGAACGCGAATCTATGTAATATTATTTGCATCTGTGTGCACCAATCACCACTGTTATGACATACTAGGACTTACTCTACTTAGGTGCCATTTTTGTGCAGTCCCGGATGTGCCATCAAATGAGTGTGATTGTTATTTGGTGTTTGGTTGTGTGCATTTAGTACCGGTTTGTTTATTTTTTAGTTTAGAGATGGTTTGTGCAAGGTAGTGTTACTGTAAGGTGGATTTGATCTTAGAAGATCTCATGGACATGCCTGGTGTTACTGAATAACGGTCCATTTATCTGTGTGATGTGATGTGGTGCATGGCTGCTCTCTGATGGATGCTGTTTCTTGATGACCATTTGTAGTTATATTTGGGAATGATCATGTGGAATGAGTGTGTGGAGGATGATATTGGATTTCTGATGAAGTCCAGGTTGTGGGACATTCAAAGAGTGTTGAATAATTGTTCACAGGACACGTCCTGGTGTGTTTCTGCTTTAGATGGTACGTGGATCCAGAAGTTTGCGATTCTCTGAAACCAGAGCAATTGATACATGTGTGAAGCAAGGCATGATGCCCTCAAGTGCAAGTTGCTAGCAATGTAGTAGACGAGCGAGGTAACCATTTCAGGCACGTGGTGTACAACAATGCATTTTAAAAATCTCACAACTCTATGCATGACTATGTGTTGAAGTCCACCAGGAGCAGGCGTGTCTTCTAGGAGGCTTATCCTATGTGGAGTGCTAAGAAGCCATGACGTGCAGAAGAGATGGAACGCAGAAGAAGTTCTAGTGTCAAACACTCCTACTCCTATCATGTCTTGTCTCAACCCACCCACTGATGAAGACCTCCATGTGATCATTGCGCCATATCTTTGTTCCTCTACTAACCTTCTGCCTCAGGCGCTGAAGGAAAACCAAAGACCCTCAGTAACAGATCATAACCATCAGTGACATGGAGCGGGCAAGCCACCCATGCTCCCAGAGGCCTCCATCACAAAGGAATCTCTTCATTGTGCATTCTGCTTACATTTTCACACATCAAAAAATAAATAAGGATTATAGTGTAGTGGGGGTCCTAGTCCCTCACCGCCACCACCAAATGCTGGAGGCGGGAGTCTCCGTCCCACACCGTTTTTCCAGGTGCGAGATCCGGACCCCTCATTTTAACGTTAGGCTAAGTACGGACACCGTCTCCTGCTCACCCCCTTAGTAGCTTGGCACGAGCAGGCAGGCTTATCCCCAAGGTACAAGTGTACAGTATGTGCAACCACTCACACCAACCCACTGATGTCACCACAAATAGACTCCACACGAGTTTTATAAAACAAGCATAATCTTTATATAAGAAGGCATACGATATGACCACACAATACCAAACCAACATATAATAATGGGTTGTATTCTTTCCGGTGGATTGGTAGGCTCTAATCCCAACCACCACTTCTAACCAACAGTTACGTTTACTTCTAACCATTCCCAAAAGGTTAGGCAGGTCGTATTGCTAGAATCACACACGTTGCAAGATATACCCTGTACTGTGCATAAGAGAAACGATGCCATACGTAGCGCCACAATCATGTACTTTGCAACAGAAGGAATAATGCAATGCGTATCACTACCAGCATGCCCTGTGCAAGGAAGAAACAAAGCAATGCGTCACGCTACAATCATGTACCTGTACAATGGAAAAACAATGCAAGGCGCCACGTTACAATCATGTACTCTGCAAGGGAAAAATAATGCACTGCGTAGCACACCCAGCATGTAGTTTGTCAGGCACAAATTAGGTCAGGCATCATACGACAGTTCGATAGTTCGTTAGCAGCAGTAATGCAAACAGTAATACGACAGTTTAGGTGCTCCGTTAACAGTTGACCCCAATCATGGATCAATGATCACACAAAAGTACCTCTTCTCACTCCGGCCCCACAACTGCCCCTCCTTGGGCCAGCAAGGGCCTAGATCCGAGCCGAAGCAACAGGCTCACTGAGCTGACAGAAGTGAGAGGCCGAGAGAGTGTCCCTCCGGGCCCGCACAACACCCCAGGTGGTGATCCACGTTACCTGGGGGGGCACGACCCCACTCTCCTCTCCTCCTTCAGCGACTTGGGCCTTGATCCATAACTCCATCAAATGGGCATGGCAAGCTTGGGCCAGCAGCTCAGCTCCTCCGGGGCCGCTACTGCTTCACTCCGAGGGCCCGATGACCTGACCCTCTTTCCGGCGGAGACCTACTTTGATTTAGCTGTACACACCACCCAGGCACTCCTCACCAGCACCTGTGGTTGCACCGCAGAACGCACTCTGCGCGTCCCAGACTCTCCTCTTCTCTGGTGAGCATGATGACCAGGCGCTCTTCACCAATGCCTCAGCTTTGACCTCGACACGCACCCTGCGCGTCCGAGTCTCACCTCTTCTACCGGTGCACACGATGACCAGGCACTCTTCACCAATGCCTCAGCTTGCACCACGACACGCACCATGCACGTCTGAGACTCACTTCTTCTCCTGGTGTACACAACGACCAGGCGCTCTTCACCAACGCCTCGGCTACACCACGACACGCAACCTGCGCGTCCGAGACTCATTTCTTCTCCTGGTGCACACAACAACCAGGTGCTCCTCACCAATGCCTCGGCTGCACCACTACACGCACCATGTGCGTCCGAGTCTCCTCTCTTCTTCCGGTGCACCCAACGACCAGGTGCTCCTCACCAACGCCTCGGCTGCACCACGACACACTCCTTGCGCTCCGAGTTTCACTTCCTCGCTCGGTGCACACAATGACCAGGCGCTCTTCACCAACGCAGTGGCTGCACCCTGACATGCTCGTTGTGCGTCCGTGACTCAGTTTACTCCTGTGTGCCCATGATCACAAGGCACAACTTCTGAGGGTCTCAAGCTGCAAAAACACGCATACACCGCATTGCTTGGGACTTCTACGGAAACTTTTATGTTCCTGTGTTTCCAAATAGGGAGCCAGCTCACCTCGGGCCCTTGGGGTTCAGGACACAGCACAAAGCACAGTCCTGTTCAAGAAGGGGGGGACACCACCCACTGCAATGTCCCTTCAGTCTCTTCCTTAGTAAAAGCTGCAAACTGCAGGCCAGCCCCAGATCACGAAGCAAGGGTCAGTCCTATCCAGCAGTCTCTTCAGCAACTCCTTCCTTGGCAGAGGGTCTTCTTGATCATGAAAGAGGCCAAAGCCTTTGTAGACTCGACCTGTCCATTTCGCCATTCAAAACTACACCAAATTCTAGGGGTTTCAGTTCTCTTATTATACCCCTTCATGTATTTGAAGTTCTTTGTGCTCAGGGATCCCTGACCCCTCCCTAAATCAGTTCTGGGTGTCTCCCTCCATGTGTCACCTTTCTCCCTTTGATACTGGGGGTCTGGATCCTTATTCACTCAGTTGGAGATGGGTCAATTGGCTTATAGCACCAGCCCAGGCCTTTTCGCCTCCCAGGCTTCTCCTCCCCCTACTCTCCAGATGCAGGGCAGCCTGGTGCCATCTCAACCCCTCCCTGGGTCACGACCTCTCCCAGCTCCTCTCACCTCACAGATCCAGACAGTCAATCCACATTCAGCAGAGACACACAGAAATGCTTAACGCACAAAACTCAGCCACTTTCTAAAAGAGTGGTTTATGAACACACAGTGACAAAACCACATTCACAGAAAGATGTGTTATGACACTGTGAGTTCACACATACTAAACGTCACCTCTCCATTATAAACTTACAGGAAACTAGGCTACCAAAACACAATACCCAGCCTCCCCCATTTTATCCTATGGGCAGAATGGCCTTTCACCAGTGAAAAACGAAATTCAGTGTTTTTCACTGTAAAGACATAACACACACCTCAGTAGATGTCCTGCCTTTTACCTACACTGCACCCTGCCCAGGGGTTACCTAGGACCTACCACAGGGATGCCCCATGTGCATGCAAAAGGGAAAGTAAGGCCTGACAAGTTGTTCCCATGTCAGGACAACATGCTAACTTAGCACTCTGAGCGCAGGCCCTACTCTGAAGGCCTGAGTTCCCTTCTCTGTGAGCCTTTGCATTACTAGCCCCTGCGCACACAGTGCACATCACTAGGGACTTTACTAGTAAGGCCAACATACTAATCATGGCCAACCAATTACCACTACACTTTACAGAGGGAACCCTTGTACTTTGACGCTGATTAGCAGTGGCAAAGTACCCTAAGCATCTAAATTGGCAACTCTATGTCAGGAAAACGGTCTAGGGGGAAAGCAAAAAGTTTAGGGAACTTTAGCCAAAAATGCCAAGTCCTACAGTAAACAATTACATGTATCAATTCATGAAATACTTTATTGTTTGATTAATTAAATCATTACAATCCATATAAAAGAGATGAACCTTAAAATATTATTCAAATGTTTTTCATTGGACTGCTCCCTTCATTCTCAATAAATGTTAGACAGTAAAATCATTAATATAAAAGTTCTCTTCTAGAACAGGGTGACCTTCGCTTAAGTACAACCACAAAGCGGCATAGTATCAATAAATACAATTAGTAAAAGTAGCGGTCTCATCTAAAAACAAAAGGTAGGCCACCAAACTGGAAAAAGTGCAACATAGCGCAAAAGGGGGAAAACATACTGGTGGGCCAATGAGGAGTCAAGGAGTGTTAATCAACTGGCTGGCTTAGAGATGTATTATTCGACAATTCAGCCATGGTTTGCGGAATGGATTCTCTAAGTTGGATTTACCTTGATCTGTTTTATGGCCTCCCAAATTTAGTGTAAAATTCAGAGTTATTTTACATTTCATAGATGGTAGACACTGAACACAGATCATTCTTTCAGCAAAACTAACATAGATGGTCCTCGGTAAGCACATGACTCTGAGCCCCTAAATCAAATCCACACACAGCAGATTCCATCTTATGCAACCCTAATGTTGTATTCTTGTGGTCAATATATGCGTAGAGCTCTCCCTTGCCTGGTTGTAGGGTGACACTCCATTCCATCAAGGACTAGGCTTTTAACAAACAAATAATGAAAAATTTCCTAGCTAACGTAACGGAAAGTTTCAATTCTATTAAGGACTCGGAGGCGAGGATTATGCCTTCTATTCCTCACTTTATTACTCAGCAGCCAATAGTAAAACAACAGACTACATTTCCCATCAAACTCTGGGGAAACTGTAGTCAAACAAAAGAACCAATCGGCACTGTCCATAGTCCACCAATAGGGGTCCTCCAGCACCCAAATAGTCTGCCCTCACTGGTCCTTCCTCCTCTTTCTGAGCGCGAAGTCCTCCAGCCGAACTCCTCAGCCATCTTGTTTGTTGGAGTCGGACCCTACGGAGGCAAAAGGAACCATCAATCCAAGAAGAGAACAGATGTCGGCAGAATATCAGCACGATACTGCATAGAACAAAGCAAACAATAAAGCAATTCCACAAACCCCAAAATGTGTTACTTACTGAAATACGGGGCGGGAATCCTGAGATGAACCCTAGGGCGGGATAATCCTCGCCTCCGAGTCCTTAATAGAATTGAAACTTTCCGTTACGTTAGCTAGGAAATTTTTCATTCTATGTCAGGACTGGAGGCGAGGATTATGCTAGTTCAAAGCCTGCTCACCACGAGGTGAGCCATATCTAGCACAGGCTTGAAGTAAAACCTCTTAAAGGTGGAGTCCGAAGACCAGTCCGCTGCGTTGAGGATATCCTCCAAACGGGCACCCAAACCGAAAGCTTTGGAAGCCATAGCCCCTCTAACCGAGTGGGCGCCAAACTCTCTAAGGTTGATTCCTGCTTCCTGCATAACCCACCGAACCCATCTGGCAATGGTGGGGGAAGAAACCGCCTGAAAGGGCTTGCGGAGAGAAATTAGGAGCTGACGCTCCCCCGGAGGACGAAACTCTTCGGTCATCTCCTCATAAGCTTTCAAGCAACGGACCACGCACAGTTTGGGACAATCCGGGAATTCCGGGTAGGAAATCACCCTTGTGTGACACTTTGTCCTCCTTGAAAGAGTGAAGGTCACCCCTGAAGGAGTGAACATCCTAGAAGTGATATCCAGTGCTCTCACATCAGAAACTCGTCTGCAAGATACGAGACAGAGCAGCATAGCCAATTTGGCTGACAGCTCCTTCCTGGACAGAAACCTGTTGGGCTGCCAGGAAAGGAACAAATTGAGGACCTGGTTAACGTCCCATAAGGTTGAGTAACGGGGTTCCGGAGGCAACGAAAGCCGAATGCCCCTAAGAAGTCTACAGACTAGGGGATGCTCGCCAACCGGAGAATTGTTCACCGGCACGTGTCCAGCCGAGATAGCAGAACGAAAGGTGTTAATGGATCGGTAAGCAAGGCCCTCGGACGCTAAATGGGCTAAAAAATTCAGGATGTGAACTAAATCCGTGTCCATGGGATTGCCACCCCTTCGCAGACACCAACGGGACCATCGGCCCCATGCGGATTTGTAACGCTTGACAGTACTGTTTGCCCATGCTTTAGCCATGAGGTCCCCAGCTGCTGCCGAAAGGCCCGGGATTTCCCAGCGTCGCCGGTAATCCTCCACGCGACAAGACGTAACGAGTTCTGCAGAACCAGAGGATGGGGTATCCCGTCGGGACTGAGAAGAAGATGAGGGAACAGGGGGAGTAGGATTGGAGAATCCCAGGAAAGTTCCAGAAGAACTGGAAACCAGACTTGAGCTCTCCACAAAGGAGAGAGGACTACCAGCTCTGCTCCCTGGCGTCGGACCTGAGCCGTTACACGAGCCAGCATGGCAAAGGGGGGAAACGCATATCCGGTTTCCAGGCTCCAATCCTGGAGAAACGCGTCCGTGGACACCGCCAGAGGGTCCGGCCTCCAACTGAAGTAACGGGGCAATTGATGGTCGAGCCTTGAGGCAAACAGGTCGATCGACAGCGGACCCCAAAGTTCGTTTAATTGGCGAAACACTCCGGAGTCTAGCTTCCAAAGACTGGAATCCTTGAAATTCCGAGATTGAAAGTCCGCCACCAAATTCTCCCGACCCGGGAGATACTCTGCTGTCACAGCGACATGATGCTCCAGGCAGAACTGCCAAAAGCTGGCCGCCAAATCGGAGAGGGCTTTGGATCTGGTGCCTCCCAGGTGATTGATATAGCGGACCGCTGAGATATTGTCCATCTTGAGAAGGACCGAAGACTGAATGCGATCCTTGGTCCAACAACGAACGGCGAAGGAGCCCGCTAGGAGCTCCAAGCAGTTGATGTGCAAACTGCGCTCTTCTTGAGACCACAAACCTCCTGTGGAAAACTCGCCGCACCTGGCACCCCAGCCCTGCATGCTGGCATCGGATTCGATAACTAAATCTGGAGCGGAACCAAAAATGGCGCGTCCATTCCACGCCTCCATGTGTTGCAGCCACCAATGGATCTCGTCCCTGGCTTCCCCCGCCAAGACAACCTTGTGTGAGTAAGGGAGCCCTCTGCGGAGGTAAGACGCCTTGAGGCGTTGGAGCGCGCGGTAGTGCAGGGGCCCCGGAAAGATCGCCTGTATAGAGGCGGAAAGCAAGCCCACCACTCGCGCCAGGTCCCGAAGGGACACCTGAGCCCTGGCAAGGGTACGACGTAGCTCGTGACGGATCTTCGCAATTTTCCGAGCGGGAAGGCTGAGAGAAGAAGACCTTGAGTCGATCACGAACCCGAGAAACGTCAGAGACTGTGAAGGAGAAAGCATGGACTTTGACTCGTTGATGACAAACCCCAGTCCTTGCAAGAGATCTACCGCTACCTGAAGATGATGAAGAAGGCGACGCGGGCAGACGTCCATAATCAGGATGTCGTCGAGGTAGACAATCATCCGAATACCTCGAGCTCTTAGCCACTCCACCACAGGGTGGAGTACCTTGGTAAAGCACCAAGGGGCCGACGAGAGGCCGAACGGGAGGGAGGCGAACTCGAAAACCTGATCGCGCCAAAGGAACTGCAGGAAACGGCGATGGGGGGGAAGATCGGGATCACCAGATAGGCGTCCTTCAAGTCGAGGCGGACCATCCAATCGTTGGGGCGCAACACGTCGCGAAGAAGATGGATACCCTCCATCTTGAAGTGGCGGTATACTAGCCACTCGTTGAAACTGCTCAGATTGATCACCGGACGCTTGCCGCCGTCTGTCTTGTCGACAAGAAAAATATTGCTTAAGAAACCCCGCGGGTGAAGGTCGGCGGGAACGATCGCCCCCTTGGATAGAAGAGAGGAAACTTCCTCGTCTACCAAAGCGGAGTCGTGGAGGGAGAACAAGAGGGGACGCGGCCTGGTGCGTTGGGTAGGAGTCCCCTGATACTCTATTCGAAAACCTTGAATGGTCTGAAGAACCCAGGGATCCGTCGTGACAGAAATCCACGCCTGGAAAAAATTCCCCAGCCGCCCCCCTATTTTTAGAAGGGAAGAAGGGAGTACACTCACCGTTGGAAGAGGTAGCAGCTCCCCGGTAGCCTCGTCCTTTGCCACGTTTGCCTCTCGTGGGGTAGAAGTTGCCGAAGCGGCTTTGATCCTGGTACTGTCCTTTAGCGGGGCCTTGTCCACGTGGCTGGTTGTTGGAACCCCGGCCGGACGAGCGGCCCCTGCCTCGACCGGCCCCCCGGAAAACCCGAGGGAAGACCTTCCGAATAGTCGACTGGGCCCTATCCAAGGAAGTAAACGTGTTGACAAACTTCCCCAATTCCTTCACGAAGGGCTCCCCAAACAGGCCCCCCTGGGCCACTGCACCGGCTTCAGTATCCGCAAGGTCCCCCAGTTTGGGGTCCACCTTAATCAAAAGAGAGCGCCGACGTTCAGTAGAGATCGCACAGTTCGCATTGCCCAGGAACACAATGGCCCTCTGGGCCCAGCCCGACAAGGATTCCGGGGAAATTAGGGAACCAGATGCTTTCGCCTCCTCCGCCATGTCGAGGATCTTAGTCAACGGGCCCAGGACATCCAGGAGCTTGTCCTGGCAGGACCGCCAGGACCTATCGATCCCCTTCTTGGGATCACGCATGAACTTTTGTAAGAAAGTCGCCATGCGGGAGTCAATTTCAGGGGTCAACGCTACCTTGCCCTCCAAGGAGGGGCGAGGACACTCAGCCCTCAAACAACTACGAGCCTCCCTCTCTAGGGGTCTCCGAATACGCATAGCCACGTACTCAGCCACTTTGTCTGCTGGAGCCCAGTCAGAGGAACGAGGATGAACGATGTCATCAGGATCAAACATATGCGAGGTGGCCGGGACAGTAGAGGGATCATGAGGGTTGGAAGGACCTAACCCGGGATCAGCGGAACCAGAGGGTTGGGGAACCGGAGATTGCCCCAGAGGCAGAAGAGGTTGCGATGCCAGGAAAGCCTGTTTAAGCCTGTCAAAGGCGGAAGGGTCCATACCTGTGTCGCGTGAACGTTTAGTTGGGGGGGGGGACACCCCCAAAGGCGCAGGGGGAGGGTTTGCAGGGGGGGGGGACCCCCGGCAGAGTCACGAAGCGCGCTAGCGCCTGATCAATGCGCTGGGTAAGGCGGTCCTCTAAGGGCGCCATAGCTTCCCCCACAGCGCGGTAAATTGAGGTGTCCACCGCCTCATAAAACTCCTCATCCCACTGGAGGTCGGTCAGGGCATCATCCCCTCCATGGGAATCATCATCGTATTCAAAGTCCATGATGATGATTGGGATACACAGCCTAGAAGGCACGTATTCAAAAGGTCTGGGTTTCAGACGCCAAGAAATTCCACCACAAAATATAAGGCTGGGAGACAGCCAGCAGATGGGCGAGATGACTCGCAATTAGCAACAGTGGGGGGGGGGGGGGGGTGGGAGCCCCTGGCACCAAAGTCTGGCAAAGTAAAGATACAGAAAGTCTCGTGGACAATAATGGCCTGGGCAGGTGCCCCAAAGCGAGAAACACGCAGTGCAATACAGACCCAACCGGGCGTTTGAATGTAAATATGTAATACAGACTCCACCGATGCTATCAGAGAGTGGAGCGTAAGCGCTGTACAACGAGCGGAAGTCTCAGAATAGCTGATAGAGACTTCCCGCTCGCGTAATGCCTCAGGCCAGATTCCCTGTACGGCGCGTCACACAGACCCTTCAGGGTTTAAAATGTGCGCGCTGCAGAAACATCCACCGCGCCCCCTGACGGGCGGAGGAACCAGGGACACCAGACAGGCCGCGTAGGAGATCGGCTCCCGCGGTCTCAACAACCGGGCGGGCATCCGCCCGCCAATAAACCGTGACAATAAGCAAAACGAAATCAGCGCGGGGGAAACCCGCACCGCTCACAAGAACCGAAACAGGCTCCACATGCAAAATCTCGTCACATAAAATTCAGTCAGCGTCTCACACGAAGACTCGCAATAAACCAACAAATTGCACAATATTACTGACAGGGTAATAGCGCTACAGTTTTAAGACCACAAGTAGTAAAGCACATCATTTTACCACAGAAAGACTCATAAGAAAAGAAAAACACTTAGCTCGGCTGCTGAGCAGCGAAGAAAGAGGAGGAAGGACCAGTGAGGGCAGACTATCTGGGTGCTGGAGGACCCCTATTGGTGGACTATGGACAGTGCCGATTGGTTCTTTTGTTTGACTACAGTTTCCCCAGAGTTTGATGGGAAATGTAGTCTGTTGTTTTACTATTGGCTGCTGAGTAATAAAGTGAGGAATAGAAGGCATAATCCTCGCCTCCAGTCCTGACATAGAATTACTTTCAGGTGTGTTATTCTAATTAATTCAATGGAAGTGACCTAAGAATAAAATACACAAAATTCACTGCATTTTCCCGCGTTAAAGCCCAGGTTGGGAAACTGTATCGCTATTGTGTGCGGTGGTGATTTTTCCTCCACTTATGAGTGCAGTGCAAGTTCTTATCCCATTAGCCTTTGTTGTAAAGCACTCTGTCGCTCTTAGGGTCCAGCACCGCTATAATAAACTCTAAAACAACTAAACATTCAATACAGAGCCCCCTCCCCTACTCGGAGCCGCTGTAGTGAACCTCTGGAGCCCAGAGGTTGAAAGCTGCCAGCCGACAGGGGCCACCGAACAGGCGGCCCGCCCCACACCAGCAGACAGAGTGATGTCTGTCAGGGCCCTGATAGAGAAGCCGGCTATCTGAAGACCATGTGCAGCTCCCAACTCAACTTCCTGCAGAGCAGGACATTTTGCCCTTCCATACAAAACAGGCAGTCCTTTGCCCGTTGGACTCTGCGGAAGAAGACGCTTGGCTGATGACCACAAATCTGCTGCCAAAGATGTAAATAAGAATCGATTACCATTGCTTGTAATATCAGAATAAATAAAACACACACTGACAATACTAATTATTTTTGATTTTTTTATAGTACAATGTTTTCTCTGGCTTCAGTAGGCCATGTAGGACGAGGTTCTCAGCATTGCAACATTTCTTCATCCACATACTGGTACCAGGGGTCACCAGCAGTGCAAGCTTCCCTCGCTTCCTGAACAATTTCCATCGAGATATCAGCAGTGTAATCTTTCCTTACACACTGTACAGGCACCACAAGGGTACCAGTAGTGCAAGCTTCCCTCATTCCCTGACAATTACCTTATTGAGGTTAGCAGTGTAATCTGTCCCCACACAACATTGGCATCAGTATCCCTTTCTCTCTCCCCTTTCTCTGTTTATCTCTAACACTTTGGTGCCCTCTCACCCAGAGTACCCTTCCCTTAGCCTCAACGAGGTACTCTCCTGCAACCCTGACAATACCTCCTTCACGAAACTTGGTTCCTGCTTCTCGCCTCAAGCTTCCCTTAGGCAGAGAGGAAGAGGATTTTAAATAATGGTGGACTAGGCTGGTGGGGTGGGAGTATGATAGAGCAGTTGGACATGCCATTTGATGTAGTTGTTGGAGAAGGAACTAGAAAACAGATATTTGTGCCATCATTCAGGTTCTAAAATGTCCTACGTGTAACTTCTGGTGAATAATGCTTTTGCATACTGTCTCCTGCCTAGCTTATGTCGATGGTCTGTGTGGGGCAGAGCACTTTTGGGGTCACGGTAGTGTGTAGATGCTCTAATCAAAATGACTCGGAGGGTCAAGGAGAAGGATCGGTTGTAGGGTGTCTAAGTCTTCATAAAACTAAGCCCAATGCCAATAAATGATACATCTAGAAGACAAGAATTCAAATCAAAATCATATGGGTTTATTCAAAAACAGGATCATTACTGAAGGTGTAAAGCCGTTAGTTAAAGCATGGTGATTCAGCACAATCACATAACGCAATGTCTAAAACAAGTAGTGGGCAGAACCAAAGTATAGTTACGCAACAGAAACGACGTGGAGTCTGTCACCAGAGGGTGTGTGAAAAAGACTTGCACATACATCTTTGATGGTGTGTTAGGCAAAGAAAAGCCACACACTTAGTATGGTCTGACATTGCAATGGGGCTGGATTAACAAGGATACTTTCACTTAAACCAATCATTATTCAAATACACGATATACTTGAAATAAGGTATATCTACAAAACAGCTACCTTGCTGCACATTAATAAAGAGTGGTGCATATGATATGAAGGAGAAGACAGCACAGTTATGTAACCTAGCAAATAGTAGAGAGTTCAGCTAATAAAAGGACCCTAGAAAGGACTTACCCAATGGACCTTGAATGTTACTAAGACAAAAACATCCTGAGGATGGTTTCCTTGGAGGAACACACATTAGTAAAATTAACTTTACTGTGAATGAGGCTTCTAGTTTGCTGTTTTTCTGAAAAATTGAATAGCACACGTAGCAACACAAGCGCGTAAAGCATGCTCCTTCACATTACATAAAAGCGTTCTTTCTTTCTGCAAATGTGAATGGATGTCAGTGCAAGCTGTTTGAGCCTAGTCATGCCAACTTAATTAAGCATTATTTGCTAATTATTATGCACACTTCTACAGTAGGTAAATGATGGATCCACCGAATTCCTGCAGAGGGGTCTCTTGCTTGTAAGGGACACTTCATCAATTTCCCCCCATGTGGTGCTTGAACACCACTACACCAAAACATAAATAAGACACAAGGGCCCATCTCTCCGGGACCCCATCAGACCGCTGAGACAATGAAGTGGTCCTGAGCTACTGTAACGTGCAAACTGTTTGTCACACCCTCGAAGGAATACATCAAGCGTGTCACCTACAGCCTCAGGGGGACCAGTTACAAGACAGATTTATTTTTACTTGGTTAACAGATTTTATGTAGATTAAATATGTGAACATTTATTTAGTGTTGGTAATTTCAGATCAGGAGTAGCTATATCCTCCTCGGACCAAAGCTGGACTCTTATACCCTATGTAAGCATTCCATAATGATTATCCTTTAGAATTCAAGATACAGCACTGAAACTATTGTTTCAGCTATTCTAAGAAGATTAGAGCCATGAGTTAAAAATATTATGTTTATATTAGTCGAATTCGCTGACACTCTTCAAAATAATTTTTCTATTTTTTTTTTAACTTGTACATATTTGACTGTGTCAATTTAGCATAAACTTTAGCATTTTTCTTCTTCTTTGATGAATTAAGCTTAAAACCCATCCATTTACATATATGCATTATAATTAGGCTGTCCGGAATTCGTTTTAACCGAATCTGACCGACAGTACCCTACCGGACGAAAATCAGCGGACTCGGTTAAAACCGAGTGTCACTGATTTTCTTTGCTGTTGCACCACTTGGCCACTTGATGGAGCCAAAGCGTTAGATACTGTAGCGTGTACTGTACACAGGGAGACAAGTAAGTGGCCTGCGGTTGCAACTCCCTAAATGCGCCTAATACGACTTAATCCTCCAGGGACGATCTTTTCATGCATTATGGAGAGAACTAGTCCCTTGCACCGAAGACATTGATGCAGCCCGTTATTGCTTTGGGAGAAATAGTCCATGGGATAGCAGCGCATCCATTCTAATAAGAACAGCAGAGAACTTGGGGTCCCAAAAGCGAGACCTATTGGCCGAAGCCACAGTACGTCTCGGCTTTTACAACAAATGCATTTTTAAAGGCTTAATGCAGTTTTATCATGTCTGTTATTTTTAGCTGCTCCGGGTTAAAAAAAACCATGCCTGTCCCCCCGTCCCCGCGCGGCTATCTAAACCAAAACAGAAAATGCGTCTGCCTAGGCCCTCGAATGTCCGTCGCCGTGTACAGTAAAACTCTCGCTTGAATAAACACTGTAGTGCATTCACGCTTGGGTCTGGCGTACTGCGAATGAGTGCACCTCGTCGGTGGAAAGGGCTTTATGTAGTTGTGCTTGGAGTAGGAACTGGTGTCATAAATGCGGAGTTATTTAACAAACGGCGGTATAAAGTCTGTCCCTGCCTGCATCTCAAAACTTTAAGGTTTTATGCGACTTTAAAGAAACAGTAAATCAAGAGCACGTATTCAAATTTCGTTTCGCAAGACATGAAATAGTCGCATGTTTTTAAGGAGCAGGTATTGGTATTGTGTAACATGCTAATTCTTCCAGCAATAGTCAGAGTGGTGCTGCAGGGGCTCTAGATGGTGTGAAAACCCAACAAAGCCTCATTAACAAGCGAATGGTCTTTTAAAGACCTGTGAAGTACTCGGGGCGGCTGTGTGCGTGCCCGGGGGTGTATGCACTGCCAGCAACCTGCCAGGCCAGTTTACAATACTTGCATCACCCTCTCTCTGCCTGCCGTTGCGCTCCATGAAGAAAAAAACGTGCATTTGTGTTTCAAATGTCCGATCCTGCAGCAGCACACTTCCAAAGCCCATACATGAGAGTAACCCGATTCAAGGCCCCATTCTCCCGATTTTTTCTAAAAAATCTCCCTCTTTGCTCTTCTGAAATGTTGGCATGTATGAGTCAGTGTTCCGCGGTCGTAATTCCCTAAATATACCTAGTGCAACTTCACCCTTATCTGACGAGCAATATGGAGAGCACCAGTCCCTTGCACCAAAGACATTGATGTGGTCTATTATTGCTTTGGGAGAAAGGGTCAAGGGGCCAGCAGCTCATCTTTTCAGATTGGAACAGCAAAGAAAAGTGCAATGGTCATAGGATTTTACTATAAAGGAAACAACTGAAAAGGTTTAAAATAGCTCAGCACTGGGCTGGAACTATAAAGACACATTTCCAATAATGCCTGTTAAAAGTTATTAGCATGAAAGTTGATCTTACTATAAACCCCACTTACTTGAGGATGACAGCGGTCGACACACATCGTAGGGTTTTAGCTTCAAGACTGTTGATCGAATAAATGGATTTTGCAAAAGTCCCTGGGAGTGCAGCCAGGGCCGGCTTTAGTGCTGGTGGCGCCCTGTGCGACAATGTTTGTTGGCGCCCCCCAATAACCACCTCCACCACGGATTCTCTCACTAGCACCCTTTAGCAGTGACCAAGTCACCATAACCACACTCTCTCAGATGCATTGAATTAGTTATGTAGCGCCACTCATACCAGTGTAGGGTGTCCGAGCACTTTGCATCACACACACATTACACAGAGACAATCAATCATACGTGTGTAAATCAGTGTATAAGAAATGTTACATAAGCCAAAGGACTGGAAGTGTAGGAGTGACATGTCATCCATACAGGTAGGCAGTATAGCTTAAGAGTGCTTGGTGTGGAGAAGCACCAATGCACAGTCGAAAAAGAAACAGCATAGTTGGGAGTTTTCTTTAATAATAAGAATCGATATCTAGCCAAATTAACCCTTTTTGCAACATTAATCAATGTTCTAATAATGTATACTTTGCAGTGTGTATGCAGTTCTGGGATGAAAGTTAATAGCTCACTATTCTATATTAGGACTTTAAATTGCAAGTAACAAAAGGATGTCTCTTTTGAAAGCTGTAATCTGCTGACCTGTTTACATCATACCCACTCTGTAATCTACTTGGTACACGTTCTTTGCAGCAGGCATATTAACCCTCTGCACTAACTTCGCCTAAGTCAAAACCTCAACTATACAAAATGCTGATCTTTCTCCAGGAAGATAATTAATCACATGAGTTTTCTTGACATTTATGTGAGGCCTGGTAATTGCCGACGTAAAGAAACGCTGCAGCAGGTGCTTCAAAAGCTTAATAAACTTTCAAACACGGCGCCCCCAGGAAGCCAGCACCCGGTGTGGTGGCACCGGTGGCACCGCCCTAAAGCCGGCCCTGAGTGCAGCATCTCCTTTTGTGAAATAATTTGTAATGGGTTTGTGGTCTTATACCCCCAATGTTGCATCAGCATTAGAGCGTGTTGCTTGGAGACCACATTGTGAAATAATGTTTTAAGGCGGCAGTGCCCGGTGTTGGGATTGACAATGCAAGAGACTGAAGTTAGTGTGGAGATACTAATCTCCAGTGTTTGTATTGTAAATATGGAGACAAGTCTCCCCCAGTCGCAACTCCCTGAATGCATGAGAAATGGCTAGCTATGATGCATAGAAATGTCTCTTCACCAACCATGGCGTTTGAAGCCAATGAAGCCTCACTTTGGTACTCTGCGCAAGTGTTAGATACCTTCCGTAAAGGGGAATTTAATTTTCTCCAGACTTTGCGAAGTACAGCTTCATTTTTGACCGCTTTAACACCTCTGAGGGCCTATGCACCCAGTTCAACTCATATGTTTCAGAACCTGGCCCAGACAATGTCAACCTTGAGGTGCACCAGTATTGGCATGGAAAGCTACGTCAGTGGCCAGAGTTGGCAAATTGTGTACTGCCTGTTTTGGCGTTGCCAGTCTCAAGTGCCAATGTCGAGAGGGCCTTTTCCCAAATAAAAGTGCACATGGGTATGAAAGAGAGAGCGCGAATGACCAAAGTTTCACTGAAGAAATATTGTATGGTGTACTACAATAAACTCGACTTGTAAAAATGTATTTTAACCTCATATACACTGTACATAGACTGTCTATATTTCATGCACCAATTAAGAAAGCAAACAATAATAAAAGCAAAGCGTCCCATAAACACCGGTAAAACACAGTTTCAGTTGTTTTTTATGGCGCGAAAATTAGTAACCACTGAAAAGCACTGTTTTTTCGAGGTATTGAAATCACTGGAAAACACTGAAAAAACACCACCAGAATTTACCAAAAATAGAAACTGAAAACAGGAAAGCCTAATTATAATATATTTTGTTCTTTAAATGATGCAAATTGATGCTTTCACAAATTTGTAAATATAATGTTACACCATTTAAAAGTAATTCATTGCAGTATTATAAACTGCCATTGTTATTTGTGAGTTATAGTAACTTTAGGGCATGAGTTATACCTACTTGAGATAACTGGAACTAGTGAATTTCAGTGATTTTGATCATTTAAAATAGTATGTTTTAACAGACATTTTCACCTGCTTGTAACGTTCCTTTGAGCTATGGTGTTTCAGTGGATTTCTACGTTTTTTTTTTTACATTGTAAGTGAGATATTATTATAATTTCTAACAATTCCTAACTATAACATCACTTTAACCTTTCGTTTTTTCAGTGGATTTCTATAACTCGTGACCCCACCATGCACAGTGTTGTCATCAGGAATGTGATAGAACATGTCATGAGTGATGTAATACGTGAGGTCATCAGCAGTGCATGGTGACAGTGTGAGTGGTCAGGGCCTGCACCTAATCCCCTGTGGGTGGCCAATCCTCTATCGTGCACGGACTCCTCATGGGTGGCCAACCCTCCATTTCTGGCCAATGTTCCGTGGTCGCACAACAACCCATGGACACCCACCCAACGTTTTTTTTGTCCCAGAGTGATCTTGCTGTAACATTTCTCGTCCTGTTGCAGTCATCCAGCCACAGCCCTCTGTTCCACTGGACCGGTTTTGGCCCCGGTGATCCAGCCAATCAGTATGCTTCATCTGTCATTTGCTGCTCTGTACTCCATCGGTACTGCCACAGACGTACTGTGTCTCTAGATATTTATATATTTTAAAGCTTCATTTCTCTGAAACGGCTAAGTGCATCTACACCACATCACAAATAGCTCGCTGTCTGGCTAAAGATCGAGCTTTCTACCAAATTAGGTGTCATTCTGTTCAGCTGTTTTGGCTGCAGCGTTGTCTACGGTTGATTTGGGGAATTGCATGGGGAAAATGTCTTTTGAGACATCATCAAGGGGTTCAAAATATAATGATATCTGGACAGTTTCTCCCTGCTGTACCGTAATTTACTCCCAGGGCTCCCAAAAATTAGAAACAATGAACAGTGCTACTGGTACCATGGACTTCTGCCAGATAGACCGCATCCCGCAAATGAGGTACCGCAATACTTCTGCCGCTGTGCAGGGCAACCCTTCATGCTTTGTCAATTAGAAGGCAAAAGCAGCCAACCCTAATGGGAGCACCCCTCGAGCACACTTTAGCCCCACTCCAGTATACAAACCTGCTTTGGGAAGGTTTACACACTCCTTTTCAGAGGTGGCTATCTCCTGCAGATAAGATGAGAACAGTTTTTGCCAGCGCTCTCAATCTGAAAACTACATTTTCACAAAATTACTTTTTTACAAACACCTTGATAGGCACATTTTCATGACCTTCACTGGAGCTTCTCTGTTCTTCCCTGCAGATTAGTATTCCAGCGGTTTGTTTAGCCCTTCTATTGAGAACAGGGAAAATGACCTTTCTCTATGAAATTTCAGGCACAAAATATGATTTTCAGCAGCCAGGAGGTTTATTACGCTGCTTTGCAGTGATTTCTATCACATTTGTCACCAAAAAAAATGCATTTTCATGTAGTTCTGATTATTCTGGACTGATCATATTTTGACATCTTCTCGACAGAAGCTGGTCCGTCTTCAGGTACTGCCAGTTGTTCTAACAACCTGCTCTGAAAGACCGCATCAAACCCCGGGAATCATTCTATTTCTAATCTGTTCCCATAAGTGCAGAGAAGCGGCCTCTGGGCATCAAAGTCACTCATAAAATATATACATCTGAAGGAGGCTCTCTGCAGATCTGAGAGCCTCAATAGAATACCTGTGCGTTCTCCCTGCCGCTCTGCTAAAAGGCGCGATGAGGCCACAGAAGCTATTTCCCTGTAATAAATACCTATTCTCCTGGTTTCTTAGTACAAGAGAGGATAGCGCTATTTGCGCCTGAATAAACAGGCAGGGCCTCATTTATGAGCAATTGGTGTAGGTTAGCACCGCAAGGCTTCTTGCTGCATTGCCCTGCGCCAATGTGAAAGGGCAGGGATGCACCGTATTTATGAAATACGGAATGCACCGTATTTATGAAATACGGTGCACTCCTGTCCTTTGACTTAGCACACAATGTGCTGCCTACCACCAACGTAGGCACCCTTGCAGGATGGTGCAAGGAAGCCTCTGTTGTAGGCAGGATTATTTGTGTGCAGGGAGAGACACTTTCCTGCACAAAAGCAATCCTTAGAGGCGTTTTCCTCTTTCTATATGTGCTGCAGAATTCAGCACACATGGAAAGGGTAAAAAAACGGTTGAAATAAAAATATTTCTTCTTGTCATGCCTGCTCTGGGAGGCGTAAGGTTTTGCCACTGCCCACTATTACGTGATTAAGTAAATCTGGGGCAGTGTCACAATCCATGGGTGCCGCATGGAAAAACCCACCACATCGCCCATGGAACGCCTCCCTGGTGCAGAGTAAGGCAACGCAGTGACTTGCAGTCGCTGCTTTGTCTTACTCCCTATCTATGACGCCATGCAGCGTGGCTTTGCGTTGCCTAATACATATGATTGAGAGGCCTGCTCCACCAGAGTATCAAAAAAAATGACGCTCCAGCAGGACAAGCATCTCATAAGTAAGCCCCGCAGATTTATGAGATTTTGGCACAGGGCAGCGCAGCGCAGCAAGTCATTTGCTGCGCTGCAGTGCGTCAAAGGGTATGGGCAGGAATGCATTGTATCCATGGAAAATGGTGCATTCCTGTCCTTTCCCCCCATGGTGGCGCTGTTTCAACAGCCTAGCGCCAACGCAGGCACCCTCGCACAATGGTGCAAGGGTGCCTGCGTTGCGTGCAGGATTGTTTTTGTACATGAAGGGGAACCATCCTGCACAAAAACAATCCTGAGAGGCTTTGCCCTCTTTCTGTGTTTGTTGAACGGGGCGCACACAGAAAGAGGAATAAAACGGAGGAGAAATAGCGCTATTTCTCCTCGGTGCGTGTCCCCTGGAAAGGCGTAAGGTTTTGGCGCATCCCCAGGTTTACAAGGTCTTGTATATCTGGGGATGCATCAAAATCCATGGGTGTTGTGTGGGAATACCCACTGAACCGCCCATGGAGCGCCTCCCTGGCGCAGAGTAAGGCAACGCAGTGATGTGCGCTGCCTTGCTTACACAATATCTATGAGGCCCTTCAGAGCCAGGCAAAGTCGCTGCGCGTGGCGTCATAGATATGATTTAGTGGTTTGTGCTGCCATTGCGTCACAAAAAGTGACGCAACAGCACCGCAAGGGTCTTGTAAACATGGGCTTAACTCACATTAAAATGTAAGTGGAATTAGCGCTCTTTTTGTCACTGCCACTGGTGCTTTCTGTTCAGTTACAGCAGGTGGTGAAAGTCCACAAATAAAAACCCTCATATTGACTCGTGCAAAATGGAAACTAAAACTGTTAGTGCGCGTTGTGCTTCGTTTCGCTGAAATATGTAAATCAGCTGCAGACACTCTTGGTTCACCCGGAAAACGGATTTGTGAGCCGGGGAGATTTTGCAACCCACATTTACAAATGTTTTAAATGGGATGGTACTCAGTACTTCCATGTGTTTTTTTAATATGAAAAGAGCGAGTATCTGCACCTCTTGGCGCTTTTTAAAGTGTATCTGCGCTTCCCATTAACAAACAGTACTATGGATACTGAGTACGTACACTGGCACTCTGGTAGGGTGTAAGGTTGAAAGATACATTTTACAGCACTGCAGTCTGCGCAGTGCCTCCCCCTCGTGGTGGATGGAAGTATTGAGGGGCCCTATTAGTGTTCATCCGTCACTGTCAATGTCAAAACAAAGGAATTCAGCTAGACACAGCTTCCAAGTGGCCCCGTGTGATGCGCGTCACATTGACCCAGGCCTGACTTAAGTTTAGAGCCAACAGCACTACGCGTGACTGGATTTTTGAGCCCAGCTTTCCAAGGGTAGAACATGTGAAACAACAAGTCCCATAACTCAATGCGTTCTCAGCAAAAAAAAAAAAAGAAAACAGGACGGCTGATTAAATGACCGTGTAGTATACAGAGTGTGGCCGATTTAGGACCGCCAGGGAAGCGACCTGTATGTACTGTGCGGAATCTTTTATGCCCACTATGTCTAATTTCGTGGAGTTATTAAATAATGTCGTTACATTCTGGAGTGGGCAAAATGGTTTCTTTCCTCTTTCTTCAAACAATTTGGAACGAGTGTTTTCCACATACATTTTTTATATATATATATATATTTCTTGAAAAAATGGTTACAAGAGAATTTCACTATCCTAGTGCGCCCACAATAAATATCAGTGCACTAGGAATAAACAGATCAATTAAAACAAAGATGTTGGCGTGAAAGTGAAGCAAGAATATTACATTGTTTTTTTATTCTCGCAGCAAGAATTAAAAACAATATATACAAAGTAAATAGGCTGATTAGAGTAAAATAATCAGTAAATGAGAACCGGGGGGAATTAGTCGCTTGATTTTATGGTGACGCAATAACTACAAAAATTTCAGTGCAGTGACCGTAATAAAGGGAAATTAATCTTATGTCATAGGATAGGGTATCCTTGATAGCTCTCCTCCAAGTATCGGCAACCTATACATTACTTCTGAACTTTAAATGGCTGAAGATACTGTCTCATTGAGTGAAGCAAAAAAAAAAAAAACACTAGCCACAGTGTGCCATTTCATTTCGCCTGCCTTAAAGGCTGCACTCATTACTGGGGCTATTTGACAGCTATGTCTGTATCTAAAATTGACTTAAGCGTTAAAATGTGGTTTCGAATATATAGGTATAGATATGAAAATGAACCACAGTGTCGGAATTGCTGCCAAAACTCGATCGAATGCAAATTGTTTGCCGAACTTTGGCGCATCCAGACGAGAGTTGGAGAAGCTGTGTTTGGGGTGTATTTAGTAGATGTTTCCAGAATTGTGTAAGGAAGAGGAGGGGACTTTGATGGACAGTGAGACCTCTCACTTTGGCCTCTCTACCATTAAAGAATGCATGGAGTCCTGGCTTTGCCACTGTCTGGGCGGGAGGTTTGTTGTCTGTGACTGGTTGGGTGGCAAAGTCGGTTGCCTCTGAGTGGTTGGGTGGTGAAGTATGTTGCCTCTGAGAGGTTGGGTGGTGAAGTCTGTTGTCTCTGACTGGTTGGGTGGTGAAGTCTTGTCCCTGACTGGTTGGGTGGCGAAGTCTGTTGCCTCTGAGGGGTTGGGTGGTGAAGTCTGTTGCCTCTGAGGGGTTGGGTGGTGAAGTCTGTTGTCTCTGACTGGTTGGGTGGTGAAGTCAGTTGCCTCTGAGGTGCTTGGGTGGTGAAGTCTTGTCTCTGACTGCTTGGGTGGCGAAGTCTGTTGCCTCTGAGGGGTTGGGTGGTGAAGTCTGTTGTCTCTGACTGGTTGGGAGGTGAATTCTGTTGTCTCTGACTGGTTGGGTGGTGAAGTCTGTTGCATCTGAGTGGTTGGGTGGTGAAGTATGTTGCCTCTGAGAGGTTGGGTGATGAAGTCTGTTGCTCTCTGAGTGGTTGAGTGGTGTGGAAGAAGGACTTTCTGATATGTTTTCTATAGGCCCCCGTAGAGCTGTCTGCCTGGCATTTGACTGCTAGTTGCCGATTGCTGTAGTTCTTACCCTCCCTCGACAGTGCTGTTTTACCACGGATATAGACAGGGTGAAATTGAGTGTGTCTTTTTTCTTGTTGCTAAAGTGGAACACTTTGAGGCTACGTGATGGACTGGGCAGGAGGAAGGCACTGCAAGTGATTGGGGTTAGGACACTCCGGCAGTAATTACCAATCAGAGAAGACGAACATTCTGATCAGGAATAAAATCTACCACAGCAGAGCAGCCCTGGGGCTGGAATGACCACATCATCAGCCGTAAATGGATTGACGCGGGCAAATCGCCAGTAGATGCTGGGTGTTCACCAGCCTGTCTCCTAGAGATGGTGTAGGCCTAATAAAGTCTCCCTTTGGAGAAGAGTTCACTCATAGTGTTGCAGCAATGTAAACATGCCACATAATAGTGTAGATCCATTTCTGTTTTTTGCAAAGTAAAGTGGAGCAAACTGGGTTTGCTCACCTGTTTTGATATGTAGAGTAAGACAACTTATTCTGTAAACTGCATACACTGTAAAATGTTGTTTGCTTCTCTTTTGCCCTATTGAAAAATAGGATTGCAGCTTAATGGGTCAGGAAGACTTGTTAGCCCTTTCATTATTAGGGAGGAGGAAATGGGTGCAAAACCCATGGGACACATTTTCAGTCCAGTGAAAGCTTTATGTAGCATTCACTAATATCTCAAAGCCTGATGTTTATGTTGAGGTCTTCGATGTCAGCCGAACGACTCTCGATCAACTCTCACGTAATCCAAAACATACCTGTTTCAGCAGCACCCCAACACACGCAAGGTGCGGACCCCCCCACTTCTTAAGTGCTTGGTTGCCCCGCTGTGATTTTGCACTTTAAACATGTATTTATTCCTTGATTTCTGTACAGCATTTCCAGCATGTTACGGTGGCCACAAACTGCCAGTTACATTAAGAGAAGGAATAAATAATACGGGGAGGATAGATCCGTGCATGACTAACTTGGGACCCGGTTGCACCCTAGACGATTTTAAGCAGTTAGATTTTCACATTCTTCAAAAGTTCCCAAAGTTCACAAACTTCCTAAACTCCAGTTCGGGCTCAGGTAGGGCCAGTGCTGGAGTTTCAGTGCCCTAAGAATAGTGTCAATATGTCCTTGTATTCCTATGACAATGTACCATATTTGTTGCGTCTGGCAGCCATTTGGTATTTTCTAGCCGGTGATACCCAAAGGGCTGATTAGCATTGGTCTGCCCTAGATGCAGCAGCCCTGGTCTCCGGAGCAGATGCAGGGCATATCTGAAGGTGGAACTTTGCCCATCTAGGGACCTCCTATCACATCATTGTTGTGTAGTAAGGTGCACAGCTCATAGGTTATGGTACACTGGTCAATTTACAATACAATGAGCACTGGGGCCCAAAGGTTTGCTTAGAAGCCTACAGCTGGAGATATTGAATGTTGTTGTCTAGATTAACAAGACTGCACATTCTTTAAGCCACCACCAAACACTCCCTGCCCCTTTATCTCACTCTTGCAGGTCCCTTCTTTCACCTTTTGCCATAGTTTTCTCTGCCTCCTTCTTTGCCCCATGTGTACTTTTCACTCTTTTGCTCTAGATCAAAATCTGAGGGTGAGAAATAATTCCCGGACTCCAAAAATGATTGATGTGGGCCCACCTGCAACCACTGGCTCAAATTAAGCACTAATTGTTGGATGGCGACCCCAAGCGTCTGCTCAGTTTTTGGGGTTTAGAGCCTTCCGTGCAGTAATGCATGGGCCATAAAGACAGTTCTATCCCTCAATAATTGTTAGCCTTGTGGACATCTCACAGGAGGAGGGATATCATTATTATTGTATGATGATGATGATTATAATTGTTAGTATTATTATCGTCATCATTGTTATTATTCTTATTATTCGCTTGATATCACGTGGACTAGACCCAATGGGTGTCCGAGTGCTTTAGAAAAACGTAAGCACTTTCATTTCGTTACCTTACCTTTTGTGGTGGACAAATTTTAAATTGTGCGGTACAAGTTGCATAGCGACGGTTACAATCCCCCATATACATGACTTAGATAGAGTATGCAAAAATGGAAATCGATACATTACACACAAAGAAGACACAGAAAATCTTAACAACCTCTTTATATGAGGTATATCATGTAAAGATTCCAAAGGGTTCAGGGACTTGATATGGCAATCCCAAAGAGCTCTGCTAGGGAGTGGTGTGGTTGAGCAGCCTTAGGCTTATCACAGAGGAGAGCAAAACATCTGAAAATACACATCATGGTCAATGAATGAGACACACGACTCAAGAAGGAGATCCATGCCAATTTATAAAAATAGTAGCTATCTTTATATATGTGTAGGCATAAGAAGAAAATCATTCAAGCAAGTACGTTTTTTTAAAAATAGGAATTCTTTATAGTTCAAAAAGTCGGCAGAGTGCAATTTCTGGGGCTGCAATGTTATCCTAAGGGAGGAAAAGTCAATGCAGCATCCAGGTATAGTTCAGCGACTTACGGGACCAATATCCAGGAGTTAAGGTGAGTGGTGGGAAAGGTCCACGGCAGCACTAGCAGAACACCACCAGCTGCACTAGGGTGGCCAGGTACAAGGATGCAAAACAGCGTAGGTTGGCCCATGTTACTCTATGTGGATTCATCTTCGCTTAAAGAGGCTGCAGGCTTAGACTGGGATAGCAGTCCGCTGAACTCGGGTCTCACGATGCTCGGGTACATAGGGACACCTTTGGTCCTCTTCTCCATGGCTCAGGGGCAAGGGGTGCAGAGGGGTCTTTAAGTATCAGGTTTTTCTTACCAGGAGCAGTCGAGGTAGAGGGTGCTGGCGTGCAGAGGCTGCAGGCAATGTCAGAAAGTTCACTGGGGGTGAAACCACGGTGGACTCAGTCTCTGGAGGCCTGGGGGGGGCCACGATGACACAGTTGACCCACTTCAACTTGGGCTTGGAGCAACTGGTGCAGCGGTGTCTTCAGACCTTGAGTTTCTGCAGTCACAAAGTCCTCACAGTAGTCTTTAGATGCCTGAGGTTGCAGGGAAGCAGGTTTTCTCCTTCTCAGGAGGTCTTGGTTCCTGGATAAAGTACTGGCAGGTCTCCTGTGCTTTGGGGACTTAGCAGCTGCAGAACAAGTCGACTTTTGGTGCAGTTGTCGATGTCAGCAGGCAGGCTTGGCACCAGGTCACTTGCTGGGTCATCATTTCTTGCAGGACGCGACAATTCATGTCCTTCATCTTTCAGGCTGGCAGAATCATATTTTCTGGTGCCAGGGGGCTCCCCTAAATACTGAATTTAAGTACGTTAGAGGAGTGTAGGGTGGAAGCCAATGGAATACTCACCTCTGGGGTCACTACTCTCCATATATGACCACTTCCTGTAGGGAGTGGGCATAACCCTGTCCCAGAGTTTATCACCTCACCTGTAAGGGGAGCCAGATTCGCATTTCAAAGGCAGGAGCTTCTCCGAAGCTCGCCGGCCTAGGAGTGCAATAGGTTAACCTGAGGGAGGAGGTGTGAACACTCACTTTCCGTCAGGCTTTGTTTCTGACCTGCTGAGACCATAGGCCCAGACCCTGGGAGGTCAGAAATCTGTCTCTGTGTCGGGTGGCAGTCTGGTAGAGACCAGCCAGCCAACACACCAGAGGCTGGTAGGTTTTCAGGGGGCACCTCTAAGGTGCCCTCTGTGTACATGTATTCATGAATCCACCACTGAAATCAGGGTGTGTTTCTGAATATGAGGTGTTTGATACCAAACACCATTATTTCAATGAAGCCATCATGTAGCTGGGGAACTCGTTTTTACCAGTGTCCAGCACATGTTCTATAATGGATTCCCTGTCCACTTGCACTGACAGTAATAGGACTGACAAGCATAGGGACATATCTGCTCATGCAGGTATGCCCTCATATTTAATATTAAGCACCCAGCCATAGGGCTGTAAGGCCTGCTGTAGAGGTGACTTACAAATACTACATGCAGTGTTGGGGACATGGCACATAGGGATGTGTGTCAGGTCGTGTTTTCACTTTTGTCTGCACCAACAAACACAGCCTGCCATGGCAGACCTGCATGGTGTTGGTCAGGAGTCTCTTAAGGTGGTACAATTCATGTTGCAGCCCTTGGTGGACCCTCTTTAGTACCTCAAGCCCTAGGCACAAGGAGCACCATCTACTAGAGGGGGCTAAAGGTATTGGCAACTGGGGAAAAGTATACAGTGTTAGGGAAAGAACAGTGGTACTGGGGACCTTGTTAGTAGGAACCCAGTACACTTCAGTCAAATTTGCTTCAAATAACAGGCACAAAGTGTGGGGAGGGGCTATTGCAACAACAACCCATGTTTCCTACACCCCAATTTGAACTATACAGCTGTCACTGCAGGACCAAAAGCAGCTGTACCCCTAGAAAAGTTCCTTTGATAGTTCTTTGCTTCTTTCTATGTATCCATCCATCCATGCGTCTTTTTCAGCCTTCTATCCTAATTAACTTTTTCATCATCTATCCATCCATCCATCCATCCATCCATCCATCCATCCATCCTTTCCTTTCATCCTTTATTACAACATTCCATCCTTCCATCCATCCTTTCAACCGTTCCTTTCATCCTTTATTACAACATTCCATCTTTCCATCCATCCTTTCAACCTTTCCTTTCATCCTTTATTACAACATTCCATCCATCCATTCTTTCATCCCTTAACATAACAATACATCCATCCATCCATCCACCCATTCCTTTCATCCTTTATTACAACATTCAATCCATCCATCCTTTCAGCCATTTCTTTCATCCTTTATTACAACATTCCATCCATCCATCCTTTCACCCATTCCTTTTATCCTTTATTACAACATTCCATCCATCCATCTGCTTTTCTATCCATCACGTGCACATCCTTTCACCTTTCCATAAACCACTCATCGGCCCAATCACCCATCCATACATCTGTTGTTCCAGACGTTCATCCCTCTCTGTCACACCTTCACGTGTTCTGCAGCCATCAGTGTTGTCAGAATCTATCTGGGTCACCTGTGTACTTCTGACCACATCTCTACACTGAGGTAAGGAGTTGACTTACACAACACAACTCCTCTCTTCTGGAGCCTGGCACCTCTCTCAGAATAAGCCTGTGAGAAGCCTCTTTGGGGCAGCTCTGAAATCATGTGCTACCACAGTGGCAAGATTCTTCAATGACCCTGAAATGACACAGGTCCTTTTCTCAACCCGCAGGAAGCGGCCTCAGATATTCCATATTTACTCCTGTCTGCATTGCGTTCTCTTCAGTCTCAAGATCCGTCGTTCTAATGATGACATCACAGGGTTCTTCATATCTGGGAAACACTGGAGCATTCTGCACAAGAGGGACTTACAGACTCACTTATTTATTTATTTGAAGAGTTTTATATAGCGCTGGCTAGACCCGGAGGTTTCAGAGCGCTTTGCATGAGGATCAGCGAGTTGCAAGTTACAAAAATTAAACATTAGTTACACAGTGTTACACAGTAAACTAGAGTTACTAGAGAATAGTGTGAGAAGTTGGCCTGGCATATGCTGTTCCTAGTTATAGGGACACCTTGCACCAGTCCAATTCGACTCTTATTGATGATAGGTTTAAGACAACCTTTAAAGAAAGCTATCCTAGTTGTAGCTGTGGAGAGCAGCCTTCAGGCTAAGTCTTGAAGGAGTGTTAAGCTTATTGTTTTACCATAATAACCTCTTGAATAACCAAATGAAAGAGTAGCCCACACAGGTATATATATAAAATATATGTACTTATTCTAGACAGAATCCCACAGTCACTTTATGTGGCTAGTGGCAAAGTTACAATTCAAACAAGCATTTATAAACACAATAAATAGCACAGAAATCAATGGGCCCCAGGGGGGGACCAAACCATATACTAAAATAGTGGTATAAGAACCACGACAATTCTACAGACAATGCCTAGGGCATTCAGGATTGCTTGCCCCTTCAGAATCCACCCACAGTTAAGAGGAAGGGGACCCACGGGAGACGCGTGCAGTGCAAAGAGCTGCTATCGGGATCGCAATGTTAGCCTATGGAGAATGTCGCGGTTGAATATTTAAAGTTTAAGGACACTTCTAGCAACAGTACAAAGTTAAGGGTTGAGACTTAAGGCTTTGGAGAGCCCACCACCACGGGAGTACCGAAGTACCACTGTTACCTGCCCCAGGGAAGCCGGGTGCATAGGTCGATTCTGGTGTCGGGTCGTGGGCTGATTTTCTATGGAAAAGTAGTCCAAACTGCTGCTAGCTGAAAGCGTCGTTGAAGTCGTGAAGATTGAAGATGAATAGAAGATAAAGATGAACCTGAAAGCAGAGGGGACAGAGTCTGGGTCACAGCACAGTGACCAGGGAGCTCACAGGAAGGAGCTCGTGGATGTCGGGTGCTTCAGGTGTAGAAGGTACAGCTGGGCTCTGCAGTCACGGGCTCCGGGAGGCTTCAAGGAAGGCCAGCTTCTGGGGAGCGACTGTGCCACGTTGGCTGAGGGTCGCTGCGGTGTTAGTGTCCCGATTGGATCCACTAAGCATTGGCAACTGCAACCCACGCAAGATGTACAAAGCAGCTGCTGGTGCAGACCCACGAGGTCTGAGGGTGCTCTCCTTTGCAGGGAGCGCAGAGCAGGCCTGGAGCAACCAGGGGAACTCTTGGAAAGGTAGATTGTCCTCCGTCAGGGCCCACAAGTCGAGAGACAAGGGACCGCGGACGGCAGCAAAATGGAGTGCGTAAAAGGGCTCCCACGGGCCACCGGAGCAGACTAGGAAGCTGAGCTTTGGCACGGATGCTGCTTGAAGGTTGGCTCAGAAATGGGCCAAAGCACAACTTCCCCACTGGTCGGGGTCGTGTGCTATGCAAGAGGTGGCCGGGGTCTCGGGGTATGCAGGGATCTCGGCACCCACGTGGTCCACGGTGCTCAGACTTGCTGGGCACGCTCACAGGACTCTGGGATGCACTGGAAACCCCCCTCAAGGTTGATGGAAGGCGTCGAAGTTCGTGAGAGCAGCGAAGTTCCAACCGGGTATCTTGCAGTCTTTTAGGTGCCTGCCAAGCAGGGGGATAACTCCTTTATCCCAAGGGAGATTTCTTCACTCAGCTGGGCAGCAGCTCGTCGAAGGTCAGTTCTGTTAAGTTCTGGACGAATCTGAGGCTCTGGGGCAAAGTTATTCCCATATATCCCCAAGATTAGGGGATGGTCCCAAATAGAGCCTACCAATCAGAGTAGAGGCGGGAAAGGGTGGCTACACCCACTCCCCTTTGTGTGTTTCCCGCCTGGGCGAGGGGCAGGATGCCCCTGAACCGGTTCCAGGTGGTGTATGCAGAATTGGGGCTCTGCAGCTGCCTACGTGCAACTCTGAAAGGACATTTGGTGCACCCACCCTGTTCCAATCCACATATCCTGTCTGGGGAGGTGCCAGCACAGGAGCCCTATTGTCCAGATAGCGAGGCTGGGGTTTTCCCCAGCAACAGCCAGCCAGAGTCGTGTAGGTGGCGGACAGTAGCCATTTTGTGGTACATGTGCACTTTTAAATTGGTGTCTAAATTCTACCGCTTTTCCCATATCACCCTCCTAACAAGGGGGAATTGTACCCTCATGCCCATGGCTGGACTGGGGGTATGATTCCTTCATGTTTGACACCAAACACGATATGGTTCTGTGTAGCCATTCTCAAGTTATCGCGATGACGCGATTTAGTTATAATGCGGTTAAGAGTATATGGTATGGCTACACTACAAACAACCCAGTAACGGTTTTACGAAGGTTGCAGAGAGGCCCTACTCACGTAGGGGTCCCCCCTCACACATACCTCAGCACCCAGCCCTGTAGGATTACCAGGGCCTGCCATAGGGGTGACCTATGAGAGTATATGTGTTGTAATGGTATGGGATATAGGGTACCTACATCCCTGTAAGGGGTGCTAGCACCACCTTATCCAGACTACAGTAGTGGTCTGGTGGTGTCAGTTTGGGTGGCTGTCCCAGGGTGGCACAATAAGTGCTGCAGCCCTGGTAGGCCTACTGGGGGACCCATGCCCTGGGTACCTAGGGTACCATCTACAAGGGACTGGTAGGGCATGCCCAGCATCCAATTGGTTGGTACCTAGGGTACTCACATAGTTTTAGGGAGAAAGCAGATAGGCTGGGGCCCTGGATAGCAGGGTCCCAGCCTGACTAGTCAAAAACCACTTAAATACCAGGCAAAAAGTTGGGGGCAACCATTAGTCAGATTCCACTCTCCTACATAACCCCCCCCCCCCAAACGAAAGGAGATAAGGCTAACCTTGTCCAGATAAGCCTTTATTTCCTGAGTGGCCATATAAGGAAGAACCTGTACTAACATGGTTGCTCCCTGTCTCATGGTCCACTTGGGAAATCTTACCCCAAGGGGTTCTAGAGTTTCTCCAAAGTCTAGGGAAATCACCTGTATTGGTTTTTGGGGTCAGAGGTGGGCTGGTGGGGTGTCTGAGTCTGGAAGTGAGGCCCTACTTGGGTTGGTCTCAACCTCCTCAGATCACTGGCCACTATGGAAGCCTTTCTGCCCATGACTGTGTCATATCTGGCCCTAAGGGTCAACCTCTGGCTGCCTACAGCTGGGGGTTGGATCCCTTTGGCTGGAATAGTGGAGGGTCCTGGAAGGTTTGGGGCAACTAGGCCCCAGGTTTCCCTGTCCCCAACAACATCCATTTGAGGGGTGCCTATACCTAAGGGTAAGGGGTGTCCCTCAGTTTGTAGAGGAATATACACCTGGCTGAAACTACTCTGCTGGGTGTCCCTAATCTGCTGATGAGGGGGTTCCTCTGGACAGGGGCCCAGTAAGGGTCCACTGACCTCCCTGACCTCTGCAGCCCTGGGCCCAGGGTAGAGAGGGGCAGGATACCTGCTCCAGACTGGGTACCACCTTGGAAGGGTCCCCTGCCATCAGAGAGGTGGGCAGGCCAGGCCTGTCCACTTCTGGGGCAGTTACTTCACAAGGGGCAGGATCGGTTCCCTGAGAAACTTGACCCTTACCTGTAGTCGGTGGGGGGAGGACTGTTCCTCTTCCCCTATGCTCTCTGTTTGGGTAGAGTGATCCATAGTTTCAGGCTTCACTCTTTCTATTTTCTCCTGGCGTGGAGGTGAGGCCCTCAGGGTCTCATCCACTCTCTCGGGGATTCCTACCATTTTCAAATGGGCCTTGTGGTCAACCTCAGCCCAGGCTGAGATTTCCAGATCATTCCCCAGTAGACAATCTCCAGGCAAGTTTGGGGACACTGCCACTCTCTTGGGGCCAGTGACCCCTCCCCAGCTGAGATTTATCACTGCCATGGGATGATCTGTCCTGATTCCATCTATGTTGGTCACCTGGTAGCTAAACCCAGGTAAAAGCTGATCTAGGGGCACTAGCCTCTTGGTCACCATGGTGACACTGGCCCCTGTGTCCTTATAGGCCACAGCCTTCTGACCATTGATCATTGGTTCTTGTCTGTACCTGCCCAAAATACTGGGGCTCATGGTAAAGTTGGCAAACCCCATGCCACCATCACAGACCATGGTTGCTTGAGTAGGGGACCTGGATAGGCCAGAGTCCCCCTGAGTTCCCCAAGAAATCCCAACTAAATTTTTGGGTGCACTCCCACCACCTGGGGGATTACTACTAGTAGCAACAGGAGGTGTGGAGCTGCTTTTGGAGGAACATTTTCTTTATTGCCATTCTTTGGACAGCTGGAGTCAGTTTTCCAGTGGCCAGGTTGCTTACACACATTGCAATATGGTTTCTTGTTATTAGAGGAAGTATTTTGGGACCCACCCCCAGCACTGGGTTTTTGGGGCCCTTCAGAGGACTTTTCTTGTTTATCATCCCCACCTTTCTCTTTGGGCTTAGTGGAATCCTTCTTCTGGTCACCAACTTGGTTCTTAGGCCTAATCCTGGTTCTGACCCATTTGTCTGCCTTCTTTCCCAATTCTTGGGGAGAGGTCAGATCAGAGTCCACCAGGTGCTGGTGTAAAAGTTGGTTTTGACAATTATTAAGAATCTGCTCCCTCATTATGAGATTATACAATCCTTGATAATCATTAACTTTACTGCCATTTAACCAACCTTCCAGTGCCTTGGTTGCCCAATCCACAAAGTCTACCCAATCTTGATTCTGTGCTTTCTGGGTGTCTCTGAACTTAAGTCTGTATTGATCAGTGGTTAAGCCAAACCCATCTATTAAAGCAGCTTTCAAGATATAATAATCATCTGCATCCTCTTCTCTTACAGAGAGGAGCTTGTCTCTACCTTTATCTGAAAAGGAGAGCCACAGGATTGCTGCCCACTGCTCTACTGGGACCCTTTGTACTCTACAGGCCCTCTCAAGAGCAGATATCCATTTGTGGATGTCATCCCCATTCTGATAGGGGGGCACAATCTTGTGGAGGTTCCTATTGTCAGGGACTTTCTCTCTAACTCTAGGGGTTTCATCACTGCCACCAGGGGTCTCTAGACCCCACTTCTTTGAAGCTTTCTGAAGCTCCAGGGCTTCCCTGTCCAATGCTAACTGTTCTCTTTTAAGCTGAAGCTTAGCCTGCTCAAATTTGATCAGTCTGCATTTCCTCTCATGGGAGGATTCTCTTCTCTGAGAAGAGGCAGAGGACCCTTTGGATCTCTGAGAATGGTTGGATCCCACTGAGGGGGATCTGTTCCTTCTTGGACCCACCACTCTCCCTTTAGGGATGGAGGGAGTGCCTCTTGGGCCATCACCTCCATGCTGTGAGTGGTTTGTTTCCTCCAGGTCAGGACTTTCATCCTCTTCCTGGTCCTCATCAGAGTCCACTCTGGGAGTGTCCTCTTCTGATGGATGCCCACCCACTCTGTCTACCCCACTGGACCCTATGGACTCCATAAAGTCTGCTATGAGCAGGATTTCCCTGAGACGTTGGGTGTTGGCACCTTTGTTTGTCTTCAGTTTTCTGAGGGTGCACATCTCCCTGAGTTCAGCAAAGGAGAGATGATCATACTTGTCGACTGGGACCCTTTGGGGTCCTTCCAGAGCCTTAGAGGCACCTGCACCTGAAGACATGTTTAGTGTAGGGATAGTGGTGTATCTACCTACACTAAGTGTGGCCTACTGAACCCTCTCTTGAGTTGTAGTCAAGGTGTGCTAAACCCTCTACACACAACTCTAAGTTCAGTAGAACTTATTGTATTCTAGCTTGAATTTATATGCACCTTTGGTACCAAGTGGCTTTCACTTTAGAAATTCAATTTGTTATCTGGTAAAACAATGGCAAGCTTGAATCCAACCGCTGCACACCAATGTGAGAAGTTGGCCTGGCATATGCTGTTCCTAGTTATAGGGACACCTTGCACCAGTCCAATTCGACTCTTATTGATGATAGGTTTAAGGCAACCTTTAAAGAAAGCTATCCTAGTGGTAGCTGTGGAGAGCAGCCTTCAGGCTAAGTCTTGAAGGAGTGTTAAGCTTATTGTTTTACCATAATAACCTCTTGAATAACCAAATGAAAGAGTAGCCCACACAGGTATATATATAAAATATATGTATTTATTCTAGACAGAATCCCACAGTCACTTTATGTGGCTAGTGGCAAAGTTACAATTCAAACAAGCATTTATAAACACAATAAATAGCACAGAAATCAATGGGCCCCAGGGGGGGACCAAACCATATACTAAAATAGTGGTATAAGAACCACGACAATTCTACAGGCAATGCCTAGGGCATTCAGGATCGCTTGCCCCTTCAGAATCCACCCACAGTTAAGAGGAAGGGGACCCACGGGAGACGCATGCAGTGCAAAGAGCTGCTATCGGGATCGCAATGTTAGCCTATGGAGAATGTCGCGGTTGAATATTTAAAGTTTAAGGACACTTCTAGCAACAGTACAAAGTTAAGGGTTGAGACTTAAGGCTTTGGAGAGCCCACCACCACGGGAGTACCGAAGTACCACTGTTACCTGCCCCAGGGAAGCCGGGTGCATAGGTCGATTCTGGTGTCGGGTCGCGGGCTGATTTTCTATGGAAAAGTAGTCCAAACTGCTGCTAGCTGAAAGCGTCGTTGAAGTCGTGAAGATTGAAGATGAATAGAAGATAAAGATGAACCTGAAAGCAGAGGGGACAGAGTCTGGGTCACAGCACAGTGACCAGGGAGCTCACAGGAAGGAGCTCGTGGATGTCGGGTGCTTCAGGTGTAGAAGGTACAGCTGGGCTCTGCAGTCACGGGCTCTGGGAGGCTTCAAGGAAGGCCAGCTTCTGGAGGGCGACTGTCCCACGTTGGCTGAGGGTCGCTGCGGTGTTAGTGTCCCGATTGGATCCACTAAGCATTGGCAACCGCAACCCACGCAAGATGTACAAAGCAGCTGCTGGTGCAGACCCACGAGGTCTGAGGGTGCTCTCCTTTGCAGGGAGCGCAGAGCAGGCCTGGAGCAACCAGGGGAACTCTTGGAAAGGTAGATTGTCCTCCGTCAGGGCCCACAAGTCGAGAGACAAGGGACCGCAGATGGCAGCAAAATGGAGTGCGTAAAAGGGCTCCCACGGGCCACCGGAGCGGACTAGGGAGCTGAGCTTTGGCACGGATGCTGCTTGAAGGTTGGCTCAGAAATTGGCCAAAGCACAACTTCCCCACTGGTCGGGGTCGTGTGCTATGCAAGAGGTGGCCGGGGTATGCAGGGATCTCGGCACCCACGTGGTCCACGGTGCTCAGACTTGCTGGGCACGCTCACAGGACTCTGGGATGCACTGGAGACCCCCCTCAAGGTTGATGGAAGGCGTTGAAGTTCGTGAGAGCAGCGAAGTTCCAACCGGGTATCTTGCAGTCTTTTAGGTGCCTGCCAAGCAGGGGGATAACTCCTTTATCCCAAGGGAGATTTCTTCAGTCAGCTGGGCAGCAGCTCGTCGAAGGTCAGTTCTGTTAAGTTCTGGACGAATCTGAGGCTCTGGGGCAAAGTTATTCCCATATATCCCCAAGATTAGGGGATGGTCCCAAATAGAGCCTACCAATCAGAGTAGAGGCGGGAAAGGGTGGCTACACCCACTCCCCTTTGTGTGTTTCCCGCCTGGGCGAGGGGCAGGATGCCCCTGAACCGGTTCCAGGCGGTGTATGCAGAATTGGGGCTCTGCAGCTGCCTACGTGCAACTCTGAAAGGACATTTGGTGCACCCACCCTGTTCCAATCCACATATCCTGTCTGGGGAGGTGCTGGCACCTCCCTGCCACAGGAGCCCTATTGTCCAGATGGCGAGGCTGGGGTTTTCCCCAGCAACAGCCAGCCAGAGTCGTGTAGGTGGCGGACAGTAGCCATTTTGTGGTACATGTGCACTTTTAAATTGGTGTCTAAATTCTACCGCTTTTCCCATATCACCCTCCTAACAAGGGGGAATCGTACCCTCATGCCCATGGCTGGACTGGGGGTATGATTCCTTCATGTTTGACACCAAACACGATATGGTTCTGTGTAGCCATTCTCAAGTTATCGCGATGACGCGATTTACTTATAATGCGGTTAAGAGTATATGGTATGGCTACACTACAAACAACCCAGTAACGGTTTTACGAAGGTTGCAGAGAGGCCCTACTCACGTAGGGGTCCCCCCTCACACATACCTCAGCACCCAGCCCTGTAGGATTACCAGGGCCTGCCATAGGGGTGACCTATGAGAGTATATGTGTTGTAATGGTATGGGATATAGGGTACCTACATCCCTGTAAGGGGTGCTAGCACCACCTTACCCAGACTACAGTAGTGGTCTGGTGGTGTCAGTTTGGGTGGCTGTCCCAGGGTGGCACAATAAGTGCTGCAGCCCTGGTAGGCCTACTGGGGGACCCATGCCCTGGGTACCTAGGGTACCATCTACAAGGGACTGGTAGGGCATGCCCAGCATCCAATTGGTTGGTACCTAGGGTACTCACATAGTTTTAGGGAGAAAGCAGATAGGCTGGGGCCCTGGATAGCAGGGTCCCAGCCTGACTAGTCAAAAACCACTTAAATACCAGGCAAAAAGTTGGGGGCAACCATTAGTCAGATTCCACTCTCCTACAAATAGCAAATAAAGACACTTAATAAAAGAAAGTTACACAGTAGTATGAAATTAAGTGGTCTACTCACCGTGTGTGCGGTCTCAAGCAGGGCAACCCTTTCTTTCAGTAGTATGAAATTACTAGAGCACGGCGTAACAGAGACAAAACATCCGAAGGGGCAAAGAAGGTAAGGGGGAAAGTAAAAGGGGTAAGGAAAGCAGATCAGGAAAGTGAAAGATAAACAAATCGGTATTGGAACAACCCAGGACTCGGAGACAGTAATAGGTGAGAGGAGTGTAGGAGACCTATGGGGGGGAGGGGTTGGAGGTAAAGGTCAGTCAGACGAGAACTTGGGGCAGTCTAGTGGAAAAGAGAAACGTTCGAAGGTTGCCCAGATGGAGTCTAGCTGGAAAGAGGAATGGACAAAGGTCACTAAGATGGCGGATCCACGTCATGGGCACCTATAGAAATATTCCCCAAATGGCCGGATACACATAAATCCAAGTCCAAAACTAAGAGAGCTGATTCCACAGTGTGGAGCTAGAAAGGGGATGCAGCCAGAGTGTCAAAGGAGGGAAGAGAGCTGAAGATTACACAAACGGGCCGTCCGCGTGCACAGGTTCTGGGCTGCAGGGGCAGCAGTGTCGTCGATCCGAATACCGCAGGTCAGGGGAAGACTGTTTGGGCGCCAAGGCAGCAATCCCAGAGAAAGGGCAGAGCAGTGGGGACCAGGAGGGTGCGTCTCCCAGGCTCGGAAGGTAAAGACAAGCTCAAGGGCACCGTACCGCAGTGCTGTGATTCTCACTGCCGATGCACCCCCGAATGTGGAAAAATCAAGACTCACGCATCCCAATCATCTTACGGGAGGCGAAGCTGCAGGGCTGGCAGTGGGGCAAGCAGCAGCAGTCGAACCCGGAGGTGGGGGATGGTCAGGAGGTGTGAACCTCAGCCCAGCTCCTCGACAGCCACCCGGAGAATTCCACCAGGCATCAGCATCGCTGAGATTGGCTCCGTCGGCCACAGGTCATCAATTATTCATGGGAAGGTGGGGGAGGAAGAAAACAAGCAGCGGAGAGACGAGGAGAACTGCGCCCGATGTCCGGCTGGGTAGGTGACGGCCGAGGCGGAGAACTGGGCCAATCTCCTCTATAGCTGTCTATGCAGCTCCACCGGGCATCGGCCATGTTGCTCGGTCTCCGCGGTCAGAACAATGATCCTATTTCATCCGAAGATCTTGTGCCCAAATACGTGAGATTAGGGAGACGAGGACCGCTGTCTAAGCACGACCCAGATGAGTAAAAGGGTCCAGGAGGGGGGTGGAAATTAGGGAATTTGAGCCAAAAAGGCAATCCCTAGCCAGGAGCTCCCGGCCGGAGCGTCTCACCTGTCGGCCATCTTGCTAGCAGATAACTGATAACCCGGACACATGCACTCTAAGTAAGTAGTCCAAATGGACACTTTGATCCCCGTTTAGACTAAATAAACCGCAAGTACACTGGCCCCAAAGTACTGACCTCCCTTGCCAAATAGGTATCCTGGGTGCATTAGAGAACCATGAACCTCATGGGGGTCCAGCAAGTTGAAGCTTATTCAGCAGCCTGGTTGGCTCCCCTTTTGACGAGGTAAAACCTCGTCAAAAGGGGAGCTTCAATAACAGGTTTGTAGCGCTTCGGACTGTTACCAATGCTCAGGTGAATCAGTGCGCTATATAACTAATATATCTACAGATATACATCACAATTGTTACAATAATGCATCCCTTTGTGCTGAACTAACACTTGAGTTGAGACCCAGAACTCTTCCAATACAGTATAAAAGCTGAGTGGGTCAAGGCTCCAGTTGAAGTGGAATGTGTAAAGCTTCTAAAATAGCACTGATGGATGTTTTAGCTCGGTTTATTTAGGAAAGGTATAGCATTTCTCTGTGCCAGGGTCTTTTTTTTAAGGGGAAAGATTTAAAACAGAAACTTGTAGAAGAGAAAACGTGTTTAAAAAAAATGAAGAGCAGGGTAATGGGAAAGGAAAGGGCATGGGCAATTACAATTAAAATTATCATTGTCCCCAGAAATAGCACAAATCTACACCTAATAAAACTAATAAAAAATGGTCTGAATTAGCAATAACAAGCCATTCATAACCCATTATTGTCCAATAAAGGTTCTCTCATAGGCACCCTAAGGCTACCAGGTATGCACAAACCACTTGCTTAATACTGCATGATAAAACGATTGTGAAACGGAGATAGTGCAACATAAAATATTATTTATTGATATTATAAAAGTATATACCAGTTTGCATAGTGGTTCTTTCAAACATCTTATTATCTTCAGAGACTACTCCCGTAAACGCAGGGTCAGTGAAAGCCTTTGGAAGAAAACACAGTTGTTTACTATACAATAAACAAAAAACTGTAATAAAAAGCAATAAAAAACAAATGCCATTTTGTAAACTTGAAGGTAAGGAAAATATTTTATGCAGAGTATTACATTCCCTTCACCAGTCCTTGGTTATTTACAGCATTTTACAACCACTAAGTTATAAACCTGTCTGTTGATCTTAGGGCCATTCATATTTTAAACGGGAAATCTTATGATGCTGTTTGCTGCGTCCCTTCGCAATATAAAGATTTTGGTGGGTCGTAGAGAGAGATTGAGCTGTTCCCACAGCCTCAGATTATCCAAAGTCATAAATAGCAAGATACATAAATATGTGCATACCTACACACACGCACATGGGCGTCAATTCACCAGAATGCCGGGGGTAGCAGAAGTGACATCACACGTCATTTGACTTTTACTTTGACTCACAGACACATGCTTACACACACTAACACATTCACTCACGCTTTCTCACATAAACACGCTCTCACCCGCAAGCACGTATACAACATACATTTAAAAGCATTCTTACTTACCTTAGCTGCCATATAGTGTCATATTCCAGCTGACTGTACTCCATTATTTATTATTTGAATTATTTCTGTAATTAAAACAACGGAAAGAAAACTAGGGGAGTGGAGCCCTAACCGACATCCATTAGGACGAGCTGCCCCTGCATTCCAGGCACTAATTTCGTCATCTCTGAGCACAGGGGTGCCAAAGGCAGTGCCAGGGGTCTCAAGGGGCAAGCCAGGGGTCACAGCTGCAACCCCTGGCAGCCAAAAAATGACGTCCATGAACGCACATGCTTTGGGTCACTCTCTTCGTGGGATGTTCATGAGCCATTCACATTTCACTTCTCTTCACCACAGCATCCATGATGGAACGAGGGGTCAGCCCACACTGGCTCTCTTGCACTGTGCGTGATGGCATTTTACTTGATCGCATGTGCACATCTTCCTAAAGAGAAGCACACCGTGGTACCAAGGTTGGTGGACGAATCCTTTTCTTTCCCAAAACTTATTTCATTCCATTCTCCATGTTTTTTTTCTTTTTAAAGTCATCAGTGAGTGGTTAAACTAGATCTTTAGATTACAGTAATTCAAAGTGAATGGTACCTTTTCTTTGCGTAAACAGAATCAAATTTTCCTATTATGTGCCTTAAAACTAAAAACAATTTCTATATGTGTTCTAATACTTTTTTTTTTGCAAGCATATAGCTACGGCCACCACGTTTAGGTAGCAGCAGGTTTTATTTTTTATTTCTTTTATTTCTGTTGCATATGTTAGCACTAAATGACCCATCACACCAGCTAGGAAAGATCAGACCTCCTTGCTGTATTAAAGCTTCCTCCTGCCGCGTTCTGTTTCATTCTGTCTGTCATAAAAATCCATCTGTGAGAGTCCAGGTTGAGCTGTGACGTGGACTGTCAACTCACATTTTACTTTCATCAACAATAAGCTAGTGTTTATGGTGACAGAGATACCCATCTATGTTTCCAGGGGATGCCCGAAGAAGTGGTCTCAAATTTGGGGGCCTTGGAATACTTTCCGGGGGGAGATATGTGAGCCACCGGGGGTTCAGGGGGATGGGGTTAACAATATCGGATAATGTGACATTCCCGAATACGTTCATGCTGCACTGTGGTGAAGAGGTCTCTAATGTTCTATTGCCATTACATGCATGTGGATTGCTGTGTCTTACTGTTTAACATGCCAATTTCTCAATAAAAAGGGTTTATAAAAAAAAACAATAAGCTAGTGTTAATAAGACAAAGGTTAAAAAAACATGTTATTTCCCCACCATTACGAGAGGTCGTTTTTCACCATGAGTCTTAGCTTCTGAAACTATGGACCTGA
Source organism: Triturus cristatus (assembly GCF_964204655.1). Classification (NCBI taxonomy): domain Eukaryota; kingdom Metazoa; phylum Chordata; class Amphibia; order Caudata; family Salamandridae; genus Triturus; species Triturus cristatus. Next base: position 1,094,412,580 of record NC_140580.1, read on the forward strand.
TAATTCCAGGTCTAGAGACATTGGATACTGTTAGATGCTTCAGGAATATGGGGTTGGCCTCCAGCTGAACCCCCTCAGCAGCACGGGGGAGCAGACCACACCCCTCATGGATACACTCCAGCCTGCACCGACCTCGACAACCCCTTACTACACCACGCCATCCTTCACCATCCCTCCCACTGACTCTTTCTGCCTGGTGACAGCAGAAGGAACATTTCAGGGGTTGTGTCCCTGAAAAACCACGTGGAAAAAAAGTCTGTAGGACGCTGAGGCCATGGGGTTATTCCCCATTCAGGAGACTAAACCCATATGTGCCAAATCTGGGATTTTGGCACTCCAATAAGCCCCACGCCAAAAACTGGCAGCCTGTTAGTCAGGGCTTATGTCACCAAGGAACATGAAATTTAATTAATCTGCCTTACAAATCCCATACTAATGAGACACAAAACCAGAATTTAGAGTGGCATCAACTGCACTTTATCAGATCAAAATGTCTGCCTAGAAACAGGGCTTCTAGGTTACAGTAGGTGTGGGTATGCAAACAGTAAAGGGGAGACAGGGAAATGGCAATGCAAATGTGGTGACAAGGGGTCGCAAAATACAGGTGCAAATTACTTACCCACTGAAATGTGTGAGAATGAGTTGCACAAATAAGCAAGCCCACAAATTGAACCTGATCCCTGGTTTCACACCCTGTAATGGGAAATAACATGCCAACAATGTGCTATTCTCCCTTCTGCAGTGTGCAAATTGCTCCTCTGAGTTGATGCTCCAGTGATTGCAGTATTTTCAAATTATAATCCCCAAATTGGATTACCTGCGTAATCGAGATGAAGATTTAAGTGTTTATTTTGCCTGAGCAAGGAGTTTAAAGTGCTATAGGTGAAGACATTTCTCCACAAGGCAAATAGTTTCCCTGTGCAAAAAAGAAAATTCAGAAAAAGAAAACAACCGTTAACAGTTACATTTTCAAACTCTGAATACACACATGCCTTAGAATTAGGGTTTCTAGGTTTAGCTATGCCTTTCATAGATTTGGAGGACCCCACAGAAGATTAAAAAAAACATACAGATATGGAAAAAAATAGGCATTGAAGAAATTATTATTCAGAAATCTTCTCTTTTAGGTTTCCAATTGTTAAGGAAAGTGGCCCTTTCGTATGCAGATGTATTTATCTTTTTTTTTTTTTTTAAAGGAATGTCACCCTCTTGTCTGTATATTAGACACTGTTCAGAAGAGACCATTGGGTTGGTGCCTACATTTTGTGAGACCAGGTTTGATGTAGGCAGTTTTGAGTTCATTCAAGAATTAGTCAGAATCCAGGAAGTGTTTGATTATATTTCTAGCTGAGGTGACTATTCAACTGCCAATGAGGATGTCCTTGAATAACTTATTCAAGGACCCCCGCAGGAGCCCTGTGGGGGTACCGCAGAGCTCCTGCCTCAGCCCTACCTGTTCAATGTGTATGTGCCCCCTCCTTGCTAAGATCATCAGAGAACATGGGTTCACTCCCTACTCCTATGCGTAAGATACCCAACGCCTCTTATCTTTTGATAACAACAAGGTCTCGACCAAATTTCTCTTCGCTGAGGGTATGCGAGCATTCTCTGGATTGATGACGGAAAACTGTCCCCAGCTCAATACAGCTAAAACTGAAATGTTGCTATTTGGCAGCGCTGCAACGCAGTGGTCCCCCAACTGGTGGCCTGCAGAGTTGGGCTCAGCCCCTACCCCAAAACTTGTGGCAAAAAACCTGGGTGTACGACTAGACCACTCTCTAACTGTGCGAGACCAAGTCATGGCCACTTGTTTCCACACATTGAGTCTTCTCCATAGAGTGTTCTATCTGCTTCCCCTATCTGTCCGTAGGACCCTGACTCAAGCCTTGGTAATCAGCCGCCTCGATTACTGCAACGCCCTTCTTGTGTCCACCAACAAATCCCTGCTGAATAGATCGCAGGTGGTTCAGAACAAAACAGCCCGCCTGGCTCGTAATATGCCCCCCAGAACCTCTTCCCAGCCATTGCTGAGGCATCTTCACTGGCTTCCCATCCATCAGAGAACCAAGTTCTAAATCTGCAGTCTAGTCCACAAAGCACTACATGGCTGAGGCCCAAGTTACCTTGCCGAAAAACGTAAGCATTATCTGCCTGGCAGATCACTTCGTTCAGGGGGAAAAGCTCTGCTTGTTGTCCCCCACTACAGAAAACTCCGGGCTGGGGGCAACGCTTTTGCATATCTTGCCCTAAAGTATTGGCACTCATTATCTGTTCAACTACGTAAGTGCACTAATCTCCTCCACTTTAGGAAACTCCTAAAGACAACTTTTCTGTAACTGATCGCCCCAGCGTGGTGATACCCCTTCTGGGGCAACTCCGGCGCTTTACAAATTCCTTCATCATCATAATTTTGGCATGGGTCTGCCAGTGATCTTGACGCCCCAGAAACTTTTGTACGGTTGACAAATTCCTCTTCAGATAGAGTGCTGAAGGAGAGTAGACACTAATAGGTAAAAGTGAGCAACCCCAAAAACCAAAGGGATATGTTTAATACACCAGAAACAACAACAAAGCTCCTCTAGCCTTTACTGAAATAAGAAAATATCAATCAATCCAAATTAACACTCTTTTAAATATCTTCCTGAGGCCAACGTAAAACTCTAACCTGGATACCACTAATATAGAAATTGTGCTTTATTTTGAAAAACAAAATCCTTTTTTATATATAGTTCATTGACTGAAACATATACATGCTAAACATATATAACCACTGAAAAATTAAAAAAAGATAAATCCATCAGCGTTTTAAAGCAATCACATCTCCAATAATACATCATCGTTCAATTATGAGCCACGTTTTATGTAAAATCTTTTAGTGCAGGTTGATTATGAAATCTAGATTGTGGACATGTTTTCGGTGGGATGATCATATACTATGAACCTTCTTCAGGATATTAGATTTCTTGATTTTCCATTAGTTATTTTACCTCATAGTATACATATACAATATTAAAATAGGAAAAAAAACAATTAGACAATAACCAATGTGTACAACAAATATTGCTCTAATCAAGCAACAAACATTATTATTTCTTTTGTTTATTCTCAATGGTATCCATGTAACTCTCCACATCGGCTTCTTTAACCCACTCATACACAAAAAAACACACACTAATCTACCTACACCACTTCCACACTGTTATGAATGGATGGCCAATGAATTTTCTAGAGTTTTCAGATAAGGCGATTGGATCTGCAGCAGCCGAAGCTCCGCTGCCAGGACCAGATGGATATTTATGAGGTACAACTTCAGTGCTGTGGGATGCAATGATTCACTCTGGTGCTGGAACAGCAGCTGGGGTCACAGAGCTCAGCATTTAGAACTAGGACTGGTTGTGAAATTCCGCTCTGCACCACGTAGTGTGCAGAGTTCTGAAAAACTCTGCAGAGCGGAGTTTTTAACTCGTTCGAGAAAAATCTTATGCCAGCTCAACTCCTGGTGAGATTTTGCGGATGGTGGCTACCGCTCGCGTTGAGAAACTTTCCCTTCGCATTAAAGAAGCTGCCGCTTGAGTAGAACATCTACTTGAGCGGCAGAAAGAAGCAGCGCCCTCTTGTGCTGTGCATGGTGCCGTTCACGCTGATTTTACAGTGCGGGACAAAGACCCAATGCTAAAATTCGGCGCAAACTGTACGACGTAGCGCACTCTGTCACTTGCAGAACTCCGCGTAGCGTGGCAGAGTTTTTTTGGCACTTCTTTAGTTCTGTGTAGCGGGTCTCCGCCCAGCGCTATTTAGAACCACAGGTGTAATTCCTACAGTGTGTGTCAAAGACAGTTCCTTTGTCTGGGGCCCTGGGGTTGTTTGTTTTGCTGACAGTTTGGTACATTTAAATAAGGGCATGATGTTTAACTCTGGAGCAGAGAAATGTGTGCTGTGCTGTCAGAACCGCCTGGTACTATGTTAGATGAAATTCCGATGAAGCTTCCAGTTTTTGAGCTGGGGAGTGGTGATTAGATACAGGGCAAGAGAAGCTCGACTATCAGGTCCATGTGATCATTTCGTTGGACCTAACTCTAAGAGAGGGTCTCATTTTTGAATTGGCACATCGAGATTAGGTTTGCATTAGGAAAGGCTTGGCTACCGGAACGTGAAGGGCTAATGATTTAAATTGAATGATGTGTTGATTTGAGTCTGGACAGGTTACTGTGAGTTGTTTTAATGAGAGCACACATTTTTAAAGGAGATTCTGTTCTTTTTAGTTTAGTTATTTCGTTTAGTAGTCTAAAGTCGGCTCAAGAAAGGCAATAGAAGCAACAGTAGTGGAACTCTGAGTCTACCTCGAAGCAACAAAGGCATAAACCAAGTAGCATTCAGCAAATATCTCAAAAGTTAAACTGTTGGATAAAATACAGATGCTGAAATGGCACAACCTAAGCAAGTTAAATAATTTAGCATAGGATGTTAAGGCAGCCACCCTAAAAAAGGGTCTTGAGATAAACTCAGGTGAGGTTATGATGCATTCCTGGAAGTTAAAACAGGGTGTTTAAACTTAGGTAAAACCAGGAGCAGTGATCACACACCAGAGTGAAGATTATTCAGACACTCCAGTAGTGGGTCTATGAAACTAATAACATACCTCCAAGATAGTGGATCCAATGGTAAACCCAGAAAGTGACAACAGTGCAGCGCCAAATTAAAATTTAACTCACTGCCCACTCACATACGAAGCCATACTAACTATTTGATGTTAAGAAAGGCCATAAAAACATACCTATTTCCCTGCGTGTAGTTCCTGTCTTCTTCCCTGCTAGTCGCTCTGCTGACAGCGCCGGGACGCCCCTTTGCTGGGACAGCTGTTGCGCTATACAAATGGCAGTAACATAACATACCTCAGAAGTGGGTACGTTGGGTAAACCCAGATGTGATGAAGGGTAACCCCAGGAGGTTTAGTTAGATGCCAAAGTAGATCTCTGCAGGGTAAATCCAAATGTGATGAGGATGTAATGAGGGTGCCGCCGGAGGGAAGATACCATACCAGAGGTTTTATGGGCTCCACCCAGGAGCAGTAGATATGCAGCCAAAGACAGCTCAGTAGAATGTCCGAGTGGTCCCTCAAGAAAAGTTGATGGCCCAACCTGCCAGTATGGATGGGATTAAGGATAGATGTGGAAGGAATCTATTTGGATTAAGGAAAAAGAGTTGGATGAATTAAAAAGAAAGATTGTGAGGGGGTGTAAGTGAATTTAATTTACCCTATGACCCTATAATAGTGAATATCCTGCGGGCCATTAGGCTCTGTGATCTTTACATGGATGCCAAAACTGCTCTGCCTGGGGGGAAAGGTTAAACGAGGCGGGAGTAAGTATTGATGAAAGGGGAGGGCTTGAAGTTATTCCATCGAGTGAACAAAAGGGGCTGGCCAAGAATGCCCTACCTCTAGCTAGCAATCCGGATAGTTGGGAGGTGGGCAGAAAGAAAGAGCAGAGTACAACACGTACAAATGAAAAAACTATGCAAGCAAATTAAGCCCATCATTTTTTATAAACATTCACACTCACTCCTGGGTCACAACCAGGATTTTCATATTAAGTAGCAGACAATTTTTAAGCAAAGTCCATGACCTATGTAGGTTATGTTGAGGTTTTTCAACCACTAGGGCTAGTAAAGACAGCTCGGGAAGGGGAATCTAAATCCCAACACAGGCCTCGCTTAAGCTATCTGCACAAGTTAAGATGGTGTTTGCAGTGGGAGATCATGGGACAAGGTAAGGTGGGGTGGGAAGGACACAAGAGGATTCTCTTTACACGGGACCATGTGGAGGCTAATCAGGGACACTTTACTCCTAGCTAGAGATTGGGGTATCTAGGAAGTAGGTTGAATAACAAAGGCAGGTGACCACACCAATAAAGGAGAACACACTGCCAAGAACTAGCAATAATTTAAAAAAACAACAGTCACAATGATTTCTGGGTTAGAACCGGAATGTACACATTGTCAAACCCTGATGGGGGGGAAGGAGCGGGGGTTGTCCCTGGGCAAGGAGAGGCTATAGGACTTGAGACATGGGGGCTGGGGTCATTTTCCTTTGATGTCCTAGGGTCTGTTCTGCTATGGCTCTACAAACTGAGCCAAGTACAGCCCCTTCAGCACTGGACTCTGAATGGTAGAGACGATGAGCTGTTACATACTTCTCCGGGAGGTAAGTGTAGGGGTACACCAAGCTTGTCACTCAATAGACACCCAATAGCGTAATAACTTGAGTGTTCCACCAAATGCTTTACTTTTTAAAAGTTAACTTTTACAGAGATAAGCACTCAGCTGAAGAATCAAGTTTAATACACTCTAAAACACGATACTAGGCACTACAAAAATTAAAGGTCTAAGCGTATCTGATGTAGGGTGATTGTCCTTTGGGTGATACTGGCTCCTCTGCTTCTCCTGCCGCCTCCCATACTCTCTCTTAGTGTTAGGGTACCCTGGTGTGGGTTTCCGGCACTGGTGCAGTAGTTCCCTCCTCTCTCCTGTGTAGTAATGTACACCCAGTGATCGCTCCATTTGGAAGTTCGCTGTAGGCCTTGACTAGGTCTCCATGTGATTCAGGCCATGTCTTCCGCTCCAGGTGGGAAGACTCTCAGTCCTCTGCTCCCACCCTTTGACCAAACGCTGGGCTGCGTGGCAGAATCCAGAGGTAGTGATGAGAGTGCAGCTATCTTAAGGTTGGTGACCTTCTTCCGGACACACCAGTCAGCTGGAGGCTGGACCTCAACAGGCCCTCCTCCTCTTGTGCTGATTGATGAGTTGGTGGCTCAGCTGGGCAGACCTCCAAGGGTTGATGCGGCAAAGTAGTACGCTTGTGAGTCTCATGCCTGGGAGGAGACAGTTGGGTCACTTCTTGGCACTTCACGGACCAGCGGTGTCGTTGAATTGGGTGCACCTCTGGTCCGTGCCTCAGGCCGCCACACAGTAACTCTGGCTCACTTGTCAAGAGCCTCGGGCAGCAGCTTCGTTTAGTGTGGCCAATCTGCTCAAGTACACTTTGGGAAAGTGTTGTGAGGCTAGTCATGACAACTAAGTCCATTTAGGCATGCTTGAGGATGGCCACCAGCCAGGCAAAGTCACTTTATCCGTAGTGCAAACTGCTTGGGCACACTTGAGGGAAGCGACATGGCTGGGACAGAATACTTCGATGTGACAATCTCTTTAGGATCAAATCAGCAGCACCACGGATCATCCACCTCAGTGAGGGCAACAGGATTTGAGCCGCGAGCATACTAGTCACGCTCTCAGAGACCCTGTTAGATGGACCAACTGCATCAGGGTCAACTGCTCTTGCCAACGCTGGTATTTGGCCCCTCATGCAGGGTTGGCTCACTCCTTCCCTCAGGGTACTTCCAGACATTCCAGAACAGGGAGACAGCTCGTCCTCCAGATCAGACTCCAGGTGATGACCCCATATCTCCTGGATGGTGACTGTCAGGCAAACACCAACTTGGGTTGCGCAGTAGCTGTCTGGGTACTTTGTGGAGCACCCCCTCCTTGGCCAGAGAGAACTTAGACCTGGAACAACAAATGGGTCAGCAGCTCCCACTCTTATTGCAGATACAACAGGGAGGGAGGATGTATTCTGTGTTTGCACATCCAGAAACCAAGGTCAACATTAGTTTAGAAATGGAGAGCAATGAGGTGTTTCCTGAAGGTTGTGTTCAGAGCTAGTTTTGTTGGATCAGATGTTTGAGAGTTCCTAGATGTGTTGAACACTCCAAGAAAGTCCTACTTCCTTGCCCTGTTTGCTCTGAAGGAGAGCACCTTGAGCAGGTGGGTACCCCACTTCACAGTCTTCTTGAGTCTAGAGAAATGCATGGCTCTGGCCATGATGGGTGACCATTGGAGTTCAGTTCAGAAAGTTCAGTGGTGATGAGGTCACATTTACGGGACGAATGGACAGGCCTAGCCCCCAAGCGGAACACTGCTTTGTGCGGCGTAAGGGATGTATGGTGGCTCTCGCTAGTACTACATGCCCGTGTCCAGTCTGGAACTAATGAGGACATGGGCGGTGATCTGAGTTGTTCAGGAGCAATGGACAATGGATTTTCTTCAGAGCATGGAGATGAAAGTTAACAGATTTTGCGACCATGTTAATGTGCATGGTGAGTGTAAAGGCAGAGTCAAGTGTGAACACCAGAGATTTAGCAGGTGGGGTGAATATGGGCTTGAGTTTATCCAATTTCAAGTCTGTGATAAAGGCATTGAGTATTCTCCTGAAAGGGATTCAGTACTCTACATTTTTATGTTTGTAGGGAGTTGGAGTTAAAGTGCAGTGTTGAGTGTGGTTGCATGGTAGTAAAAGTTGGTGGTGCATTAGTGGGGATAAAAAAGCTGATAGCTGCCCATGTCGGGTGTAGCTGCCAAGCTGAAATCAGACCCATGGACAAACCCCCTGCCATTGCATGATGTGCCAGACCCCCACAATGGCTGGTGCAGGGGATGGTGACTTTGGTTTGACATATGATTACGTGGTGCACCATCAACTCCACAAATCAACCCCAGAAATGTAAGCAACTTCTTCATACATGAAAGCATGAGAAAATAAAAGCTAAAGCTCTTTCTTAGCAGCCCTATAAAACCGGATTAGAAGGCCAACTCAACTCTAACATGGCATAGAAGTTTTAATGATGTAGAAAGGATACTTTGTCAACATGCTCTCTGAACTTTATGCTGATCAAAGGTCACCATCTGGCAGCACCAGGGTTCTAGTCCTGGAATGTTGTTTGTCATTGCAATGTATTGTGGGCCGTGTAGTATGGAACCAACTTGCACCAGAAGACAAAGATCTGTGATGGAAAGCCCATGACTGGAAACCTGATGTTTCTGCAAGGGTTTCTTGTGATATTAAGGTCTTCTAGAGACCACCTAGAGGTTTTCTACGCTAGAGAAATTTTTAGTACTTGGAAACCTGCTTTGTCCTATGCTATGTGTGATGGGTACATTCAGTGTTGGTATTTTCTGTGCGCTCTGATGTTGGCAGTGAGCTGAGAGACCTTTATTCACTTAAAACAGAACTGGGGGGGTTTTGATTAGGTTTCAAATTTACTAAGTCCTCTAAATCAAAAACTTTGCAATTTTTAAAGCTTCTCTACAATAGCAAAGTGCAAAACACATAAAATGTAAAGCACAGGACAAAAAGGCAGCCTCAATGATACTTCATGGCCATGGAAAGCATTGCCGTTGGTGCGCAAGGCCACTCAAAGAGCCCTGCTTAATAGCCATCTTCCCTCCTCCTGCTTTGAGCCCCTTTCCTGCAATGTTCGAATCCCACTTTGGTTTTGCCCGAGTATCACAGCACCTATAGGGTGAACTTGGGGAGAGCTGCAAGCCATCAGGGTTTCATACTCCAAGGTTTGGCATCCAAAGGACATCCTGCAGCAGGAAATTGCCATAGGAGGTGGGACAAACATGTTTAACTACGCCTCAGCGAATCAGGTGAAGACAGGAAAGTTCACACATCCTCTCTAGAAAGAGCTTTCCAAACGTTGTCCAATTATGCAGGATTTGCACAAACTTTGGCCAACCCTAGAATTGGACAACCTGCATTTTCAAATAAAATTATTTTTGTCCTATCTGTTACAAAATAGACAAACTCTTCCAAAACTTTCCTAATCTCGCCAAACGTCATCTAGTTCGCCACTTAAATACTCGCTGTACAATCAAAAATATTCTCAAATGTTGCTGTAAAATCACTGTTAAGCTATTTGCACATCACATCCCAAGTGCAAGTGATAATAAGTATAATATGAAAAGCAAAACTGAAAGTCCCAGTATGCAAAGTAATGCTTAAGATTGGATGGGCTGCTAACACCAGTCCTAAAAGGATGCTGGGGTTCCTTATCAGTAAAATGCATCACTCCGAGTCATGGTCTTCCTCATCGCAGTCTTCAGCAAGTGAGCAATAGTCTCCTCCCCCACCCCACCTTTAAGGGTTTGACTCTGGCGTGCTTGTGTCGGCCATATTGGTAGCGGTGAATATTTTTTTACTAACACAGGCGCCGACTGTTGAGAAGCAGGCTAGCGCTCACTTGATAAAGACTGTAATGAGGAAGGCTGGTGAGGGGGTGTTGTAGTATGTGTTTCTCTGCATGCTTTCGTTGCTGTAGAGTGAAGGATGTAAGGGCATGTCTTGCTCTGCATGGTATCCTGAAGTGCCTTCTATCTGTCTCTAGAGGCACTACTCACTTTGTATAGTAGTTGGGAGTCTGTTTGAATGGAAAAGAGAATGCTTTGCATGGTGCTTGGTGTTACTGGGGGCCTAATTGTCCATTCTTCCCGATTCCATTCATGAGCAAAACATTCAATGCAGATTTTCCCTATGCACTCTGGTTCTTGGAGTCCTGATTTTCTCCATTATAATCTCAGGGCTTCACCAGAGACCTTGGAAAATGTAGGGCTCTGTAAGTGGCTGGCTGTATGGTTTGTGTTGTGCCTGTGTTGGTAGTGGGTAAGAGAGGTGCCCTGCTCTGCTGAGTGGAGTGTGTGATTTTCTGTAGGGAGACTCCTGCTCTGTTTTGTTTGTTGTAGTCTACCATTGCTGTAGTTGATATTAGTGGCTGACATAGGTATTGTTAGGTCTGTCCACTTTGTTTTTGCTGTTGTTTAGACAAATGTGGGTAAATGTTCACCCTGTGCTTTGTTTGTATTTGTCTGGCTGGCTGTCTGGGGAGAGGTGGACCTGCTTTCAGTGCTGGGCATTCTGTTGCAGTCTAGTAGTGTGACGTCTGAGTTGCTGGCTGGGGTAGTCTTCTGTATAGCTTGCTGTAATCTGTTACTGTGTCTTGAAAAGGGTGTTATTTTTGCTCTGAATGGGTCGTAGTTTGTGCGTTGTTTAAAAAGTTGTGGAAACTTCCATCTCGCTTTAGTGTTTTTGTGTTGGTCTTAGTGGAGGCCTGGGAGTGGGTAAGCCTATTCTTGCTGCTCAACAGTATATTGTAGTCTAGGTGCTTGTTAGCTGAGTGCTGGCTGGAGCAGTCCGGCTCTGTGTGGATTGTTGGATTCCTTTAGTCTCGGTTGATGCCTTTGAGGGGGTTTGGGTTGGTGTTTTATTTATTTATAGTTTTATATAGCACAAACTAAACCCAAATGATGAAGGAATGCAGGACTGGAACAATAAGTAAGCACTTCTGAGAAATGGTAACAGTCCGGAAAAATTACACATCTACTTCAGGCAGTTGTTGCGTATGTTTCCAAAGTATCACTTCCATGCTGTGCTTTTTTTTAGGTGCACCAAGCGAGTTTCCACTGTGCTCTGTGTGATGCATTGTGGTTAGTGGATGCATTGTGGTAAGTGATGTGGAGAAATGTAGTTCTGCACACTTTGGTGCCGATTAGGATCCTGGAAAAACCGGGTACGAACCGTCGGTCGGAGCGTTTTCTCCGTCCGACTCGTACCCGGGTCAAAAACATTACAAACATGGAAGTACGATTCGCACGGAAACACCATTTCCGTACGAGTCGTACAAAACACCGACCGACGAAAATATACATACGAATGTGATCCGGGAATGCTCCGACGTGACATCGGGACGCTTTCAGGCAGCGTTTCACGACCCAGGAAGTACGAATCGAACCGACAGCAGTCCGGACGGCAATATTTTTACGGCACCCAAAAAGTGCCGGAAAAGCGAAGTACGCTGCGAAACGACCAGATTAGGGGGCCCAGTACGCGCCGTACCCCCCCCCAGCCCCCGTGATTACGCGCCGAACCCCCCCGTGTATGTACACCCGTGTACGTACGCGCCAAACCCCCCGTGTATGTATACCTGTGTACGTACGCGCCGAACCCCCCGTGTATGTACACCTGTGTACGTACGAGTCGTACCCCCACCTGTGTATGTACACCTGTGTACGTACGAGTCGTACCCCCACAATGTATGTACACCTGTGTACGTACGAGTCGTACCCCCACCCGTGTATGTACAGTGCGTACCCCCAGCGCTACGCGCTGGGGGTACGCACCGTACCCCTACTACCTACTACCCCTTACTACCTACTTACCTTTCGCAAGGCTCTCAAAACATTGTTGTTCAACAACCAATAGGGTTTTCTTTTGCGTCTGTTTACACTGGCTCCTTTCACTCTTATGTTTGGTTAAACTATTGTCTTTACTCTCTTTATCTGCCAGAAGGTTCTGGCGCATAGACACCCACGGGTAGTAGTGCACTTTATAAATCACAATTTCATTTCATTTCATAGGTTATCGTAGTCTGTCAGTGTGTTGTCTGACTTGCTGGCTGGGGTTGCCCTGCTCTGCATAGGTTGAAGTACTCTGTCTGTGAATTGTCTGAGTGGCTGGCTGTGGTGGCCTCGCTCTGATTAGTTTGTTATTGTCTTTCCTTGTGCTTTCTGAGTGGTTGGTTGTGGGACCCTGGCATTCAAAAGTTGCTTGAGTCAGTCAGCATGCTTGTCAAAGTGACTGACTGTGGTATCCTTTCCATACCTAAGTTGTTGTACTCTGTCGGTGTGCTTCCCTGAGTAGTTGACTGGAGAGGAAGCATGTCCTGCTCTGAATGGGTCGTCATATTCTTTCTATGTGTTTGTTTGAGTGACTAGCTGTGGTAGCCCTGCTCTACATAGGTTATTAAATTCTGTCAGTGTGCTCTATGAGCGGCTGGTTGTGTTAGCCCTGGTGCATGGAATGTTATAGTCGCTGAGTGCTATCTTAGTGCCTGACTGTGGTAGCCCTGCTCTACCTATTTTGTTGTACTCTGGCAGTGTGCTGGCCTGAGTGGTTGGTTGTTGTAGCTCTGGTGTGCATGAGTTGTACTCTGTTGATTCACTTGTCTGAGTGCTTGGTTGTGGTAGCCCTGGTGTGCATGAGTTTTTGCACTCTGTCGATGCACTTCTCCGAGTGCTTGGTTGTGGTAGCTCATGTGCATAGGTTGTTATAGTCTGTCAGTGTGCTCTCAGAGTGGCTGGCTGTAGTAGCCCTACTCTGCATGGGGAGTTGTAGTCTGTCAACATGCTTGTCTGAGTGGTTGGTTGTGGTAGCCCTGCTGTGCATAAATTGTTGTACTCTGTAAGTGCGCTTCACGGAGTGGTTGGTTGTGGTAGGCCTGTGAATGCGTTGTTATAGTCTGACAACGTGCTTGGCTGAGTGGCTGACTGTATTAGCCCTGCTCTGTCTGCCTGTGTTTTTCACTCTGTCATTGCACTACCCCGAGTGGTTGATTTTGGTAGCACTGGTAAGAATGATTTATTGTACTCTGTTGGTGCGGCTCTCTGAGTGGCTGCATATAGTAACCCTGCTCTTCTTTTCTAGTTTGTTGCACTCTGTCGGTGCACTACCCTGAGTGGTTTGTTGTTAAAGTGCTGGTGTGCATGAGTTGCTGTACTCTGTCGGTGCACTACCCTTCGTGGTTGGTTGCTGAAGTCCTGGTGTGTACGAGTTGCTGTACTCTGTCAGTGCACTACCCTGAGTGGTTGACTGTGGAATCCTTGCCCTGCCTATGTTGTTAGACTCTGTTGGTGCACTACCCTGAGTGGTTGGTTGTTAAAGTCCTGGTGTGCATGAGTTGTTGCACTCTGTAAGTGCTCTACCCTGAGTGGTTGTTTGTTGATGTCCTGGCGTGCACGAGTTGTTGTACTCTGCCAGTGTGCTAGCCTGAGTGGCCGGGTGTTGTAGGCCTGGTGTGCATGAGTTGTACTCGGTTAGTGCGCTTCCCTGAGTAGTTGGCTTTGGTAGCCAAGGTGGATGCTTTGTTATAGTCTGTCAGTGTGCTTGGCTGAGTGGCTAACTGTAAAATCCTTGCCCTACCTATGTTGTTGCACTCTGTCACTACACTACCCTGAGCGGTTGGTTGTTAAAGTCCTGGTGTGCATTAGTTGTTGTACTCTGTCAGTGCACTTCCGTGAGTGGTTGGTTGTGGTAGCCTTGGTGCATGCATGTTATTGTCTGTCAGCGTGCTTGGCTGAGTGGCTGACTGTAGAATCCTTGCACTGTCTATGTTATTGTGCTCTGTCAGTGGGCTTCCCTGAATGGTTGGTTGTGGTAGCCTTGGTGCATGCATTGTTATAGTCTGTCAGCGTGCTTGGCTGTGTGGCTGCCTGTACTAGCCCTGCTCTTCCTGCTTGTGTTTTTTCACTCTGTCAGTGATCTACCCTGAGTGGTTGGTTGTTGAAGTCCTGATGTGCATGAGTTGTTGTACTCTGTCAGTGCACTATATTGAGTGGTCGGTTGTGGTAGACCTGGTGTACATGAGTTGTGCTATGTTGGTGCGCTTTCCCAAGTGGTTGGCTGTGGTAGCCCTGGTGCATGTTTTGTTATAGTCTGTCAGCGTTCTTGGCTGAGTGGCTGCCTGTACTAGACCTGCTCTGCCTGTCTGTGCTGCTGAACTATGAGTGCTATACCCTGAGTGGTTGGTTGAACTTGTGGAAGTCCTGGTGTGCATGAGCTGTTGTACTCTTTCAGTACACTACCCTGAGTGGTTGGCTGTAAAAGAAGTCCTGGTGTGCACAAGTTGTTGTACTCTGTCAGCACACTACCCTGAGTGGTCGGCTGTTGAAGTCCTGGTGTGCATGAGTTGTTGCTCTCTGTCAGTGCTTTACCCTGAATGGTTGGTTGTTGAAGTCCTGGTGTGCACGAGTTGTTGTACTCTGTCGATGCTCTCTACCCTGGAGTGGTTGGTTGTGGAGTCCTGGTGTGCACGAGTTGTTGTCTCCTGTCGGTGCTCTACCCTGAGTGGTTGGTTGTGGAGTCCTGGTGTGCACGAGTTGTTGTGCTCTGTCTTTGCGCTGGCTGAGTGGTTGTTGTACTCCTGTTGTGCTCGAGTTGTTGTCCCCTGTCAGTGCGCTGGCCGAGTGGCTGGCCGGACGGCTACGCATGTCCTGCTGGTGCTCACCATGCCTGCCCATTGTCTGCACTCTGCAGTCATAGTGCCAATATCGGCAACAGTTGTCCCAAAACACATAAGTACATAAGTAAGACACACAACACTGTATTGTGAGTGGAGAAATATTGCTGCAGGTTTATTAGCATAACCAATATGCAAACATAGTGGGTTATCTTACGGGTGATCCCAGGGCAGGCCAGCCCCTGCGCCGCCTGCCCGTCTGATAAGCCTAGAGTCACCATGGCAACGCCAACTGGTGTATAACAACTATTGGGAGGGTCCCCCCATCCCATCTGTGGACCACCAGTCCACTTGCTTCCCACGCCCCCCGTGATGGGTGGGCGGAGCATACATGGCAGCCCCCGGTTGCTCAGACCCACAACCGCCTGTCGGCTAACGGGGCGCCGTCGTTCTTCCAGGGGACACGCTAAACATCCCTGGGTATCCTGGCTTAGCACCCCACGATGCTGCTGCATGATGTACCCCTTGGTATGTGCAGATCCTGGATCGCCCTGTAACTCCTCCTGCAACACAAAGTAACATTTGTTAGAAGACCTAGCCCCCCATTGTCCCTCCGGATGCCGGGTAAGCGGAGGGGCGGGCAAGGCGAACGAGCGGACAAGAGGGCGAGGAGGGGGCGGGGACAGAATATATACCCCTGTCTCCTCCCCGCCTCCGCCGGAAGCAGCCCTCTGCTGGGGTCTCCCCTGGAGTAGCCCAGGGACTCGCCCTCCCACCCCTGTGCCTTCCTGTGGCACTAAGGCGGCCGCCCTCTAAGGGGCGGGCCGCTGCGCAACCCCCCCCCCCCCCCCGGGCAGCCTTACATAGTGCCAATATCGGCAACAGTTGTCCCAAAACACATAAGTACATAAGTAAGACACACGACACTGTATTGTGAGTGGAGAAATATTCCTGCAGGTTTATTAGCATAACCAATATGCAAACATGGTGGGTTATCTTACGGGCGATCCCAGGGCAGGCCAGCCCCTGCGCCGCCTGCCCGTCTGATAAGCCTAGAGTCACCATGGCAACGCCAACTGGTGTATAACAACTATTGGGAGGGTCCCCCCCTCCCATCTGTGGACCACCAGTCCACTTGCTTCCCACGCCCCCCCGTGATGGCAGCCCCCGGTTGCTCAGACCCACAACCGCCTGTCGGCTAACGGGGCGCCGTCGTTCTTCCAGGGGACACGCTAAACATCCCTGGGTATCCTGGCTTAGCACCCCACGATGCTGCTGCATGATGTACCCCTTGGTATGTGCAGACCCTGGATCGCCCTGTAACTCCTCCACAGCCATGGGAGTGGCCACCGTCACTACCAGAGCCCCCCACCAAGGTACCCCTATTATTTGCAACCCGCAGCTGCCAGTGCTTCCCCTAGATCCAGTAAAAATAAATCCATGCCTAAATCAGAGAGGTGAACCCCATCACCCTTCAGACATCCTGTTGATTTGGCATGCAGAAGGCCATGCCTGATGAAGCCAAAGCCTCTTTGCTCAGTGAACTTGCGCATGGCGCTGTTAACTTTTTTTCTAGACACCTCGATGGCGTCTCCTGAGCGGGCTCCTTGCCAAATAGCGCGTGGTGTCATCTCAGACCACCACAGTTCGCACGGCCCCAGCAACACGCTCAACTTGCAGAAAGTGTCCCTCATGTCTTGGAGCAAAGCTCTCCTTCCTAGTGATGTGAGGTCATTTCCCCCCAGGTGAACCACCAAAAGGTTGGGCGGGAGCCACCCTCCCTGGAGTCTCTGCTTCACTTTCCGTAACAGTTCGCACCAGCGCAAGCCTGGGAATCCCAACCACGTGATGTCTGTGGCGACAAACCCATTCCGCCACTCTCTTGCCTCCGCCCATTGTGCCAGTCTCGCAATAATTGAGTGACCAATTACCCACACCTTCGTTCCTAATAAAGAGAAAATTGGTTTTGAATATATGTTTATTATACGGAAAAAACATCTGCACATCTACAGTCAAGGTCTACGTCAAACAGGAGCAAAAGAAAGAGGGGGAGGCCTGACAGAGTCTAGGTCCCGATGAAGCAGTCAAACAAATTGTTCCCACAGCCCCCGCGGCCACTCCTAGGGCCGAATGTATCGCTTGAAGCACTGCGATTCCCAGCGCCCCACCTTCATGATACCTTCTGAGGGCAGACCTGCCAAGAACGCTGTGGTGGCCGCCCCTATGCGGAACGAATGGCTGCTGAATTTTTTGTTCCTAACCTCATGGCCAGACAGCCGTAGGCAGGCCTGTAGGATGTGGTCCACTTGGAATCTAGTGACCGGGAGGCCATCCGGATGCACCAGTAGGTAACCCGCCCCCCGCGGGCGGAGCGGCAGGTAAGTTCTGACCCATGCTACCGGGCAATATCTCTCATCCCCCAGGCTGTGTAGCACAATCAACCTCCTTCGCCCTAACTGGTCAGTTTTGGACTGTCTCATGACAATTCTCAGGCAACCCGGCTCCAGTCCTACGTCATTCACGTTCAGGGCCACCCCCGAGGAGTCAGATCTAGAGCGAGCCACTAGTTCCCCGATCCTGAAGGCACCAAAGAAAGCTAGGGAAAAACAGGCCGAGAACAGTGTAGCTTCGTACCCTGAGTGAGTGACCCGGACCATACAATCCAACATCCCTTGTAATAGTGAGAAACTGATGGGGGACCTGGGATCAGGGGAGCGCGGAAACATCTTGGCCCACCCTCGCAAGGCTGCTTTGATGACAAAAGCCTTGGTGGGATCGGACTGCCCCCTGAGTTTGGCGTGGTGGCCGATGGCAGCGAGGTCTTACCCGCTATCCAGGAATGCGTTTTGCCCTCCTCTCTTGCCCACAGAAGGAATTGTTGGACTCTAAGCTCCAGGGCCACCTGATCCTCCTCCCAGGCCCCTGTAATCGCACAGAAAAGAGTGACACAGCTCCCGTAGCGCTTCGCAGTTCTGGGGGCTAAGGACCGTTCTCCCAGTTCACTCATCCGTGGTCCCACTTCAGCAGCCGCCACAAGTGTGGCGGGAAAGGAGTCCCCTCTTGACGTGCGCTCGGCCAGGCCTCCCGGAAGCGGTGCCACTGAAATCGAGACAAAGAGTCAGCGGCAACATTAGAAATCCCTTGAATGTGCCTGGCCCTGCACTCTACGTTGTTTAATAGGCAGGCCCTGACAAGCTCTTGCAGTAGGCACAGGACCAGGGGGCAGCTGGCAGACTGGGATTTGATGGCCTGCACCACCGCTAGATTGTCTGACCAAAAAAGCACTCGTTTCGCGGACAGGACCCTGGGCCAGAGATGAAATGCTACCACAATTGGGAAGAGTTCAAGGACGGTGATCTTGGACGTGACCTTTTTCTTGTGCCAGGCATTAGGCCACCTCTCTACACACCACTCCTTGTCCAAAATCACTCCGAACCCTTCCCGGCCAGACGCGTCAGAGAAGAGGGCAAGCTCCCGGTTGCTAGCCCAGGGGTCGCGCCAGATGACAGCCCCATTGAAGTTGACTAGGAAATCTGCCCACATCATAAGATCTTTACGCATCCCCTTGTTCAACTTAACCATGTGATGCTTCCTACTCACAGAGGCCGTGGCTCTAGCTATCCTTCTCGCAAAGGCCCTGCCTGCGGGGATGACTCTGGCAGCAAAGTTTAGCTTCCCCAGGAGGCTCTGAATGGCTGCCAAGGAAACCTTCTCCTTCCCTACCACTTGACTGATCTGTTCTCTCAGGTCCCGTACCTTGTCAGCTGGCAGCCTGGCCTCCCCTGCCACTGTGTCCAACTCAATACCTAGGAAAGAGAGGACCTGAGCCGGACCCTCAGTTTTCTTGGGGGCTAAGGGAACGCCAAGGTGATGCATCAGAACCTGGAAATCAGCGAGGGCTGCCCTGCATTCCTGAGTGCCATCCCTCCCGATGAATAAGAAATCATCTAAATAATGGGAGACCCCAGAAACGCCGTAGGAGTGCTGGAAGGCCCATTGAAGGAAGGAGCTGAAGGCCTCGAAGAAGGCACAGGAGACCGCGCACCCCGTGGGCATGCACTTGTCAAAGTAGTACATGCCGTCCACCTTGAAACCCAGCAGGTGTTGACTGCTCGGGTGCACTGGTAGTAAACGAAAGGCCGACTCAATGTCGGCCTTCGCTAACCATGCTCCTTTGCCAGCCCTCCTTACCAGGTCAAGCGCGACATCCAATGTACAATAAGACACGGAGCATGAGCCCTCCTGAAGGCCGTGGTTTACTGAGCCCCCCTCCGGGTAGGACAGGTGGTGGATCAGTCTGAAGGACCCTGGGTCTTTTTTAGGGACCAAGCCGAGGGGGGAGACTACAAAGTTATCTAACGGGGGCTCCCTGAAAGGACCCGCCACCCGTCCCAACCTCAGTTTCTTCTGAACTTTTTCTTTTAAGACCTGTGGAAGGACCCTGGCAGATCTGAGGTTCTCCGCATCGCGACCGGACATGGGACCTACATATGGTATGGTGAAGCCCACCGAGAAACCTTCCAGCAGGAGCGCACTGTCAGAAGTGAGGGGGTACAGTCTGAGTAGATCGAGCATGCGGTCAAGGATGACAGGGGAAGGACCCTTGCTGGCATGGGGCGCAGGCGCACAGGCGACTGACGAGGTGCCTGGAGGACTCGCGTACTGGGTGAGGTAGGCGCTACTGAGCACGGGGGAAGGGAGGGGGGGGGAGAGGCCACCGCTAGGGGGGGGCGGAGGCGGCTCAGGAGGACGGTTTGAAGGAGTCAGCAGGCTTCTTGTCCTGTTTGGCTTGGCAAGAGGAAGCGGGGTGACACCCCCCGCACTTGCTGCATGAGTGCTGAAAACGGCACTTGACCCCCCAAGAGCATGCGCCGGCATTGAATAGATTGCAAGTCCCAGGAGAGACACGCTTGGCCCCTCCCCCCCTGCCACCTCCCCTGCGCCCCCCCCCGAAAGGACTGCCTAGCGGGCTTAGAAATAGGCTGGGAATTCCCTGGCTGGCCGCCCCCCGCTCCTGACCCCTTGGGAAGAGAGGCAGAGCTCTGGGTTCCCCGAGACCCCATGTGGTCCATCCACAGCTGTACCTCTTTCTGGTCCCATTCCATCTCTGGGCAAATGCCATCTTCTTTCTGAACTCACGGTCATAATTGAGCCACCCTTCCCCGCCCCACTTCTGCGACTCAGTGTGAATTAGCCGCTGGTACAATACGAACGCCTGACCCTGTTCGGGAAATTTTTCAAGGATAACCGATTGTAAAATGGAGAAAGCGGATAGCCAGTTGTCTATGGTTTTATCCGGCCACTGCTGGAACCTGACCTTCTTATCGTCTTCCTTTCCCCCAAGCCTGTGCGCGTCTTGCCCATGCTGACCCAGCAGAAGTAGAGAAAAGATGTCCAAGAATTCGCGCCTCCAGATGAATTCCTTTACTGCCAAGGGAACCTCCCAGATCAGCGAGCTATGCCCAGACAGGAGCGGGGCATGAGTAACCTCCTTCTTGGCTGAGGTCTGCAGAGCTGGTCCTGATACTGCTGCGCTAACTAGCTGTGTGGACGAGCTGGCCCCTTGGGCGGGGGAGGGGGCGGTGGACTGAAGGACGGCAGCAGGCTGCCCGGTTGGCGGCTCACCTCCAGCTGGTTGTCGCTGCTCTCCCCCTGCAGGGAGGGGCCCTGGTGCGGGGGGGCCAGCGGGAGCCGCCATCTCCTGCCTGGCGGACATCTCAGAACCTGCCGCCGCCGGCTCCGCGCTCCTGGGCAAGGGAATGGTTGGTGTGCACGGCACCGTAGACAGCTCAGGGGCCTGACGACATGTCCCTTGCGGTGCCCAAATGGTGGCTGCAGCGGAGGGGTTCCCTCCCGCACTGTCAGCAATCGGCAGTCCCTCGGCTGAAGCTGCCCGCGAGAAACCAGCCCTGACCTCTTCCATGAAATTCTTAAGGGTGTCATTGAGATTGGCCAGGTTTTCCCTGGATGCAAAGTTGGGGGAAGGTGTGCTCAAACTGTTGGAGGGGGCCGGGCCGGCCGGCGACGGCAGGGGCGGGTGCCCGGTTGTGCCCTTGATGGTGGGCACCAAGCGGATCCTGTGTGCTGGTACTTCAGCCGGGAAATCTCTGACGGTGGCCCTGCGGATACGTTTGGACCGGGGCGGGCCCGCCTCGTCAGTCGACTCTTGTCCCGTCGTGGGACCACCAGAAATGACCCCAGAGTCGTCAGGGCTGCTGGCCTTGAGGAGGTCGGCAGCCCAGGCCAGTCCTTTGGATTTAGCGAGTTCAATAATTGCCGCTATCTGTGCGTCCTGCGAGTTGCCCTGCTGGGTCTCATCGACCTGAGACGGCGTCGAGAAGAGCGCTGGGGTACCCTCACTATCCATCTCGGACTGGGTCCTAACCTGCAAGAGAAATGAACGTAAGCTGCGCATAGACACCCACGGGTAGTAGTGCACTTTATAAATCACAATTTCATTTCATTTCATAGGTTATCGTAGTCTGTCAGTGTGTTGTCTGACTTGCTGGCTGGGGTTGCCCTGCTCTGCATAGGTTGAAGTACTCGGTCTGTGAATTGTCTGAGTGGCTGGCTGTGGTGGCCTCGCTCTGATTAGTTTGTTATTGTCTTTCCTTGTGCTTTCTGAGTGGTTGGTTGTGGGACCCTGGCATTCAAAAGTTGCTTGAGTCAGTCAGCATGCTTGTCAAAGTGACTGACTGTGGTATCCTTTTCATACCTAAGTTGTTGTACTCTGTCGGTGTGCTTCCCTGAGTAGTTGACTGGAGAGGAAGCATGTCCTGCTCTGAATGGGTCGTCATATTCCTTCTA
Organism: Triturus cristatus; assembly: GCF_964204655.1. Lineage (NCBI taxonomy): Eukaryota > Metazoa > Chordata > Amphibia > Caudata > Salamandridae > Triturus > Triturus cristatus. The sequence goes on from NC_140580.1 coordinate 1,094,434,230, forward strand.
TGTGTTTGTTTGAGTGACTAGCTGTGGTAGCCCTGCTCTACATAGGTTATTAAATTCTGTCAGTGTGCTCTATGAGCGGCTGGTTGTGGTAGCCCTGGTGCATGGAATGTTATAGTCTCTGAGTGCTATCTTAGTGCCTGACTGTGGTAGCCCTGCTCTACCTATTTTGTTGTACTCTGGCAGTGTGCTGGCCTGAGTGGTTGGTTGTTGTAGCTCTGGTGTGCATGAGTTGTACTCTGTTGATTCACTTGTCTGAGTGCTTGGTTGTGGTAGCCCTGGTGTGCATGAGTTTTTGCACTCTGTCGATGCACTTCTCCGAGTGCTTGGTTGTGGTAGCTCATGTGCATAGGTTGTTATAGTCTGTCAGTGTGCTCTCAGAGTGGCTGGCTGTAGTAGCCCTACTCTGCATGGGGAGTTGTAGTCTGTCAACATGCTTGTCTGAGTGGTTGGTTGTGGTAGCCCTGCTGTGCATAAATTGTTGTACTCTGTAAGTGCGCTTCACGGAGTGGTTGGTTGTGGTAGGCCTGTGAATGCATTGTTATAGTCTGACAGCGTGCTTGGCTGAGTGGCTGACTGTATTAGCCCTGCTCTGTCTGCCTGTGTTTTTCACTCTGTCATTGCACTACCCAGAGTGGTTGATTTTGGTAGCACTGGTAAGAATGATTTATTGTACTCTGTTGGTGCGGCTCTCTGAGTGGCTGCCTATAGTAACCCTGCTCTTCTTTTCTAGTTTGTTGCACTGTGTCAGTGCACTACCCTTCGTGGTTGGTTGCTGAAGTCCTGGTGTGTACGAGTTGCTGTACTCTGTCAGTGCACTACCCTGAGTGGTTGACTGTGGAATCCTTGCCCTGCCTATGTTGTTAGACTCTGTCGGTGCACTACCCTGAGTGGTTGGCTGTTGAAGTCCTGGTGTGCATGAGTTGTTGCACTCTGTAAGTGCTCTACCCTGAGTGGTTGGTTGTTGATGTCCTGGCGTGCACGAGTTGTTGTACTCTGCCAGTGTGCTAGCCTGAGTGGCCGGGTGTTGTAGGCCTGGTGTGCATGAGTTGTACTCGGTTAGTGCGCTTCCCTGAGTAGTTGGCTTTGGTAGCCAAGGTGGATGCTTTGTTATAGTCTGTCAGTGTGCTTGGCTGAGTGGCTAACTATAGAATCCTTGCCCTGCCTATGTTGTTGCACTCTGTCACTACACTACCCTGAGCGGTTGGTTGTTAAAGTCCTGGTGTGCATTAGTTGTTGTACTCTGTCAGTGCACTTCCGTGAGTGGTTGGTTGTGGTAGCCTTGGTGCATGCATTGTTATTGTCTGTCAGCGTGCTTGGCTGAGTGGCTGACTGTAGAATCCTTGCACTGTCTATGTTATTGTGCTCTGTCAGTGGGCTTCCCTGAGTGGTTGGTTGTGGTAGCCTTGGTGCATGCATTGTTATAGTCTGTCAGCGTGCTTGGCTGTGTGGCTGCCTGTACTAGCCCTGCTCTTCCTGCTTGTGTTTTTTCACTCTGTCAGTGATCTACCCTGAGTGGTTGGTTGTTGAAGTCCTGATGTGCATGAGTTGTTGTACTCTGTCAGTGCACTATATTGAGTGGTCGGTTGTGGTAGACCTGGTGTACATGAGTTGTGCTATGTTGGTGCGCTTTCCCAAGTGGTTGGCTGTGGTAGCCCTGGTGCATGTTTTGTTATAGTCTGTCAGCGTTCTTGGCTGAGTGGCTGCTCTGCCTGTCTGTGCTGCTGAACTATCAGTGCTATACCCTGAGTGGTTGGTTGAACTTGTGGAAGTCCTGGTGTGCATGAGCTGTTGTACTCTTTCAGTACACTACCCTGAGTGGTTGGCTGTAAAAGAAGTCCTGGTGTGCACAAGTTGTTGTACTCTGTCAGCACACTACCCTGAGTGGTCGGCTGTTGAAGTCCTGGTGTGCATGAGTTGTTGCTCTCTGTCAGTGCTTTACCCTGAATGGTTGGTTGTTGAAGTCCTGGTGTGCACGAGTTGTTGTACTCTGTCGGTGCTCTCTACCCTGGAGTGGTTGGCTGTGGAGTCCTGGTGTGCACGAGTTGTAGCACTCTGTCGGTGCTCTCTACCCTGAGTGGTTGGTTGTGTAGTCCTGGTGTGCACGAGTTGTTGTACTCTGTCGGTGCTCTCTACCCTGGAGTGGTTGGCTGTGGAGTCCTGGTGTGCACGAGTTGTAGCACTCTGTCGGTGCTCTCTACCCTGAGTGGTTGGTTGTTGAAGTCCTGGTGTGCACGATTTGTTGTCTCCTGTCGGTGCTCTACCCTGAGTGGTTGGTTGTGGAGTCCTGGTGTGCACGAGTTGTTGTGCTCGGTCGGTGCGCTGGCTGAGTGGTTGTTGTACTCCTGTTGTGCTCGAGTTGTTGTCCCCTGTCAGTGCGCTGGCCGAGTGGCTGGCCGGACGGCTACGCATGTCCTGCTGGTGCTCGCCATGCCTGCCCATTGTCTGCACTCTGCAGTCATTCATCTCGGGGCTGCTGCTGCGAGAGCCGGGCAGGGCTGGCCGGGAGGAGGGCCGGCCTCCAGGGCTGCAGCCTGATTGGAGTGCTGAAGCGTGAGGCCGGGGATGCCATCTGCTGTGAAGGAGTTCGGGAGTCCCGCAGCCGACCTGCCTGGGAGGGGGCTCCTGTAGCACGGGGCAGCGACCACCGACGCGCCACCCACGCTTCCTCGTCCTGCTCACGTTGGAATCTGGATTCTAGGGTTCTGGACTCTGGGGCGTCCGAGACCCCAGCCCCCCGCGCTCGAGAGGGCGTCAGAGAGAGGGGCGCAGGGGAGCCGGCGCATGTCAAGGCAACTTGTTGATTGGGGAGCCAGCAGCCGGCATGGAATGCGGTTAGGATTCCCCGACCTTGGAGTTCGCAGACCCCGGCAGCCGCTGAAGGTAAGGCCGTGTGCACGCAGCAAACATGTTCATTGCACCTCTCGGCAGCTGCTGGCATGCGACTGCTTGTCGATCCCTCCTGCTGGGGTCCCACTCCCCTTTTCTGCACCTCGGGGCTCTTTGTAAAGTTAAACACTAGCATTTTGTATCTGACTGCAGGTTTGGGGCTTGCACTGTGTGCGGGATCACGAATGATGCTGTGGGAACAAGCGCCAAAGTGTTGTGAAGCGCGTTAAGTACTGTGGAGCGCTACACGTGGAACATATGGCAGCGCGGAGACATGTTAATGGTTACTTTGGAAAGTGGTCCAATCTAGTTTCACCTGGATGCGTTTTTAATGTTTAATGTAGATTCTGGGGAGGTGCTATAGATGTGTGCCCGAGAAAATGTATATATCGGAAATGTGTACTTTAGCCTTAACCGATAAAGTGCACTGGGATGTTTGCGTCGATGCACCCAAAACTCAGTCACCTGTAAAGCATGCGAGGGGGCAACTCAAAACATGCCCTGGAGGCGACTGATGCAACAAGGGTGTCACTGTTCCCTGTCACATCGACTCATCTGTTTAATTATCGTTGTATCTTGTACGGCACGTGTGTCCTACCAGACACATACTTGTATCTATCGCTCTCTGTCTGTATTGATCTGCCTGTATCCCCTACACATCCGTCCAGCCATCACACGCATTTCCGTCTACACACATGTACACAGATCAATAGTTCATTATTTTGCTAAGGTCACCAGGTGACTCCACCTCGCCAAGAATGCAACGATTCTGCCGTCGGCTTCCCTTTTACAAACCACTGCCTAACGGTAATTAAAATGTTGTCAAATGAGCTTCACTGGCGTGAATATAAGACTGCAAGTACCAGAATGCATGTGGTTATAAAACAAAAGCCTGGACTGGAACACTGCACTCTTAACGGCATAGCGCGACTTGGTAACATGTATGTGGTGTAGAACTAGCGTGTCTGTAATTATAGATATATAAGTATCTATAAAAGATTTAGAATTCGAGCTGGGGGCTCCGCGGATCTTGATGCAGGCGATTATATCCTTTCTGGTTTTCTTATGCGAGTAGTAGGCTGTGAGGTTGGGTGAGTGCTGTGGGGCAAGCAGGAGGCAGTGAGGTTGGGTGAGTGCTGTGGGGCAAGCAGGAGGCAGTGAGGTTGGGTGAGTGCTGTGGGGCGAGCAGGAGGCATGTGAGGTGGTGTGGAGGGTGCTGCGGGGCGAGGAGGAGGCTGCGAGGTGGGGGGCTGTGGGGCGAGGAAGAGGCTGCGAGGTGGGGAGGGGGCTGCGAGGTGGGGAGGGGGCTGCGGGGAGAGGAGGAGGCTGTGAGGTGGGGAAGGTGCTGTGGGGCGAGGAGGAGGCTGTGGGGTGAGGAGGAGGCTGTGGGGGTGAGGAGGAAGCTGTGAGGTGGGGAGGGTGTTGTGGGGTGAGGAGGAGGCTGTGGGGTGGGTGCTGTGGTGCGAGGAGGAGTAGGCTGTGAGGTGTAGAGGGTGCCGTGGGGCGAGTAGGAGGCTGTGAGGTGAGGAGGGTGCTGTGGGGTCAGGAGGGTGCTGTGGGGCGAGGATCTGAGGTGGGAAGGGTGCTGTGGCGGCGAGGAGGGTGCTGTGGGGTGAGGAGGAGGCTGTGAGGTGGGGAGGGTGCTGAGGGGTAAGGAGGAGGCTGTGAGGTGGGGAGGGTGCAGTGGGGGTAAGAAGGGTGCGGTGGGGTGAGGAGGAGGATCGGAGGTGGGAAGGGTGCTGTGGGGGTAAGGAGGGTACTGTGGGCGAGGAGGAGGATCTGAGGTGGGGAGGGTGCTATGGGGTAAGGAGGGTACTGTGGGGCGAGGAGGAGGATCTAAGGTGGGGAGGGTGCTGTGGGGTAGGGAGGGTACTGTGGGGCAAGGAGGAGGATCTGCGGTGGGGAGGGTGCTGTGGGGTAAGGAGGGTGCTGTGGGGTGAGGAGGAGGCTGTGAGGTGGGGAGGGTGCTGAGGGGTGGGGAGGGTAATGTGAGGTGGGGAGGAGGCTGTGGGGCGGGGATGGTGCTGTAGGGCGAGGAGGAGGCTATGAGGCAGAAGGACTTGCTTATAAAGTCTCCTAGGCTATAGTAGATCGTGTTCCCAGCTGGTGTGGTCACGTCTGCAGCTGTCTATTTCCCATACATTTCACTCAGATAATATCAAGGTGCCACGTGCAGCTGATAATCACCAGTGGCGAAGGGCAGACAACAATCGGATTTTAAAAAATGGCAACAACGTAACTAGTGAACAGTTTAGCCTGTGCTGCCAGGTAAATGGCCATAGCGACAGTCCTGGTTTATAGCCGGCCCTAAGTGCCAAGTCAGGGCCGATGAACGAAGCTGTGAGTATAAATCAAAGGGGTTTATTCCCGTGACACATCGTCACCCCTGAAAACTGCGAGGGGTCCCTGAGGCTCAGAAAAATGCTTCTAGTCCGTAACTGTGTATAGTCTGTGAATGTCAATGAACTCTAGGGGTCTGGACCCCAAGTCTCCGAGACGTGCATAGTCTGTAAATGGAAATGAACTCTGAGGGGCTGATCCCCTAGATTCGGAGACTTGCATAGTCTGTACATCTCAATGAACTCTAGGGGGCTGGTCCCCGAGGCTCAGAGACGTGCATAGTCTGTAAATCTCAATTAACTCTAGGGGCTGGTCCCCGAGGCTCAGAGACATGCATAGTCTGTAACTCTCAATGAACTCTAGGGGGCTGGTCCCCAACGCTCAGAGACACGTGCATAGTCTGTACATCTCAATGAACTCTAGGGGGCTGGTCCCCGAGGCTGAGAGACGTGCATAGTCTGTAAATCTCAATTAACTCTAGGGGCTGGTCCCCGAGGCTCAGAGACATGCATAGTCTGTAAATCTCAATGAACTCTAGGGGGCTGGTCCTCGAGGCTCAGAGACGTGCATAGTCTGTAACTCTCAATGAACTCTAGGGGGCTGGTCCCCAACGCTCAGAGACACGTGCATAGTCTGTAAATCTCAATGAACTCTAGGGGCTGGTCCCCGAGGCTCAGAGACGTGCATAGTCTGTAAATCTCAATGAACTCTAGGGGGCTGGTCCCCAAGGCTTGGATACGTCCGCATAGTCTGTAAATCTCAATGAACTCTAAGGGGCTGGTCCCCAAGGCTCGGAGCCGTGTGCATAGTCTGTAAATCTCAATGAACTCTAGGGGGCTGGTCCCCGAGGCTCGGAGATGCGTGCATAGTCTGTAAATCTCAATGAACTCTAAGGGGCTGGTCCCCTAGACTCTGAGACGTGTGCATAGTCTGTAAATCTCAATGAACTCTAGGGGCTGGTCCCCGAGGCTGAGAGACGTGCATAGTCTGTAAATGTCAATGAACTCTAGGGGGCTGGTCCCCAAGGCTTGGAGACGTCCGCATAGTCTGTAAATCTCAATGAACTCTAAGGGGCTGGTCCCCAAGGCTCGGAGACGTGTGCATTGTCTGTAAATCTCAATGTTCTCTAGGGGGCTGGTCCCCGAGGCTCGGAGAATCGTGCATAGTCTGTAAATCTCAATGAACTCTAGGGGGCTGGTCCCCAACGCTCGGAGACGTGCATAGTCTGTAAATCTCAATGAACTCTAGGGGGCTGGTCCCCGAGGCTCGGAGATGCGTGCATAGTCTGTAAATCTCAATGAACTCTAGGGGGCTGGCCCCCAAGGCTCAGAGACGTGCATAGTCTGTAAATTTCAATGAACTCTAGGGGCTGGTCCCCGAGGCTCAGAGACGTGCATAGTCTGTAAATGTCAGTGAACTCTAGGGGGCTGGTCCCCAAGGCTTGGAGACGTCCGCATAGTCTGTAAATCTCAATGAATTCTAAGGGGGCTGGTCCCCGAGACTCGGAGACATGTGCATAGTCTGTAAATGTCAATGAACTCTAAGGGGCTGGTCCCCGAGGCTCAGAGACGTGCATAGTCTGTAAATCTCAATGAACTCTAAGGGGCTGGTCCCTGAGGCTCGGAGATGCGTGCATAGTCTGTAAATCTCAATGAACTCTAGGGGGCTGGTCCCCGAGGCTCGGAGATGCGTGCATAGTCTGTAAATCTCAATGAACTCTAGGGGGCTGGTCCCCAACGCTCAGAGACGTGCATAGTCTGTAAATCTCAATGAACTCTAGGGGGCTAGGCACGAGTCTCGGAAACGTTTGTATAGTCTGTAGATTTCAATAAACTCTTAGGGACTGGTCCCGATGTTCGGAGACATGTGCATAGTCTGTAAATCTCAATGAACTCTTAGGGGCTAGTCTCCGTGGCTCAGAGACGTGCATAGTCTGTAAATCTCAATGAACTCTAGGGGGCTGGTCCCCAAGGCTCGGAGCCGTGTGCATAGTCTGTAAATCTCAATGAACTCTAGGGGGCTGGTCCCCAAGGCTCGGAGCCGTGTGCATAGTCTGTAAATCTCAATGAACTCTAGGGGGCTGGTCCCCGAGAATCGGAGATGCGTGCATAGTCTGTAAATCTCAATGAACTCTAAGGGGCGGGTCCCCAACGCTCAGAGACGTGCATAGTCTGTAAATCTCAATGAACTCTAGGGGGCTGGTCCCGAGGCTCGGAGATGCGTGCATAGTCTGTAAATGTCAATGAACTCTAGGGGCTGGTCCCCGAGGCTCAGAGACGTGCATAGTCTGTAAATGTCAATGAACTCTAGGGGGCTGGTCCCCAAGGCTTGGAGACGTCCGCATAGTCTGTAAATCTCAATGAACTCTAGGGGGCTGGTCCCCAAGGCTCGGAGACGTGTGCATTGTCTGTAAATCTCAATGAACTCTAGGGGGCTGGTCCCCGAGGCTCTGAGATGCGTGCATAGTCTGTAAATCTCAATGAACTCTAGGGGGCTGGTCCCCAAGGCTCGGAGACGTGCATAGTCTGTAAATCTCAATGAACTCTAAGGGGCTGGTCCCCAACGCTCAGAGACGTGCATAGTCTGTAAATCTCAATGAACTCTAGGGGGCTGGTCCCCGAGGCTCGGAGATGCGTGCATAGTCTGTAAATCTCAATGAACTCTATGGGGCTGGCCCCCGAGGCTTGGAGACGTGCATAGTCTGTAAATGTAAATGAATTCTAGGGGGATGGTCCCCGAGGCTTGGAGACATGTGCATAGTCTGTAAATGTCAATGAACTCTAGGGGGCTGGCCCCCAAGGCTCAGAGACGTGCATAGTCTGTAAATTTCAATGAACTCTAGATGCTGGTCCCTGAGGCTCAGAGACGTGCATAGTCTGTAAATGTCAATGAACTCTAGGGGGCTGGTCCCCAAGGCTTGGAGACGTCCGCATAGTCTGTAAATCTCAATGAACTCTAAGGGGGCTGGTCCCCGAGGCTCGGAGACATGTGCATAGTCTGTAAATGTCAATGAACTCTAAGGGGCTGGTCCCCGAGGCTCAGAGACGTGCATAGTCTGTAAATCTCAATGAACTCTAGGGGGCTGGTCCCCAACGCTCAGAGACGTGCATAGTCTGTAAATCTCAATGAACTCTAGGGGGCTGGTCCCCGAGGCTCGGAGATGCGTGCATAGTCTGTAAATCTCAATGAACTCTAGGGGGCTGGTCCCCAACGCTCAGAGACGTGCATAGTCTGTAAATCTCAATGAACTCTAGGGGGCTAGGCACGAGTCTCGGAAACGTGTGTATAGTCTGTAGATTTCAATGAACTCTTAGGGACTGGTCCCGATGTTCGGAGACATGTGCATAGTCTGTAAATCTCAATGAACTCTTAGGGGCTAGTCTCCGTGGCTCAGAGACGTGCATAGTCTGTAAATCTCAATGAACTCTAAGGGGCTGGTCCCCGAGGCTCGGAGATGCGTGCATAGTCTGTAAATCTCAATGAACTCTAGGGGGCTGGTCCCCGAGGCTCGGAGATGCGTGCATAGTCTGTAAATCTCAATGAACTCTAAGGGGCTGGTCCCCGAGGCTCGGCGATGTGTGCATAGTCTGTAAATCTCAATGAACTCTAAGGGGCTGGTCCCCAACGCTCAGAGACGTGCATAGTCTGTAAATCTCGATGAACTCTTAGGGGCTAGTCTCCGTGGCTCAGAGACGTGCATAGTCTGTAAATCTGAATGAACTCTAAGGGGCTTGTCCCCGAGGCTCGGAGATGCGTGCATAGTCTGTAAATCTCAATGAACTCTAGGGGGCTGGTCCCCGAGGCTCGGAGATGCGTGCATAGTCTGTAAATCTCAATTAACTCTTAGGAACTAGTCTCCGTGGCTCAGAAGTAGTCTGTATCTCTCAGCGAACTCTGAAGACTTCGGCCATGGGCCTCATAGATCTGTGTCTGTTCCTCAACTCTCAATTAGCTCTAAGGGTTTGGGCCCTGATGCTCAGAGATCTGTGACTGTTCTATAACTCGTAATGAACGCTACAGGTTTAGGCCCTAAAACTCAAAGAGCTGTGTCCTTTTCTGTATCTCTCAACGAACTCTAAGTATTTGGCCCCTGAGGCCTCAGGAAACTCTGAGTGGGATGAGTCATGAGAGTCAGAGATCTGTGCTATTCGGTAGGTCTCAAAGAAATTTGAGCGATGTGTCTCCTGTGCTCACATAGACATGTTCAGCCTGTAGGCCTCAGGGGACTCTGAGGCTCCGCCATCTATGCTAGTCTAAATCTCTGGTTAAATGTTATCGTCACTGGTTACCTTTTTAACTCCAAATAGCTGTATTCATTCTTTTTACCCTTTATTTCATCATTACATATTTTCAAACAACAGAGAGCTTCTTTGGTATCAATTATATTTGTAAATATGTGAATTATGCTGCAGAAATGTGTGTATAGATTAGCTGTGTCACGTGGGTCCCGTCAGAGGGCCGTGGCGGACTCAGCCAGAAACTTTATTGTATGGTTAATTAAAACCTTGACAATATAAAACATTCAAAGACATATTATACAAAAAGCAAGAGGAAGAAATAGAAAAAGTGGGTGGGTCATGGTATTACCATCTGACAAAAGCTGTCCCATAACATCAGAGGATAAAGCGCATGATCTGAATCTGCTTTAGTTAGCTTAGAGGCAATCTGATTGTTAAAATCAAATACAGGGAAGCCGAAATAAGAAATGTGTAAGAATCAGTAAATCATTGGGTTTTTTTAGATATATTTTTATTGTTTTTAAAGCAAATAACACAATTGCAGTAGGAGCTGCCAAACTTGACTCGCTGCCATGCAAGATGCCAACCCATTTGCAAGAAACAATCCTGCCAATGACGTATAACAAACATTCACCCTCTTGCCATAAACCTGACATTGCGAAATGCAATCTTCCTTCCCTCCCTCTTGTCCCACCCCCCTCCCCATTGGCAAGAATCAGCAAATCATTGTAGAGCAATCTAACTCAGAGGATCTTGAGGCATCCAAAGATACCAAACGTGATTTAAAATCTACTGTAGTTAAGTTAGAGGCGTTACAATTGTTGAAACTCAATTGCGAGATAGTCGGACTATAAAGAGCGTATTGCCCATAGTGCAAAAAAGCTGTCCGTCGGCGACCATCTCTGGGCTTTGTCGTGTATTGTTCAGAAGGTCCTGCACAGCTTTAAAGAATTTGCCTATTCTTGCCAGTTCAAAGGGGATCATGGTGCCAAAGATCCAGTTCATGGCATTGTTGCATGTTCTTATGCCATGGGATAAAAAAAGTGGCTTTCGTAATATCAGCTGGAAGTGTAGCAGCGTCGGGCAGCAATATAGTAAGTGTGTAAAAGTTTCAGATTTGTATATTTGTTTATTAGAGAGGAGCGGCCAGTTTGGATTGAAGTCTTTAATTTGTAAATTTAGGGAGGCTTTCCCAATTGTACAATTAAGATATGGTTGTGGCTAGAGGCGAACATGTCAGTCATTATCATATGAAGCTGCCAGTGGTGGCGTGGACTTGATTTTTTCCATGTCCGTGGTCTTCGAGAGAAATTTTATCTGTTTTTTCAGTATGCTTTTCACTGTTGTGTTCGTAAGTGATGAGGCGTTAAGTGCGGTCAGATCTACCTGGAGGGTGGCTGCTGTTGCTGTTAGGTAGGTGGACCAAGGACTATTTTTAGTTTTGAGTATGTTCTGAAGGATACATTTCAAGGTGCAGGGCATGGCCAAAATGCTTCTATGATCGTATTTTAGAAAGGCCCCCATGCTAGTCCACTTAAGGCCCTCCAGGCCAAATTCAAGTCTCACCAGAGATCCCCTAGTGTAGTGAGGCAACCTGAGCACTCTTTTGTAGACTTTTAGATGTCGTTTTTCATGGTTTTAATAAGTTGACTCCGGAAGGCCTCACTGCCGTAGTTGATTGCGGATGGTAATACGGCCCTGAGCACTTTTCGGATTGGTGCTTGATGGCTGGCTGGTGATAATGGTCAGCCCCCAGTCCTCACCAACAGCCGTCTTTAAACCAGTGTCAACCGCACACTTGTTCCTTGTGCTGCTAGCAATTTTCAGGCAACAATAACAAGCATTTGCAATGCAATAGGTCTCGCATTTATACGAGTTTGAGCTATTGGCATTGTAAATGACAATGCCTTTTATTTATGTTTTAAAAACCCACACATAAATAAAAGGCATTGCCATTTATAGTGCCAATAGCTCAAACTCTTAACAACTGCGAGACCTGGGATGCAAAGCTAGGTTGCAAAGTATGCACCAGTGTAAAGTGCAGTTGGAGGATGCTGTACCCAGGCCTGGGAAACCCGGGGAAGGAGATATGTCACTCACCAAGTAGAGCGGAGCATATATCTTCAGGAAATCCTCCAGAGCGCCCTGTGTAATCTGAAGGTACGTGACGGTGCAGGAAGGGTTCCAGGTATGCCCGATTTCATAGCAGCTATGTGGGATAGACTTGCTGAACGCAGCCATCTTGGTTGAGGACTGATGACAGCAAAGACTGGAAGGGGGCAAAGGTCACTGTTGGCCGAGGTTACTTCAGTACAAAGTCCTCGGATCATGTGACTACGTAGGGTTGCCTCCTCTCGGCGCACGAGTCCAGAGCTTCCTGTGCGCCGTAGAGCGGCGTCGTTCTGTTTCCATGGTAGCGGATGGCGCGGACTGTTAACGAATCTGACATCTGCGGACTCTATGCTCAGTACTGGCTGGACGGTTAGCTGTTCCGACACCGGAAACAATGTATTTTTCAGTGCATCTCCAAGCCTGCGTCCACGTAACAGGACCAGTGCTTTAAGTGTTATTAGTAAAAAAATTTAAAGTAGAGTGCAGTGGTCGGTGATCTTTTGTGACGAGCGGCGGTTCATTGAGGGATAAATACAAGCACATCAAATATCCCTAAGAGTGCACGGCTTATCAGAGCGCAGGAGGCTTGGTGTCTGCTGTCAGCTGTAGGCACGCAGTATCGTGCAGGCGGTGGGGGCAGAGGCAAAGGGAGATTAAACAAGGGCTGGGCGAGAAGGGAGGGGGGAATGTGAGCAACAGAGGAGCCCGCAAAAGTGAAAGTGATCGTGTTTACGATCCCCACGGAGGAAAGACACATGGCGCTGCGCGCGTGCACGTTCACGTGCACTGTAGCTTTAGGCCACGGCAGCACTTTGAGAAGCCCAGATATAAAATGTCTCTTCGAGCCTTTGGCTCGCGAGACCTAAAAATGTCACGATCACTCTGGTGATTGATGTTCCTACTGGAAAGAAATTGTAGTTTTGTGGCAGCTGCAAAGAACTGAACCATGCAGATCAAATAATTTGCATTTTATGTGGCTAGCTAAGTGGATTGTTGCCTTTGTCTGAGAGATTCTTTTTTTACTTGCTGATCATAAGTTACAATCCTAATATAGCACAGTGATCTATGAACTGCCATCAAAGAGGTGCATGCAAACTGCAAGGCATTGGTTAGACCATTATGTTTTCCCCAGTCTGTCATTATCCAAATTGTGCTAAAAAAGGGTTAGTTTGGATAGAAATTCATTCTGATCAGTAAAGCTAACCTCAAATACTGTGTTACATTTTAAATCCTGAGTTTGTGGTTTTCTTGACTGAGCAATATACTGTCTACCAGTATGGATGGCCTGTGACTCCTACACCTTGTAGTCTTCATTGTTTTATGTAACATTTCCTATACATTGGTTTACACAAATATGATTAACTATCTCTGTATAATTTGTAGGTGATGTAAACTGATCTGACACCCTACACTGGTGTGAGTAGCTCTAGAAAACGAATGGAATGTGAGAGAGGGACTACAGATAGATAAGGGGCACTATTAGAGAGTGGTATTGAGGGAACCCATGGAGAAGGAGGTAATTGGGGGGTCCTACAAACAATATCGCACCGGATGCCACCAGCGCTAAAGCTCACACTGTGACCACACTTCCCCCGACCCCACCGATCATTGATGCTGTTGCCCCAAGAAGTTGTGGCAGTTGCCAGTGATTGTTGTGTCATTGCTTTTGCAAAACTGTAATGTTGGGGAAGCTGCTGGGTCTTTGCCAGTATATATTTATATATATATTATTTGCAAGTAATACCTGGCCAGAGCGCAGATAGGAAGGCATTGTTAACACCTTCAATCGCACTGCTACTTAAGTTTGGTGTACCATCGAAATATTGTACACATATTTAAAATTGACTGAAACCATCATTGTTTTTGGTCTCATGAAGAGCACAGAACTATAGTAACATATGGCACTGAAGGAAACTACTTTGCATGTGGATGTGCTTCTTGTGCAAGGCCAGAATGCCATCACTCACGGTGACGTTTGCCAGTGGCTGAAGTGGGCTGTCCAATTGTTCCAGGCAGAGTGCAGTATCAAACTGAACAACAATGTGAATGACACCGCAACAGTCCAATGGATGACGGGGGCTAGCCGAAACACCCTAGCAGTATATTTAATATATAACTTGAGTAAAATGAAAAGGTCTTGGCTAACTCCAAACATGAAGATTTTGAGGTACTGGATTTGCAGTTTGAGCCCACCAGACAGCATAACTGCCTGGTTGTAAAAGACCTATTGTGGCCTTACCAAGAACATACGGGAGCTTGGAGGCCACCCATTGCTTACCATTGATTCGCTTTCTCGTTACTCAGGCTTGTCAGCTTCTTATCCGAGTCCCAGCTAGTCAATCTTGTGTTTGTTCCTCCAATGGAGCACAGCCTCTACACTATCTCTTTTGATTGTCTAGCTTCTATGCTTTCATTTCTTGCTTTTCAAGCCCTACTTTATTCTTTTTAATTAAGGACTCCACGAGTGTGCATGTGTTATCCAGCTGTCTCTCTCACATACTTATCTCCACCTGCACTTTCTAACGCTTATTGCTGCTCCTGTGCTTCTCCTCTTCTCATCCATGTTGAGCTCGCTCTCATACCCTCTCCAGTTGCTTTCTCACGCATGTGTTTCTCCCTACTCCTCTACATTACTTTCTTGCCCACTGCTTCTTCGCCCTCTGTAGTACTTCCATCCTTTCACCATCCATGTTGCTTCCCCCACCCACAACCTTCTTCTGTGTCTCCTATTGCTTCTCCTATCTCCCCTGCCATCTATGTTACTTCTCCCCACCCATGCTCTCCATCTCTGTTGTTTCTCCTCCCATCCCCTTGCATTGCTTCCCCACTCGTGCCTTCCGTGTTGCCCACACACTACATGTTGCTATCATCACCTGTGCCCACTGTGTTGCTACCCTACCTGTGCTTAAAAAAATGCTTTAGCTCCTTCTTTTTTATTTGCCAATGCAACTCATATCGGCAAATGAAAAAAAAAAAAGCAGCTGCGTCATTTTGCAAGAAAGCACATGTGAATTGCGCCCCTGCAAAATGAGTTTTAGCCATTCTGCATAGCATTGGGTAAGGTGGCCCAACCCAAAAAGAGGTAGACTTATGTACGGTGGGCTTACCATGTGATGTGGCGTAGCTGCAGGTACGATCACAGTTCACACCTGCAAGATCTGTGCAAAGACTTGATTTCCTTTTAGCATGTAGCAAACAAAATAATGGTAGCTCCATGTGCATTCCCTTGTAAATCAGATCTCTACTCCCTGCTACTCTCCCCACCATCCTAAATAACAAGAAGGACGAATTTGGACGGAAAGATGTTTTAATAGTGACATGTTCAATTAAAATACAGTGGATTGAATGTCTATCATATGGAGAAAGAAAATAAGTACCACTTTGTAGTTCCTGTTCAACTCTGCAGGTGTGGCGCAGTGGCCAGGGCGGCTGATTCCGGAATGCAGAGCTCATGGTTTGATCCCCGGATGCGGCAGCAGCTCAGCTCAGCACCATGTGACTCTAGGCAATAGCTCACTTAATCTCCCGCATGGCCCCCAGCGCCTTGAGACCCTTAGGGGGTGAGTAGTTTGTGCTTTACAAATTTAAGATTTGGATTTTGGATGTAGGTAAGTCCCAGTTCTAAAGCCAATAAAAGTACTGCTTTTCACCCACTTCAACAAGTCACTTTGTCCAGCCAAAAACGAGTGCTACATACACTTTCCAAACACAGTTTTAACCATAGAGCAGATTAAGCAGTCTCTTAAACACAGTCCTGTTACACTCTGAGGTGTATTTTGCCTTTTTTACCTTGTAAGACAGGGAACGTATTGCCTTTTACAGGCCTTAGCATAGTATAGGGGAAACTAGGAGAGACATTTAAACAGTCATTTGCAGAAAAAAACAGCAGTTTTAATGTACAAAATGCACAGAAACTAAGAGGTACATTTAAACAGTCCCGGGTAGAATAATAATAAGTTTTACAGTTTCAAGAAGACAAAGCACACGTTCTGTATTTGCACTCCCTGCAAAAGAGTTCTGCTATTGCACTGCCATGGATGCATGCTGCAGGTCCTGTCAATGAAAGCCTGGGCGTACGTGGTGAGGTGTTACCACTCCCTGCAAAAGAGTGTTGCATTGTTGTGGATGCACGCCGCAGTGCCCGTTGCTGTAAGCAGAGGATGTGCACAGTGAGGTGTTGCCACCCCTTGCTAAAGGGTGCTGCTGTTGCAGTGGTGAGGATGCATGCTGCAGTGCCTGTTACTGGAGATACTGGGTGTGCACAGTGAGGTGTTGCCATCCCTCGCTAAAGGGTGATGCTGTTGCAGTGGTGAGGATGCATGCTACAGTGCCTGTTGCTGGAAAAACTGGGTGTGCACAGTGAGGTGTTGCCATCCCTCGCTAAAGGGTGCTGCTGTTGCAGTGGTGAGGATGCATGCTGCAGTGCCTGTTGCTGGAGATTCTGGGTGTGCACAGTGAAGTGTTGCCATCCCTTGCTAAAGGGTGCTGCTGTGGCAGTGGTGAGGATGCATGCTGCAGTGCCTGTTACTGGAGATACTGTGTGTGCACAGTGAGGTGTTGTCACCCCTTGCTAAAGGGTGCTGCTGTTGCAGTGTTGAGAATGCATGCTGCAGTGCCTGTTACTGGAGATACCCTGTGTACACAGTGAGGTGTTGCCATCCCTTTCTAAAGGGTGCTGCTGTTGCAGTGGTGAGGATGCATGCTGCAGTGCCTGTTACTGGAGATACTGTTTGTGCACAGTGAGGTGTTGCCACCCCTTGCTAAAGGGTGCTGCTGTTGCAGTGGTGAGGATGCATGCTGCAGTGCATGCCTGTTACTGGAGATACTCTGTGTGCACAGTGAGGTGTTGCCATCCCTTGCTAAAGGGTGCTGCTGTTGCAGTGGTGAGGATGCATGCTGCAGTGCCTGTCACTGGAGATACTGTGTGAGCACAATGAGGTGTTGCCACTTCATGAAAAAGGGTGCTGGTTGGGTATTGTTATGGATGTATGCCATTGTGCCTATTGCTGTATGCACAGGGCATACATGGTGAGGTGTTGCCACTTCTTGCAAAAGAGTTCTGTCTATTTGCGCTCCAGCGCGCATTGCTTTAAGCACACGGTGTCCACAGTAAGGTGTTGCTACCTCTTGCAGAAAAGTGCTGCTATTGCACTGCTGTGGATGCCGCTGCAGTGCCATTTCTGGAAGCACAAGGTGTGCACATGAGGTGTGCTGGCATCTCTTGCAATGCTATGGGTCCATGCCACAGTCCTTAGTTCAGTGTGCATAGACCTGCATAAAGAGGCTTCACCGCTCCCTATGACGTGCCGCTGTGGTACCTCTGTGGTACAAGGTGTGCACATGTGGTGTGCTGGCATCTCTTGCAATGCTATGGATCCATGCCACAGTCCTTAGTTCAGTGTGCATAGACATGCATAAGATGCTTCACCGCTTCCTATGACGTGCCGCTGTGGTACAAGGTGTGCACATGAGGTGTGCTGGCATCTCTTGCAATGCTATGGGTCCATGCCACAGTCCTTAGTTCAGTGTGCATAGACCTGCATAAAGAGGCTTCACCTCTTCCTATGACGTGCCGCTGTGGTACCTCTGTGGTACAAGGTGTGCACATGAGGTGTGCTGGCATCTCTTGCAATGCTATGGATCCATGCCACAGTCCTTAGTTCAGTGTGCATAGACATGCATAAGATGCTTCACCGCTCCCTATGACGTGCCGCTGTGGTACAAGGTGTGCACATGAGGTGTGCTGGCATCTCTTGCAATGCTATGGATCCATGCCACAGTCCTTAGTTCAGTGTGCATAGACCTGCATAAAGAGGCTTCACCGCTTCCTATGACGTGCCGCTGTGGTACAAGGTGTGCACATGAGGTGTGCTGGCATCTCTTGCAATGCTATGGGTCCATGCCACAGTCCTTAGTTCAGTGTGCATAGACCTGCATAAAGAGGCTTCACCGCTCCCTATGACGTGCCGCTGTGGTACCTCTGTGGTACAAGGTGTGCACATGAGGTGTGCTGGCATCTCTTGAAATGCTATGGGTCCATGCCACAGTCCTTAGTTCGGTGTGCATAGACATGCATAAAGAGGCTTCACCGCTCCCTATGACGTGCCGCTGTGGTACCTCTGTGGTACAAGGTGTGCACATGAGGTGTGCTGGCATCTCTTGCAATGCTATGGATCCATGCCACAGTCCTTAGTTCAGTGTGCATAGACCTGCATAAAGAGGCTTCACCGCTTCCTATGACGTGCCGCTGTGGTACCTCTGTAAATACCTCCAATGGTCACTCTCACTTCCTATGCACCAGGTACGCGGTATTTGTGGTCTCCTGCTGCTTCTAATTGCTGCCATTTTTACAACTTCAATTTCTGGGGCTTGATTTGATTTTTCTGAGAGGTAATAACATCCTTTCCTACTCATTTAATTATAGATTGTTCCTGCTCCTCTTTGTTGGATGAACGTGTTTTGCCAACTAAACAGATGTTTTTGCAAGATGTGCAAAATACTAAAAAGGCACTTAGATTATTTGTAAATAACATGTGGCCAAAATGGCAGCGAATTAGGCCCTGGTGACGTCTTTAATACCTCTGCTGCTTCACTTTGGTAACCAACATATGGTTTTTTAAATATCACCCTAGGTACATATCGCAGCCAGTATATTGACTACCAAAAGAGGGTGAAGGTAAGTATATCTATAAGTATAAATGTACACCTCTTAACTCCACGTCTACGCAACTTGTCAATTCATACATATTTTCGAGATACGTAGATGTGGAGTCAAGAATAGAAATTCTAAACTGGACTAAATTTATTACTTTCAAAATATTGTGTAGTCGATATTCCGGTTCTGAAATTGTTGTAGTACGATATTTTTGTACATCAAATTCTGAGGTACAACCTTTTAGCCACTCTATTTGTTGTCTCTGTAATTTTAAACCAGTTTTTTAAGATATTTACTTTAGTAATAACACATTTTTAGACTGAGACCTCGTTTCTCCTTCTAGTCTTTAAACTTGTACACTTACTATAAATTGTTGCTCAGTGGGAAGGGCCAGGGCAATGGTGGGCGAGGCCGTATGACATCAGTCAGTTGCCAATGACCCTTCAGAAGTTGCCCCCCAAACCGCCCCCTTCGGGGCTACCAACCGAAGTATACTACAGAAGACCAGTAGCCGCCAGGGATCTCTTTCCCGCCTTCTCCTTCCGCATCCCTTCCATGGGCGCTATGGAGCTTAAGAACATTTTATTAAGGTATTCAGGGGACACAATTGGAAGAGTACACTCAAGGGTTAAAGGTGAGAGGTCACCCCTTTATCTCAGAAACCCTAGCTGCGTCCCTCCCTTTAGCGTTTCTGTAGACTGTGAAGGCCTTTCTTTGTAAAGGTCAAACGCAACTCTAAGCTAATATTTAACAAAGTTGCTCGGCTTGCGTCGCTAAATGGCTCATTTATTGTGTTTAAACCTCT
The DNA here is from genome assembly GCF_964204655.1 of Triturus cristatus. Classification (NCBI taxonomy): domain Eukaryota; kingdom Metazoa; phylum Chordata; class Amphibia; order Caudata; family Salamandridae; genus Triturus; species Triturus cristatus. Next base: position 1,094,453,266 of record NC_140580.1, read on the forward strand.
CTAGCGCCTCTGCAACATAGCAGGAGCCAGTTCGACACACTCAACACAACATCCCTCCGCTTCCGAGCTTCACTTGTGACTTCATGTAGCGCCTACTGCCGCAGTCTTACCGCTTAGGAGCGCTACGCATTGCAGGCGTCGGCAGGAGTTAGCTCAATATTTGTGCGTTCCTTGACCCCCAAAGGGCGGAAGGGCTGCCTGATTTCTATCGTGATTCGAACCTCTGACCTTGCCGTTGCCCGAGCTAAATTTTCCGTGACTTTCTCATGTTCTCCGGAATGCGAGTCCACGTGGCTGCTGACACACTGAGGTGATATTTACAAATTCACAAACACCTAGAAACACTTTTATTACAAGGTTCGCTTTCTCATCAATGTGATGTGTAATTGGGACAAAATGTTTCGTTTACCACTTTGTTTTGCGGTCTGTGAGGTCACAACCCTCTCTATAGGGCCAGGTAGAGTATTTGAAACATTTTTGGCATCTAACACTTTTTGTAACTTTTTTGCTTGCTGATGGCAAGAACTCCTTGGTGGCTCGGGACCCCAGCCTCCATTGACACAAGTAACAAAAGTCCCTGCAGCGCGGTGTTAGTGTTGTGTCATCACAGAGGACGTCCCTGTGTTTATTCCTGTCTGCTCCAGCTGGGAGGGACCACTGAGCGCAGTCGCCTTCTGCGTCCTTTACCAGACAATACTCCTAAAGTGACAGTCTGCAGCCCAGGCTGGGAATTCCTTGTTATTAATTAAACAAGCATTGGCTTAGCCAATAGGTCTCGCTTTTGGGACCTTATAAGTATTTAGTTATGCAGCACAATATCCTTGGTGCAACAACAACTGTTGGATGGCAAAACACTTATAAGGTCCGAAAGGCGAGACCTATTGGCTATGCAAATGCTTGTTGCTGTTTTTGTGGTACTACAATATATAGGAATTTTATTCGTCACAGTTCACAGTTTGGATTAGATCATTGATGACACTATTGTTCATAGGATCACAATGTCTCCAGCGACAACTTCTTGCTGCCCAGGTTGTGCCGAGGGGTTCCTTTTCCGGTGGTTCTGCTGTCCTGATTGAGCCGAATGTCCTGCTGCAGTTGTCTCCTCCCTTTGTGTGGGTGTGGGTGTGGTTGTGGATGTGGTTGGTTGTGTGTGGTTGGTTGTGTGTGTGGTGTTGTGTGTGGTGTTGTGTATGTGGGTGTGTGTGGTTGTGTGTTGTGTTTGTGGGTGTGTGTGGTTGTGGTGTGTGGTTGTGGTTGTGTGTGTGTGCGTGTGTTTGGTTGGGTGTGGTTGTGGGTGTGTGGTTGTATGTGTGGTTGTGGTGTGTGTGTATGTGTGGTTGTGGTTGTGTGTGTGGTTGTGTGTGTGACAGTAATACTAAAAGCATCTCAAAATAAAGGAACGCAAACATCGAGTTTGGAGAGAAAGCACGTTGTAAGTCAAACGGGCACAGCAAAGCATTGACACAACAACAAAAACAAAACAAGATCACTTAGCGAAGACTGAGTGCTAATAATGGATACACACAGCCCATCATCTTAAGAGTTTGATTGCAACGAATGTGCACTCAAATCTGCCCCCTCCTTGTGAGTTGCACCCCATATTTCATGAGTTATAACTGCTGCACCCACCATAGCGCTTTGAGATCTAAAGCGCAACATAGGTCTAATCGACTAAGCAGTCACCAACATGCTGTGCTTTTAAAGAGAATGTGCCAAAAGTTTCCAGCTTCCTCATCATGTCCTCATGAAAGCGCCAACGAAAGGACTCTCTGAATGGTGCAACAGACATGAAGCAGCCGCTGCGATCATAAATAAACACTGTGAACATTGTCCAGTTTCATGGTAACATTTCCTTGATGTTCCTTAAGTCACAAAACCGTAATACTAAAAGCATCTCAAAATAAAGGAACACAAACATCGAGTTTGTGGAAAGAGAAAGCACGTTGAGGCAGCAATGGAAGATACATTTAAGGTGGGCGTGTTATTGCCTGATGGAGATGCACCCACTGGGAGAATCCCAAACGCTTGTAAGCGCGAATGTGGGGGGAGGGGCGGAGACAGGGAGCAAGCAAGAGGAAAGACAGATGGTGCTGAAGGCTGGCGGTTCGCGCGTGCACGCTCGCGTGAATGCAAGCTTGTCGCCAGCCAGCAGCACTTTGAAAACTCACCTACTAAAGTCTCTCCGAGCAGCGCATGCGTGGTGACTCAGCGAGACCTAAAAAGCATGTCTTTGGAGTAATATTTACTCACAGCTTACAGCTCATCGGATCTTCCCCTCAAGTCCAGATTGTTAACAGCAAGAGAGGGGGCTGTTTTTCTCAATGACACCAGAAGGATTGTGGGCGTTCTTGGGGATGGGCTTCAGGCTGCAGTTTTTTCCAGATAATTATTTAATGGTTGTTGAGGTGATAGTTTTATGAAGGAGCGGATGAAGATAATGCAACTACCCTCTTTTGTTGCTACAAAAGCACATATTTTGGTATGTGGCAAGGCTTGTTGACTTTATGTGGGGCAGCACTTGTGAAGTAGATTCACCGGACAAGAATATACAATTGTGCTTGTTAAGGTGCCACCCATTCCTGGAGTAGACAATGATGTGTAGTGTTAGTTCAGTGGTCATTTAATTCATTTATAGCGCTTACAATAGTATTTGTCTATTTAAATATTTGTTCACACCATTGGCTAAGTTTTAGTGGTTAATGAAAAGTTAAGTAGTTCTTAGAAGATATAAATAAACACAGCCAACTCTACCAACTCAGATGGCACCACCACGGTGTGCATCCCACAATATCGTCTCTCTACACTTGGTCACCCAGTACAAATCCGATATACATGAGGTCTATACAGTGCGAGTTGGAAACCACTGCATAGTGTTGGATTACAGCTTGTGTATCGAAGAGTGTAAATCTATGATGGATTTTGCAACCTCCTTGGGATGTTTCCTCACTAATGTTATGGTTTTCTGCAGCTGCCTGTGGCAGATGTTCAATTAGAATGCCCCTATCCTCGAAGCCCCTCCCCTCTAATGTTCCTCTATGGTGCTCAGGCAGTATCGGCCTGAAACTCCTGGCCCTCTCCAGGCCCGGCCCCTTCTACAGGGAAGAGGTTGGCAGGCCTGATACAACTAAGAGGCATATAAACAATGGGGTGACCCTGTGTCCCTCAGAACCTGGGTAGGATTATTATAAGAAAACAGTGGTTCTGTCGGGTATAGGTAAAACAATTGCTTTGTCAAAAAGGACGAGTCAAGGATAAAAGGGAAATCAATCAAGTTGACCACACAATCTTAGAATATAAATCAAAGATCAGGCTTGTTTTGAAGAATATAATGTCATTTTTATATATAAATTACATCATTTATATAGCAGAGCACAAATGACATTGGAAATGCAGGATTACCAAGCTGATAAACTGTAAAGTGAGTCAGTGAATTTGTGACAGAGTGAAATAGGTGACCAAATTGTGCATAATATATACAGTGAACAAATGCAGAACTTTGTTATATGTACAGTATGTGAGGGAAGGGCCAGTATCGAGGGCAAACAATGACACTGTTTCATGGATAAATCAGAAATTATATGAAAAGCAGGTCTCGCACTGGTCCTAGCATTTTCCGTCGACGTTTCAACCCAAAAAGTGCGACTTTGAATCGTCACGCAGGGTCTTCATCAGGACATTAAAATACAGATAGGTAACCTGCAAGAGCAAGTAAAGCGTGTGTCAGATATGTGTTATTATCGTGTGGTTATGTGATCCCGAAAGATACGGGACACCACTCACCTAGCCAGCGGTCTAGGAGGGCCTGGTAAGGAATTGTTCAAAGGCGCAGAGCTCCTCATCAAATGTGGTCTCTGTAAGGCAAAGTACGTGGTGCTATAACTGAACAACATAAGGTCTAGGCCTGTATCGTCGTGAGGCAAAGAGACAATGTATTTGAACAATTATAGAAATTGGGTGAGGGCTGAGAATTAAGGGTAGTGGCCTATAAGTTGGCCGGTTGCAGAGGACATGTAATTCAAACATGTGCATAAGTGGTTGAAAAGGCGGTCAAAAAGGACCAGTTCAAGAATTATCGCTAGATAATCGACCATGTGGGGAGGGGAAAAAAACAGAATTTAAATGTTAGTTCAACCGCTCACCTTAGGGGGCTTAAATCAAATGAGTGAGGACGAATCCGGTGAAAAATCGCGTCGGAGCCGTCTTCTATTTGATTCTGAGAGGATAATTGATGAATCAGAATGGTTCACAGCCGGGCGGGACCGTGGGCACTTATTACAGGGACGAAGTCTTACTTGGGAATGAGAGCGGTAACGATTTACGCTGCAGCAGCTCCTGTCAGAGTCGGGAGAAGCTGCGAATGACAGGCAGGCCGCTACATGAAGGAGAGCCGCGCTGTCCCGTCTGACGTCAACATGGTGACGCGTAGGGGGCGTTGCATAGCAACCAACGGTGCGTCTTGGAATTCCGACCAATGGTGCGCGAGGAGCGCTGCACTCCAGCGGAATCAGAAAAACGTCCCACTTACCTGACGACGATCATGTGTTATGGGGGCGTGGTCTGGCAACCGGGGCCATCTCCCGGAGAGGCGGCCCAGTGGGCGCGGTGTGTGCTATGCCCAGGAAGAATGACACAACTGTCAATCTGTATGATAGTGTAGAGACAGAATGGATCGTATCATGAGCAATTGCAACAGTGGTTCGAAATGAGCGTTTTGCAATTGCTACGGATCATAAGCGAGTCTATCGCTAATCGAAGTCAGCAGAGTGGCGTACGAGTGGGGTTGCGTGGCAACCACAGTAACATCAGTGAGGCGTGTCAGCTAAAATCAAGCGCGCGTTAAGGGGTGTGGGCTGCCAGTACATGTGTTCAACAACAGGGTTGACAGATCAAGTGCTAATGGGCATAGGATCATGCGTAGTCAATTTAACCATTGCGTAGAGAAGCATGAGTGGATCGAAATGTAATAAACACAACAGTCATTATTTACAAAGCATATGCCTTAGGAAGCAAATAAGAAGACATAAATCGAGTTCAAATTAAATAACAATTTGAGATCTGTCTTGGAGTGACAACGCAAAAAATAAAAGTAAGGATACTACAGCACATGAGCCGCATCAGATGCGGAACGCAAGGGGCCCCTATGGTGGACCATTTTCTGGCACTGAGCCATCGACCTGAAGATTTGAAATGGTGGGTGCTAGAGAAGGTCAGTCTCGCGCCAAGAGGGGGATCAATAACTGTGAATCTGAAGAGAAAAGAGTGTAGATGGATTCACTTCCTCAATACTGTCCAGCAAGGACTGAACAGCCTCGAGGAAACATCCAGGGAAATGGGGCAACTATGATACTCCATCTTGCACTCCTTGTTCCACAACCTCAGGCCAATCTGCATTTTGTATACATAATTTGCTTACTTTTTATCCTGTATCTTACCCTGTGATCTGCTGTCACTCCAAGACAGATCTCAAATTGTTATTTAATTTGAACTCGATTTATGTCTTCTTATTTGCTTCCTAAGGCATATGCTTTGTAAATAATGACTGTTGTGTTTATTACATTTCGATCCACTCATGCTTCTCTACGCAATGGTTAAATTGACTACGCATGATCCTATGCCCATTAGCACTTGATCTGTCAACCCTGTTGTTGAACACATGTACTGGCAGCCCACACCCCTTAACGCGCGCTTGATTTCAGCTGACACGCCTCACTGATGTTACTGTGGTTGCCACGCAACCCCACTCGTACGCCACTCTGCTGACTTCGATTAGCGATAGACTCGCTTATGATCCGTAGCAATTGCAAAACGCTCATTTCGAACCACTGTTGCAATTGCTCATGATACGATCCATTCTGTCTCTACACTATCATACAGATTGACAGTTGTGTCATTCTTCCTGGGCATAGCACACACCGCGCCCACTGGGCCGCCTCTCCGGGAGATGGCCCCGGTTGCCAGACCACGCCCCCATAACACATGATCGTCCTTAGGTAAGTGGGACGTTTTTCTGATTCCGCTGGAGTGCAGCGCTCCTCGCGCACCATTGGTCGGAATTCCAAGACGCACCGTTGGTTGCTATGCAACGCCCCCTACGCGTCACCATGTTGACGTCAGACGGGACAGCGCGGCTCTCCTTCATGTAGCGGCCTGCCTGTCATTCGCAGCTTCTCCCGACTCTGACAGGAGCTGCTGCAGCGTAAATCGTTACCGCTCTCATTCCCAAGTAAGACTTCGTCCCTGTAATAAGTGCCCACGGTCCCGCCCGGCTGTGAACCATTCTGATTCATCAATTATCCTCTCAGAATCAAATAGAAGACGGCTCCGACGCGATTTTTCACCGGATTCGTCCTCACTCATTTGATTTAAGCCCCCTAAGGTGAGCGGTTGAACTAACATTTAAATTCAGTTTTTTTCCCCTCCCCACATGGTCGATTATCTAGCGATAATTCTTGAACTGGTCCTTTTTGACCGCCTTTTCAACCACTTATGCACATGTTTGAATTACATGTCCTCTGCAACCGGCCAACTTATAGGCCACTACCCTTAATTCTCAGCCCTCACCCAATTTCTATAATTGTTCAAATACATTGTCTCTTTGCCTCACGACGATACAGGCCTAGACCTTATGTTGTTCAGTTATAGCACCACGTACTTTGCCTTACAGAGACCACATTTGATGAGGAGCTCTGCGCCTTTGAACAATTCCTTACCAGGCCCTCCTAGACCGCTGGCTAGGTGAGTGGTGTCCCGTATCTTTCGGGATCACATAACCACACGATAATAACACATATCTGACACACGCTTTACTTGCTCTTGCAGGTTACCTATCTGTATTTTAATGTCCTGATGAAGACCCTGCGTGACGATTCAAAGTCGCACTTTTTGGGTTGAAACGTCGACGGAAAATGCTAGGACCAGTGCGAGACCTGCTTTTCATATAATTTCTGATTTATCCATGAAACAGTGTCATTGTTTGCCCTCGATACTGGCCCTTCCCTCACATACTGTACATATAACAAAGTTCTGCATTTGTTCACTGTATATATTATGCACAATTTGGTCACCTATTTCACTCTGTCACAAATTCACTGATTCACTTTACAGTTTATCAGCTTGGTAATCCTGCATTTCCAATGTCATTTGTGCTCTGCTATATAAATGATGTAATTTATATATAAAAATGACATTATATTCTTCAAAACAAGCCTGATCTTTGATTTATATTCTAAGATTGTGTGGTCAACTTGATTGATTTCCCTTTTATCCTTGACTCGTCCTTTTTGACAAAGCAATTGTTTTACCTATACCCGACAGAACCACTGTTTTCTTATAACAACTAAGAGGCAGCCATAGTGTAAAAAGACTAGTGCGGAGCCAGAGACGCGATGGAGGGAAAAGTCTACACTACAGATTAGAGCCCAGCAATGCTTGTCGAAGGTAGCACGGGTACTCCTGGGCCTGTGGTATGTTACTTCCACGGGTAGCATGTGGGTTTCTAAGTGGGACCTTTACATGGGAAACAATAGCATGTTCAAGCACAGCCATATTAACACTCATGGAATGTAGGACGCCCATGGGGCCTCACATGAGATGGCAAGGATTTGATGTTGTTGTAGGAGCCTGCCAGTCAACACAAAATCAAACCAACCTTCAAACAACAGTGAACAGCTGGACCCCAGGTACTAGACAACCGCCAGCGTATGCTTCCTTCCAGACATCTTGGAAAGTGGAAAGGCCGATTGGGCAGAGGTGCGTTTGACGCATGTGTGTCTTTAGTAGTAGCAGTGTGAATGTGGGGGGTGTATCTGGAAGATGCGAGGAGGTATAAGCGGTTAGGCTCAAAGGTCATTCGTCGAGATTTCCTAAACTGAACTGTTTAATTGTTTTGCAGAAGAGGTTTAGATGGAGGTTGATAAACCGCATATTTCACATTCCCAGGACACATTATTACCATGTGGTTAAAGTCCTCATTTAGGTCAAACAAGAGGAGACGGGGCTAAGTCAGCTCCACCCAGCTGACCCCCCCCACCCCCCCCCGCAGTTGTGTTGTTGTATTGTAGAATCAGCATACCGTGAAATCTCAAATGTCATGCAGAAGAAGCCTAAAGTTTAAATTTTGCCCTCCAAATTTACGAAAGCATTCACATTTTTAAATCGTATGCTCTGTTAAAACTCATCATGCCATTGGCGTCTATGGTAAACATTATCTTACGCATACAGCATTAAAAACGAAGGGTGTTGGCCGACACCTGTAGAGAGATGCATTCTGGGATGGGTAAAAGGTGCAAGAACGCCATGATTTGCACATGTAGAGAGGAGCTGCCTTTGGTGGACTGTTAGCGTTCATGCAGGAGGTCAGCCAAGTCTGAATCCAGGACCCACTGGCAGTGCCATCTGTGCAAGCTCACTGGGTTGAGTGCTTTAAATTATTATCACTCATTTTATATACATTTACAATGGTTCGCTGATAAATATTCGGATAACATTTCTATGACTGGAAGCAGAGAAGATACATGGCTCAGCTGGAATTGGCCGAAATTCACAACTGGGAGCTGGCCATGTGTGATGGCGCCATCTAAACAAAGTGACATGTTAAATGCAATCATTTCATTGGAGCATGGTCCCAGGGGTGATGAGACGAGCAGGATTGACACAGTCCAACTAAGGAAAGGGGGATCAAAGGCACCTTCTTTCCCATCCCAGTTTGCCTCCTTCCCTGCTTCTCTGGCTAAGGCCAATGATGCAACAGCCTGACATACTTACAGGCAGTGCGGTGTGCGGAAGATGCTAGGTGCAGAATTAAAGCGGTGCTCGCTCAGTCCTTGGACTGGATCATGCATCTGATAACTGCAATGTAATCAAATGTATGATATTTTATTTGGGAACTGTATCTAACCAATGATGTTTTATAGTGTCTCCATCTCCTTCCCATCAAGCTGCATTTGTTTTAGTCTCACTCCCTGTCCCCAATGCATCACCCACCACTTTTGCCAGGTCCTCTTCTGCGACTGAAATGATAGCACCTTCTCTCTGATCCCCATCTGCCCTACCGTTATCGGCCACTTTTATCTTTGTCCACGTTTACCACCCACACTGTTTACTGTTCTTTCACCCGTTGACATCTCTCAGCCCGACACCCTGCAAACTTTGTCCCAGTCCTGAATGCCTAGCTCTGTTAAGTTCCCTCTTTATCCCATTTCCCATATCACACATCTTCAACCTCATTACTGTGTCCCGAAAAGCAATCTTTCTCGCTTTAGCTACTGTCTATTGGTAAAAGATCCTTTTGTCAATAGGACCAAGACAAAGTGTGCATCTGTCTGCCCCATTGCTTAATATTTTAATGCTAGCTCTGATTTCAAGTCCTCCCCTTTCATCTCAGCCCCTTGTTTCTCTCAGCCGCCTACCATCTTTCCGTCCACTGGTCCACCATTGCCACTACATCCATGCCTGTTTCTTCTATTACAGTATCAACAACACTTGGTCCTGACGTGTATGATCACCCACACCAAAAGAGTGTGGGACTGAGGAAATTAATTCAAATGGTTATACAGAGAGTTGTCCTATGGGTTGATTAGAGGACACTAGAAGAAGGCCAATGACAAAACAATTTAGTAAGACATTTTTTTTTTTTATATTATTTTTTGAATAAGCGATAATCAATCATTGCGACAATAAACGGTTGTCAGAAAAGGGTGAAGAAAAAGTGCTCGTGTGAAGAGAATGTGAAAATATTATGAAATAATCGAAAAAATAGTAAACAACAATTGCATCCTAGTTTATGGCCTGTAATATTACCCCCTGACCCGTGCTCAGAGGTCATTTATGGAATGACATAGTAGAGTGACAATGTATACAGGCCCAACATTGGTTCGGCAGATTATGGACCTATTACAACCAATGTTGTGTATAAACTTGGAGACAATTGTTGTTTACTATTTTGTTCGATTATTTCTTTATCTTTTCACGTTAAAAAAACATAAAAGAAAGATTTTTATTTTTACTAAATTGTTTTGTCATTGGTCTTTCTCTCGTGGCCTCTAATCAATGCATAGGACACCTCTCTGTATAACTATTTGAATTAATTTACCCAGTCCCACACTCTTGGGGTGGGTCATCATATATGTCAGGACCAAGTGTTGATACTGTACAGATTCCAAGGTCCTTAGAGGTTCTTTGGGAGAACCACATTCGTTTTTAATGTTTCTTCTATTAAGCATCAAGCTCTTTATATCACCTTTCAGTAAACAGACCAATCTTCCCATAATAGCCCTATTTATCAATCAATCATGATTTATAAAGCGCGGCTAATCATCAGATAGGTTATCCAGGCACTTGCAGGTCCCAGAAGCTTATTTGAACAGCCAGGTCTTGAGGGCCATTTGAAGGTTGGTGGAAGTTCAGGCGGTGGTTAATATATGCGGGTCCTTGGTTGTGTAGAGCCTTGTGTGCATGGATCAGCTGCTTGAATTGGCATCTTCTGTACGGGCAGCCAGTGAAGTTGCTGGAGGTGGAGTGTGATGTGGGTTCTTCGGGAAAGGCCAAGGATGAATCTGCATGTGGGATTCTGTATGCTCTGAAGTCTTTGTAGGATGTGTGCAGCGATTCCTACATGGAGGGCATTGCCGTAGTCCACTTGCCTGGGCGTAGTCCACTCAGTGCGTTTCGACTGTAGAGGTAACCACGACGATCTTATGCAGCATGCGCAGAGTAATAAGCATGGTGAGCTTGTTTTCAATGATGATTCTGAGGTTTCTGATGTGGTCGGATGGAAAGGGTGAGGGTCCTAGGTCTGATGGCCCAAAGGAGTCGTTCAATGTGTTGCTGCAGTTGCCAAAGATCAGTCCTTCAATCTTGTCTGTGTTCAGCTGCAGGCATCCAGTAGGAGACATTTATCATGCATCTGTGGAAGTTGGTTCAGGTGCTGCTCAGGTTGACGGTGAGTGAGAGGATGAGTTGGGTGTCGTCTGCGTAGGAAATTATGTTGAGACCATTGGATGTGATGATGTTGGCCTGCGGGGTCATATATGCATTGAAGAGTGTGGGGCTGAGGGATGAGCCCTGGGGGACACCACAGGTGATCTCCTTGGGTTCGGAGCTGAAAAGTGTGAGATGGATCTTCTGGGTTTTTCCAGCAAGGAAGGAGTTGATCCATCTGAGCACGTCCCCTTGGATGCTGATGTCGTGGAGGCTTTCGATCAGTGTGTGGTAGAATACAGTGTTGAAGGCTGCCAAGAGGTCAAGGAGGATCAAAAACTCAGTTTCTCCTCGGTCAAGGAGGGTTCGAATGACGTCGGGGGCTGCGATCAGGGCGGTTTCGGGTAGTGTTTGCTGTGGAAGCCCGATCGGGAGGCGTGGAGTAGCTGGTTCTGCTCCAGGTGTTTCATTAGTTGATTGTTGATGATCTTTTCCAGTATCTTCGCTGGGAACGGGAGCAGGGAGATTGGCCTGTAGTTTTTGAGTTTGCTGGGGTCGGCAGAGGGTTTTTTGAGCAATGGTCTGACTTAAGCGTGTTTCCAGGCTTTGGGAAATGTTTCACTGGTGATAGAGGTGTTGAGTAGTCTGGCGAGTTCCTGGCTGATCCTTCGGTTTCCAAGATTGAAGATGTGCTGCAGGCATTAGTCTGTGGGTGCTCCTGAGTGGATGGATTTCATGGTGGAGTTGGTGTCCTGGGTTAACAGTATCTTCCAGGTGGCCAGTGTGTGGTTCGAGTCGGTTACAGTGGTGCCGTATCTGTCGGAAGTCCGTAGGTGTGGGTTGGGGTTCAAAGTTTCTGTATATGGTTGCGATCTTGTTTTGGAAGAAGTGGGCGAGGTTGTCGCACAGCTCCTGTGAGGGTATGATATTGTTTTTGCTGGCATTCGGGTTGGAGAATTCCTTAACGATGTTGAAATGTTTCTTGCTGTTGGCGATGGTCCCGATGCGTGTGGCAAGAACACAATGACTTGGAAGCTCTGAAGCACATGGCCCCATCAACCATGTGTGAACCCATGCTTTGCTTGCATATAAATATCTCTTTTAATAATTAGCACTGCCTTGTGCTCTTCAATAAAAAAAATCATGTTTAATTTCATGTCTTGATGTACATTTATCCTCTTAACAATCATGATTATTTCTGATATTGACCAATCTACACAACCAGTCGCCTTCCTTAAACACCCTGGATTGTCAGCCCGTCACACAGACAGTAAAAGTAGCCTTTTCCTGAGAAATGGGTCCCTCTGTCTCTGTCCAGTGATTGCCCATATTCTGATGCACCTATTTGAAACTCACGAGGAATTGCCCTGCCAAATAAAGTTTTACCTAACATCCTTGAACTTGCCTTGAAATGAGCAAAGGTGCTGAGTTTAGAAGAACACGTGCTATTGTAATCGATTCTCCACCTGTCTTCCTGGATCCCAGCATGAATAGATTATTCAAATGGAGCAATGACCTTATGCTACTGGGCTGTCCTGCAAATGCATTTTCCGTACTTGGGCTGTTTGTTTATCCCGTCTGTAGAGGATGTGTTCATCGATTGTCGGACCTGCAGCGTAGCGCCCCCCACCGGCCCAAGGGAGGTATGGTGCAGAGAAGCCAGTTTGCCCACATTTTCATTTTATTCACTGATAGGTTCAAATCAAACTCGGCTTGCGCTGGGCATCCCTCACATATGTATGCGTCATACCTTTGGGTCTCGTGAAAAGGTAATGGTTTCTGCAGGCCCTAGGGTCAAATATCGAAAGGACTCTGGGGCAGCTACCTCTACTTCCTCCTCCAGCGGGGAGCAGCGTGGATCCTTCTTCACTAGATGGGTTGTGCACAGTCTGTCAACCCTGCATCAACCCTCTCCAAATGTATTGTAGCACAGACCCTTCTAGTGGTTTACTTTTCATAGGAAAGTTCAGGGACAGTCTGCATTGTCTGTACACTGTCCAATGTTGATGCTCCACAGTCATGTTATCTTGTATCTGATGGCTATAACGGTAGATCGTGTTACTTTGTAAATGCATGCACCTCTATTTTACAGAACTACTGTTCAATCAGTGGGAGGTCATATGGACACATTTAGAAGTAGTGATAACCTTGCTTTTGCATACAGCTAAATATTGAATTGCTTAACTGCTTGAAGAGAAAAAACGAAAGACAATGATCCAAGGTGGCACCCATGTGATCTCTTCAGACGTGTCCGAGTCAGGCCAGCTGACTGGACTCTGCTTCCGAGCCCTGCATGGAAGCACCGAACTCTATGGAGAGGGGAGGCTTGGAAGGAATGTGTCCTATGTCTATGGCCAAATGTGGCCAACCAAGGCAGTGGGTTTCTCTCCGAATTAGAAAGCTACGAGAAATGTGTACATTTGTGCAAACTCGTCATGGCTTCCAAGTGGCAATGCAACAGCCCCAACCCTGCGGGCATCTGCTCTTAGTACGCAAGGCATGATATATCTGCAACACCTTAAAAGGCATGATATAAGATTCGCAGTATCGTACTGTATAATATGTACAATTTTAGCAGTGAGGGGAAAAGTACGAGTTAATGCAATGATTAATATTTGCAAATTTTAATTCTCTGGATTTTACCGGATTTTAAATGTGAGTTGACCTGGTTTTAAATATTTTTCCTGAGCTAATAGGATCAGCGAGAAAGGGATTCCATCTTTCTTCACAGAACTAACTACGAAGAGAAATAGCAGCTTTATTCAAGGAAGAGCAATTTTAAAATGAAATAAGGATAGAAAGTTTTTCCCTTAGAAGCGAACCAAGTAAGTAGAGGGAGGGGACAGAGGTCGCCCCTTTCTTGACAATAAGAAATATAGAGGGACCTGCCTCTTCCACGACTAGACAAGCAATATCAACAAGACGCAGAGAACTGTTCTTTTCCAGGAAAATGTCTGAGAATACCAGGCAAGGCGAGGAAATGTACCCTTTCCGTCGAGAACACTGAAATGTCAAATGCAGGGAGACGCCAGGCAAAGTCAGGAAGGAGGAGAAAGAGCCCCACTCCTCCAGGGCACGTCCAAGCAAAGCCATTGAAAGTTATAAAGGCTGCCCCTCCAATGCCTACCAATCCAAACAAGAAACACAGGATCGCCCTCTTCCAACAGTGCACAAATGATGCCAATTCAGACAAGAATACACTTCTTTCTTGTAGCAGAGCCCTATTAATACCACACAAGAGCAGAAGGAGCTGCCATGTTCCAAGAGACGCCCATCAATTCCAAGTAGTAGCAGAAAGATCTGCGAATATGTGCCAAGTAAAACCAGAAGGCGCTGTCCTGTTCCATGGGGTGCCTAGTTCAGACCAATGAAGGGAAGGAGATGTCCTGTTCCAAGAGACGCCCATCAATTCCAAGTAGTAGCAGAAAGATCTGCCATATTCCGGGCTGCGAATATGTGCCAAGTAAAACCAGAAGGCACTGTCATGTTCCATGGGGTGCCTAGTTCATACCAAGGAAGAGGGGAAGGAGATGCCCTGTTCTAGGGTTGTGAAGTTGCTATCATGTCAGCGCAGAAAGGCATGGCCTACTCCTGCAGCACACAAGAAAAGAAAGAGCTGCCCCCTTCCTGATGATGCATGTTACTACTAACTATGAGTAGAAAGAGCTGCCCTCTTCCAAATGATGCACGTTACTACTAACTAGGAGTAGAAAGTGCTGCCTTCTTCCAGATGATGCATCCTACTACTATGAGCAGAAAGAGCTGCCCTCTTCCAGATGATGCACGTTACTACTAACTATGAGTAGAAAGAGCTGCCCTCTTCCAGATGATACATCCTACTCCTATGAGCAGAAAGAGCCGCCCTCTTCCAGATGATGCATCCTACTACCATGAGCAGAAAGAGCTGCCCTTGTCCAGATGATGCATCCTACTACAATGAGCAGAAAGAGCCGCCCTCTTCCAGATGATGCATCCTACTACCATGAGCAGAAAGAGCCGCCCTCTTCCAGATGATGCATCCTACTACCATGAGCAGAAAGAGCTGCCCTCATCCAGATGATGCACGTTTCTACTATGAGCAGAAAGTGCTGTCCTCTCCCAGATGATGCACGTTACTACTATGAGCAGAAAGTGCTGCCCTCTTCCAGATGATGTCGGTTACTACTAACTACGAGCAGAAAGAGCTGCCTTCTTCCAGATGATGCATCCTACTACCATGAGCAGAAAGAGCTGTTCCAGATGATGCATCTTACTACTAGGAGCAGAAAGAACTGCCCTCTTCTAGATGATGCATCCTACTCCTATGAGCAGAAAGAGCCGCCCTCTTCCAGATGATGCATCTTACTACCAACTATGAGCAGAAAGAGCCGCCCTCTTCCAGATGATGCACGTTAATACTAACTATGAGCAGGAAGAGCTGCCCTCTTCCAGATGTTGCACGTAACTACTATGAGCAGAAAGTGCTGCCCTCTTCCAGATGTGCGTTACTAGGAACTGTGAGCAGAAAGTGCTGCCCTCTTCCAGATGAGGCGGGTTTCTACTAGCTATGAGCAGAAAGTGCTGTCCTCTCCCAGATGATGCACGTTACTACTATGAGCAGAAAGTGCTGCCCTCTTCCAGATGATGCCGGTTACTACTAACTACGAGCAGAAAGAGCTGCCTTCTTCCAGATGATGCATCCTACTACCATGAGCAGAAAGAGCTGTTCTCTTCCAGATGATGCATCTTACTGCTATGAGCAGAAAGAACTGCCCTCTTTCAGATGATGCATCCTACTACAATGAGCAGAAAGTACTGCACTATTGCGATTATGCATGTTACTTCTAACTATGAGCAGAAAGAGCTGCCCTCTTCCAGATGATGTATGTTACTACTAACTATGAGCAGAAAGAGCTGCCCTCTTCCAGTTGCGTCTTACTCCTATGAGCAGAAAGAGCTGCCCTATTTCAGGTTATGCACGTTACTACTAAACATGAGCAGAAAGTGCTGCCCACTTCCAGATGATGCATGTTACTACTAACTATGAGTAGAAAGAGCTGCCCTCTTCCAAATGATGCACGTTACTACTAACTATGAGTAGAAAGTGCTGCCTTCTTCCAGATGATGCATCCTACTACTATGAGCAGAAAGAGCTGCCCTCTTCCAGATGATGCATCCTACTACTATGAGCAGAAAGAGCTGCCCTCTTCCAGATGATGTATCCTACTACCATGAGCAGAAAGAGCTGCCCTAGTCCAGATGATGCATCCTACTACCATGAGTAGAAAGAGCTGCCCTCGTCCAGATGATGCATCCTACTACCATGAGCAGAAAGAGCTGCCCTCTTCCAGATGCTGCGCGTTACTAGTAACTGTGAGCATACGTGCTGCCCACTTCAGATGATGTGCGTTACTCATATGAGCTGAAAGAGCTGCCCTCTTCCAGATGATGCATCCTACTACTATGAGCAGAAAGAGCTGCCCTCTTCCAGATGATGCATGTTACTACTAACTATGAGTAGAAAGAGCTGACCTCTTCCAGATGATGCATGTTACTACTAACTATGAGTAGAAAGAGCTGACCTCTTCCAGATGATGCATGTTACTACTAACTATGAGTTGAAAGAGCTGACCTCTTCCAGAAGATGCATCCTACTACTATGAGCAGAAAGAGCTGCCCTCTTCCAGATGATGCGGGTTACTACTAACTACGAGCAGAAAGAGCTGCCTCTTCCAGGTGATGCATCCTACTACTATGAGCAGAAAGAGCTGACCTCTTCCAGATGATGCATCTTACTGCCAACTATGAGTAGAAAGAGCTGCCCTCTTTCAGATGATTCATCCTACTCCTATGAGCAGAAAGAGCTGCCCTCTTCCAGATGATGCGGGTTACTACTAGCTATGAGCAGAAAGAGTTGCCCTCTTCCAGATTATGTATGCTACTACTATGAGCAGGAAGAGCGGCCCTATTCCAGATGATGTATGTTACTCCTATGAGCAGAAAGAGCTGCCCTCTTCCAGATGATGCATCTTACTACTATGTGCAGAAAGAGCCGCCCTCTTCCAGATGATGCACGTTACTACTAACTATGAGTAGAAAGAGCTGCCCTCTTCCAGATGATGCATCCTACTCCTATGAGCAGAAAGAGCCGCCCTCTTCCAGATGATGCATCCTACTACCATGAGCAGAAAGAGCTGCCCTTGTCCAGATGATGCATCTTACTACCAACTATGAGTAGAAAGAGCTGCCCTCTTCCAGATGATGCATCCTACTACCATGAGCAGAAAGAGCTGCCCTCTTTCAGATGATGCATCCTACTACAATGAGCAGAAAGAGCCGCCCTCTTCCAGATGATGCATCCTACTACCATGAGCAGAAAGAGCCGCCCTCTTCCAGATGATGCATCCTACTACCATGAGTAGAAAGAGCTGCCCTCATCCAGATGATGCACGTTACTACTATGAGCAGAAAGTGCTGTCCTCTCCCAGATGATGCACGTTACTACTATGAGCAGAAAGTGCTGCCCTCTTCCAGATGATGTTGGTTACTACTAACTACGAGCAGAAAGAGCTGCCTTCTTCCAGATGATGCATCCTACTACCATGAGCAGAAAGAGCTGTTCTCTTCCAGATGATGCATCTTACTACTAGGAGCAGAAAGAACTGCCCTCTTCTAGATGATGCATCCTACTCCTATGAGCAGAAAGAGCCGCCCTCTTCCAGATGATGCATCTTACTACCAACTATGAGCAGAAAGAGCCGCCCTCTTCCAGATGATGCACGTTAATACTAACTATGAGCAGGAAGAGCTGCCCTCTTCCAGATGTTGCACGTAACTACTATGAGCAGAAAGTGCTGCCCTCTTCCAGATGTGCGTTACTAGGAACTGTGAGCAGAAAGTGCTGCCCTCTTCCAGATGAGGCGGGTTTCTACTAGCTATGAGCAGAAAGTGCTGTCCTCTCCCAGATGATGCACGTTACTACTATGAGCAGAAAGTGCTGCCCTCTTCCAGATGATGCCGGTTACTACTAACTACGAGCAGAAAGAGCTGCCTTCTTCCAGATGATGCATCCTACTACCATGAGCAGAAAGAGCTGTTCTCTTCCAGATGATGCATCTTACTGCTATGAGCAGAAAGAACTGCCCTCTTTCAGATGATGCATCCTACTACAATGAGCAGAAAGTACTGCACTATTGCGATTATGCATGTTACTTCTAACTATGAGCAGAAAGAGCTGCCCTCTTCCAGATGATGTATGTTACTACTAACTATGAGCAGAAAGAGCTGCCCTCTTCCAGTTGCGTCTTACTCCTATGAGCAGAAAGAGCTGCCCTATTTCAGGTTATGCACGTTACTACTAAACATGAGCAGAAAGTGCTGCCCACTTCCAGATGATGCATGTTACTACTAACTATGAGTAGAAAGAGCTACCCTCTTCCAGATGGTGCACCTTACTCATATGAGCAGAAAGAGCTGCCCTCTTCCAGATGATGCACATTACTACTAACTATGAGCAGAAAGATAAGCCCTCTTCCAGATTATACATCGTACCACCAACTATGAGCAAAAAGAGCTGACCTCTTCCAGATGATGCATGTTACTACTAACTATGAGTAGAAAGAGCTGCCCTCTTCCAGTTGATGCATGTTACTACTAACTATGAGCAGAACGTGCTGCCCTCTTCCAGATGATGTATGTTACTACTAACTATGAGCAGAAAGAGCTGCCCTCTTCCAGATGATGTATGTTACTACTAACTATGAGCAGAAAGAGCTGCCCTCTTCCAGATGATGTATCTTACTCCTATGAGCAGAAAGAGCTGTCGTCTTCCAGATGATGCACGTTACTACTAACTATGAACAGAAAGTGCTGCCCTCTTCCAGATGATGCACGTTACTACTACCTATGAGCAGAAAGTGCTGCCCATATCCAGAATATGTATCTTACTCCTATGAACAGAAAGAGCTGCCCTATTCCAGGTTATGCACGTTACTACTAACCATGAGCAGAAAGTGCTGCCCACTTCCGGATGATGCACGTTACTACTAGCTATGAGCAGAACGTGCTGCCCACTTCCAGATGATGTGTTCTACTCCTATGAGCAGAAAGAGCTGCCCTATTCCAGGTTACGCACGTTACTACTAACCATGAGCAGAAAGTGCTGT
This sequence comes from Triturus cristatus, assembly GCF_964204655.1. NCBI lineage: Eukaryota > Metazoa > Chordata > Amphibia > Caudata > Salamandridae > Triturus > Triturus cristatus. The sequence goes on from NC_140580.1 coordinate 1,094,472,327, forward strand.
CCTCTTCCAGATAAAGCGGGTTACTACTAACCATGACTAGAAAGTGCTGCCCTCTTCCAGATGATGCGCGTTACTACTAGCTATTAGCGGAAAGTGATGTCCTCTTCCAGATGATGCACGTTATTACTAGCTATGAACAGAAAGTACTGTCCTCTTCCAGTTGCGTCTTACTCCTATGAGCAGAAAGAGCTGCCCTATTCCAGGTCATGCACGTTACTACTAAACATGAGCAGAAAGTGCTGCCCACTTCCAGATGATGCATGTTACTACTAACTATGAGTAGAAAGAGCAGTCCACTTCCAGATGGTGCACCTTACTCATATGAGCAGAAAGAGCTGGCCTCTTCCAGATGATGCATGTTACTACTAACTGTGAGCAGAAAGTGCTGCCCTCTTCCAGATGATGTACGTTACTACTAGCTACGTATGGGCAGAACGTGCTGGCTTCTTCCAGATTATGTATCTTACTCCTATGAGCAGAAAGAGCTGCCCTATTCCAGGTTATGCACGTTACTACTAACCATGAGCAGAACGTGCTGTCCACTTCCAGATGATGCACATTACTTCTAACTATGAGCAGAAAGATAAGCCCTCTTCCAGACTATGCATCGTACCACCAACTATGAGCAAAAAGAGCTGACCTCTTCTAGGTGTTGCATTGTACTGCTAACTATGAGCAGAAAGTGCTAACTTCTTCCACATGATACATCTTACCACCAACTATGAGCAGAAAACTGCTGACCTCCTCCATATCATGCATCTTACTACTTACTATAAACAGAGAGACCTGCCCCTTTCCAGATGATCATGTTACCATAAACTATGAGCAGAAAGAGCTGCCCTTTTTTTGGGGGGGGGGGGGGGGGGGGTGGCTGTTCCCAGTTAATAACAAGCAGACAAAAAGGAAAAGCTCCCTCTTTCAGGAGAACCCTATAAATACTATGTAAGAGTGGAAATAACTGCAGTACTCCAGAGGTACTCTATTAAAACCAAATGAGCAAGGAAGAGCTGTCCTTACTCAGGAGGATCTATTAAAACAAAGACGGATGTTATCGAGCTACCCATTTCGGAGGGTGGGGGGGAACAATTGATAACAGACACTAAGAAATAAAAAAAATTCCCTCGTCAAGGAGAATCCTTTAAATAATAATCAGAAGCAGTGACAATTGCAGTATTCCAGAAGTACTCTATGAAAAGCAAATAAGAAGGGAAATACTAAGTGAGAACAAAAATATTGCTCACATTCTGGAGAAAATTATTATCAAATAAGAAAGGAAAGAGTTACCATCTTCTAGGGGTGTCCAGTTAATACCAAGCAAAAAAAAAGTTCTTCAAGGAGAACCTTCTAAAAAGAGCACAAAACAACAACACTTCTATAGCAGGCTTGGTCATTTTGCTGCTTTCTAGGTGTGATAACGGGCGTCAAGTGTTATCCAGTTTTGGCAATATTCATCATACTGAGCTCAAAAGGATGAGTGAGCTGATGGGAGCTGACCTGGGGCCTTCTCATTACACACAGGTCTCTACATTTGATCCAGTCGTTCATGGCCCTCTGGGGGCGTTTGATGGTGTGCCATTTGTCTACAGCTGGCCCCTCGCCTCCGCTGACCACACTGCGGGAGCCACATCCCCTACTTCTCCTATTCCAACACAAAAGCAGTACATGGGATAAAAATCATAATATTGCTAATAAATAGCACAAAAGGGGTAAAGGGGCAAGGAATGACAAAGGAAAAAAGAGGGGAGTTTAATTTCTGGGTTCCTCACCAGCCCCACGACTACACGGCTCTTTATATCCTCTTGCCCCCCAGGCCCCCACCCAAATACCACCTGTAGAGTTCTGGGTAAAAGACAGCCATCAAAAACAAGCATTGGCAAATCCAATAAGGCTGGCTTTGGCTGCCAGCCCTTTGGCTTTGCTAAGGCTTATCTTGTTTTGTCGTAGTACTTGTAAAACTTCATTGTTGGAGGAGTTGCCTGGTCTTTACAATATAGAAAATGAATAAAAGGTAGGGGAACTGCTTTGTGTGCGGATGTGTCCGTTGCGAAAGAACAGAGTACCTTATTTAGCGTGAAATTAGCCAGCGGCAGAAGTGGGCTGATGCGTTGCCCCATGCTGTATTGAGGAGAAGAAATATGTGAATGACACAATAACAGACCAATGGTAACGAGGGCTGGCTGAAAGCACCATATTATACATAAAGTTATAGTAAAATTCTTATTATTCTTAGGCACAGTTTAGATGAACGGTGAAGAACAAATGCCATCTACCTACAACTGCATTGTAACGATACATTTCAAATTGTATCTTAACACTGTTTAAAAGTCGGCTTTTATACGTTAAAACCTGTATAAAATAAATGACTACTCTCAAGTCATAAACAGGAAGCTGTGGAACTAACTTGTAATTAATTTGGCTTTACCGAATGGGATAGGTGAGTAAATTACACATAATTAAAAACTCAGTAGACAAACACCGTGGAACTCATATATAATTCAAAGATTCTAAATGAACACCAAAAGGAAGGGAACAGTGTTGGATGTAATATTATGTTTCTCTGACAAGGCGTCAGTGTCCTGAATGACTCCTTTGTACAGCACAAGGTTGTCCAAGGTTAATTTGCTGTACAAGAGGGATCAGTGCAGTCAGGCATGTGAACATGCCTCCAGGACTTCCTATGTTTGGACGCATGCATTGCCTTATGCTTAGTGCATCAGTGATATTTCATAATCTCCCTTCATGTGTGCTCTCCCGCGGAGCATGTTGGGAAGCGCCACACTGCCAATGTCTGCAGCAGACAGAGACCGTGGTACCGCCATGTTTATTAATAGCCATTTAATCGGGGTCACTGGAATTATGAGGCGCTATTGGACCGAACTGTGCGGCTGCGTTGAATAAGTCATCTGGCAAGGAAATGCAAAATATGCCGTATTATGCAGCTCATGCTGTGTAATTATGTTGCTATTTTGACATTTGAATGCACGTGGGTAAAGGAAGTACCTCACCACTACATAAAAGGCAAAGGTTTCCTGAGTAAAAAAAACTATACAAATATAGCAGAACCCGGTTAAAAAGTTATTCACCAATAAATAGCACTTTTCACTTGCATTGAACTGTAGAAACAGCCTTGTAACTATGCTGTCTATGCTAACTCCTGGGATAAACTAGATTGTTAAACATACTATGCTGTTTTGATGCTCCCATGTCTTGACTCAAAAGGTGCACGGCTTCCATTCTGTGCATTCCGACTGTCTGAAAACTGGTCTTCCCTTCAGTTCTTCTCTCTGTCCCCACTTCTTCCCTTTACAAAACTGCCCCACTGTACAGTAAGAAATAAACAAGCAGTGGCAACGCCATTATGTCATGCCTGTGCTACTGGGCACGCTCTATTGATTTGCTATTGTTTTCTCACCTTGATGGCCACCGACAATGCACACTGTCCACCTTGTAAGGATTTCCTTACGTTTTTGTGAAAATTAATTGGAAGATTCTTGTGATGCAAGTTGACAAGCATTGTCAAAGCCAGTCATTTTTATATTTTTTTGTGGCACATGCTTGCTATCAATAAAATGTAACCGTTGCTCCAATCTTCCAATGCCTGAACGGTTGGCTTTGCCAATGCGTGTTGTGTATGCCACAAAGAACACAATGTCGTTGTTGCATTTTACGAAACTCTGCGAGAAGACCACATTTGGAAAACTCGGAAAATTCTTGTGCTTACTGGATCGAAGCTGATCATACTCATCTGTGTCAGAAAAACACTAGGACAGGGCGCCTTTAGCGGATTCCTGCATAACATACGCGTGCGCATATTACAATTTCCAGGTATAAATGTTATATCTTAAAGAGCTTTGCGCACTCATTTAATCGCAGAAGGCACTCGCCCTGGGTCACGTCCTTATTTTTCTGTGATTTCATATACGTTTTTGTCATTGCAGAATTCATGCTTCTTTGAAAACTTGTGTAAGTGAATGTGGTTCTTGTTCAGTAGACCTGAGAGAAGTGGGCACGTCCAGACTCTGATACCCGAGTCTTTAATCGTGCAAGTGGTGAAACTCTTATAAACAAAAGAAACTCTGACTTTTCATATTTGCTTCGATTTCCGCAAACACATTAATACCAGGTTCGAGAAACTGAGAGCTGCTAAGCAAAAACCCTTTGCAGAGGGCCACGAGCTGACCGTGTCTCTTGTACATTTTTTTGTTTTGTTTATATAAAATGGCAGTAAAGTCGGCCATTGTAGATTGTACTAATGTCTGATTGCATAACGGGGCTCTGTTTGGGCGCGATTACAGGCCCTGCATTGTGATGGCATCGGCCACAATGAAATCTGCTCCGCTCAGCGCTTCTGAACTGTTTGAGCCTTCATCGGGATGAATGTGTGTACAAACCTACAAGGACATTACTACCGCTCAACACATGCACAATGCACACCTGTCACCTTTCAGGGGCGTTTAAAAGAATAGCCATGGACCCAGAGGGATGCGTTTGTGAACTGCTATCGAGTGGCTTGTGTTCTGCCTGAGCACCGCTCTGCACATTACAATTTCTGATCTTATATAAAACAATAAAATGAAACTACAATTGCTAGAATGTTAATTGCGCTTGTCTAGAATTTCAAGGCTGGCCAAGGTTGTGTCACTGGGCCTTATAATTTTGCACCCCAAAACTTTACCTCAGCTGAACCCGCACGGGTTGATGAATCGGAGACTGTGTTTAACCTAAATTTCATGAGGTAGCTATCTCCCCGATAAAACGCCTCCCAACACATCAAAAATTCATTTAATTAAGAAAGGGTCCACTCAATAAATGAGGTCTATATCCCTGGGATAAACGTAAAAGATTTATTATAAAATTCTGTAGATTGTGAGTTGGCAGACAGGCCTTGCCATGTAGGTTCTACACAAATAGGCAATACAGGGTATGCAGTATAAATGCAAAAATCAACCATAATCATTCTAAGTCCCAAATGAGCAGCAGAATCAATAGAGAAACGGACAGAGTCCCTGGTAGAATCAGAAAGTCTTATGGCTCCCTGCAAAAGTAAGGATTTATATTGGAAATCAACGCATACATCATAATAGAAAGCGCCTATTCATCATGGCATGACCAAAAGAATCAAAACTCAACCCCTTCAGTGCCCATGACGAGATAGTCTCGTCATGGAGCGCGGTTGCGCTGTGCCCATGACGAGACTATCTCGTCATGAACCCCGCTCGCTAATTCAACGCCCGGCACAGGGCGTGGAAAGGGCGGGGCACTGAAGAGGTTAAGCAAATCAGAGAACACCCCAGGGTAACAGAGCGCTTTAAAAATTTCAGTAACATAACATAACGTGTTTTATAAAATGTCATATTGCCTTAGCAGCTAAGCACTATCCAACTACATGAATATGGATTCTGCCCACTCCTTGCTCATGCCATCTGGAGATGGTAGAACACACTAGATATATTAACAAGTGCAAAGTTTTACGAATGAATAGGGGTCAGTGAGCTAGCGGAAGAACCTTGACATAAGATGCAATTTTTTGCTCAAGCTCGGAAGATTGCTTTGACAACAAGAGCTACTGCAATGGAAACAAACAAGCATGACACTGCGTGACTGTGCTGCAGGAGTAATGAACAGTGAAACGTGCTGGGGAAAGACAGAAGGCATCCATTTATAAACAAGATGGCTACAGGGACTACATTGAGACTTAGTTAACAATGTCATAGTAAAAAGGTTTCAAAGGCAAATTTACATATGAGTGTGAACATGTGCAATCAAGAGTAAAACTATATTCGGTACCTTGTTAATGAAGCTCAAAAACATAAAGCGCACAGCTCTTTCCCTAAACTCAGGGTCATGTGAAGGCTTTGTTAATGAAAATCTGAAAATTGATGATTTGGAATTAAGACATTTTTAGTTATAATGTTCTCATTAAATTGCGTTTTTAAATGTTTTTCAATTTTTTGTGTCTAATCTAGACATCTTGAGAATAGAAATATCTTCCAAATGTCAGCAGCAGTGTTAATCCTTGTTGAAGCTAATCTACTGAGGGTTTAGGATTAGAGTCTAACATTGAGAGGTGAATTGGGATTGTGGTGCAAGAATTCTAAAGTAAATCATTTAACTTTTTACCCACTGTAGTTTTGCTAGTTATAATTTCACAATATTTGAAGATCTATATATAGCATTCCATCATTATGAAATTGTTAGTACATTTTAAATGCATTAAAACAACACACTCATAAAACTTGTATTATTTGTGACTGCTTAGCTTCCTATGAATTTAAAAGCAGTTACTACACTGCAGAGAAGGTTCATTATACTTGACTAAAAATAACAAAATATATTTAAGAGCAGAATGAGTAAGAGGGACTAGATCTGTTATTCACATGAAATGTACTATTCCTCTGTAATCTAATAAACGAGACTGCAGTACCGGAAGTGGTGTTTTGTTTGGACAAGATATATAGTAATATCGAGAGAAAAATGTACCCAACATTACCAAAAGATGTTTGAGAAAAAAAGATACCCAAAACACATTTTCTCAATACTATTTTCCATATGAATTTTAGATGGCAATACAGGAAAAACCTATTTATAGAGTGGGGGGACACTAGGAGCTAAATATTAGGTCCAGTGACCCTTGCTCCCGAAAAGTAACTAGTACACAAAGGGAGTCAATGTTCCTTGTAGAGGAAGAAAAAGGAAGAAACTTGTGTCATATGCTACTCTATCTGTGGGGAACAGTATGTCCTCATTATAACGCCCTCACACAATATGAGGACACACTGCCCCCCACAGATAGAGTAGCACATGACAAAAGTTTCTTACTTTTTCTTCCTCTACAAGGAACAGTGACTCCCTTTGAATACAGGAAAAACTGCTGAACAGAATTACACCAAAATTTGCGAAAAGCTAGATCTTACTGAGAAAGCATGCTATATGTGATTTGGTGTAAATTTCTTCAGCAGTTTTTGAGAAATTAAGGTTCAGAAGTTAGCGATATATATAGACTGCTGGTCCTGTAGGTGTCCAGAAGGTCTCCCAATGTACAGCAAAGGAAAAAAAAATGAGTTTTCTATATGGATGAAATAGCTTTTTTCCATTGGCCTTAACTTCCTGTGGGTCAAAGTGATCTGATTGGCTGGCCACAACATCAACGGAAATGTTACAGCCACCATTACCGGGCACAGTGACTCAGTTCCCATGCTTTAGAAAATTAAAAGAAATAAGGTATGAGGGGGTCAGGGCAGGGGTTGTCTTACCCCTGCCTTCATGGGGGGGGGGGGTTCAAATAAAAACAGAATTGGGTGTGTCAGTCCTGCGGTTTTCACCCGGGACCCAGTGAGGCCTCCCGTGAGGTCTCGCAAAGACCCAGCATGGACCTCTCATGGGGTCCCTTGAGGTGGGCGTCTGTGGGAGATTATGCAAATACATGGGGTTTGCCGCTTATTGCCAGTGTTCCAGCCCCACTCGCCTGAATTGCAGGTACTGCGGGAACGAAGAGAGTCCCATTCGCCCACCCTGTACCTTGACCCTCTGTGCCCACAGAGACGGCAAGGGCGGACCACGCACCGGGGGGAAGGTAGGAAGGAAAAGAGAACAAGGATAGCAGTGGGGACACTAGTCTGCTTTCCACGGGACTGCACCAAAACTTCAGGCACATGAATGAACCCCAAAGGAGTAACACAGCTGAAAAAGAGAAAACAAACACCAGTAATAAATTCCAAAAAGGGCAAGGCAGTATAATGCACAAAACATTCTAAACACAAAAAGTCCCTTGCTCACTCCCTTTATGATAGGGACTAGCCGCCACTGAATCCAGGAAATGATGTTCTCCTTAACGGTGTGATGAAAGCAAGAAAAAGACAGAGCCCCAAAATATAGTAACTAAGCAAGATTCAGAGGAAGAATACTGGGAAAATACTGGGAATGCGGGAAAAAGCACAAGTGCAAAAAACCCACCGTTGATCGTTTACAATTGTCCATACGTCAGGAAGAAGTCCATTCTGAAACGATCCTCCAGTGCACTGGGAAAAAAATGGGTCACGGACACTGGGGTTATGAAGCACCTAGCACACCTGACAACATATAGGAGAAAATCCAAAACCAGGACAAAAGGAAAGAGTCATTTATGTTCCAGCTGGAACAAATGGGTACTTCAAAAGCCGAAGAAGAAATCCAATCCACTCTGCAGGAGCTCCTTAACAACCAAGCACCAGCAACATCGGCATCTAGAATCCTTCGGGGGCAAGAACCGGAAGTGAACCCAAGCAAGGAGGAACAGGGAGGCGGCTCTCAAATACTCCCCATACCGCCTTCTGAACCAACCGCGGCTGTGCTGAAAAGCAAAAGAAAGATGCAGCGCGCAGAAAGGAAACAGAAGAAAGACCCTCCCCCCACCCCTCCCCACAGGAGCAAAAACTGAAGGGAAATGACAAGCAATCGCCACACAGCAGAGACACACAGGACAAGTAAGGAAAAAGGTAAGTCAGACCGTAACAGCCAGGCCCTGTGAACAAACCACCACCGCGCACATAGCACCTGGGGGGGTTGGGTGCAGGGCCTGGACAACCCCCTGCCTGTGCACAGTGGGTGGTTGGCTGCCTACAGGGGATTTTGTCAGACGTTTGCCTAAGACCTGTGTGGAATCCCCTACTAAGCACAGTCAAAAGGTATGCTCAGTGAGGGAGTTGGGTAAATATGATACAAAAAACCCAGAAATTCACTAAAAAAACACAAAGGTTAAAGTGACGTTATGTTTAGGTCTGGTGAATAATATCTTAACTTTATCATTAAAAAAACTCAGAATTCCACAGAAATAAACAATGGTCAACGTGATGTGACAGGCCTTTTAACTGTAATAAAATATAAAAGCTATTCACTGATGTCATTTAAAATGACATGAATTATGTCATCAGTGATGTCATTGAACATGTCATGAGTGATGTAATATGTGAGGTCATAAGCAGTGCATGCTAGCGTGCAAGTTATAATTCACTCAGTAAACTATAACCAGTGAATTTCAGTGTTTTATTTGTTTAAAACCATAGAAGAGAGTAACATTTGAAGGGAGAATGAAGACCTAATACGACCTACCTGTTTTTTTTTGCGTATTTCTTACCCAAGTTGCTCTAGACTATTATATGAAGACCAGTCCTCTGTCTTCAACACAAGCCCACCTGGGATTAGAGTGCAGGGTATTTTGAGGTAACCTGTGCTTTAAGAAAGTAGAGTTTAGGTGATCCAGGCCACACCAAGCCAATGATTATAACAATGGAGCACCCCTCTTCCAACCGCATAATATAAGGCATTCCCTAATAATGGACTGAATATTTCTATAGTACAGAAATTGTGGACTGTTCACCTGACACTGGTTATATCTCTCATGAGAAAGGGAAACGTGCCCCAAACTATGAATCGCATTGGGGTATAAAGTGACATGGCTTATTATGGTGTCCAGCATGGCTGGAAAGTAAGAAATTGTTGTAGTCATGTCAGGTTTAAGAAGGTCTCTATATATTGCCCTGTTGGCCGAAAGGTACAAACTTTTGTAAACACTGTTCCTTTAAGAGGACATCAGTTGCACGCTCTTACATGACTTCGAGTACCACTTCAGTTGGAGTGCTCTTACCAATAACCCCATCTGCTCTCCCAGTGTCCAAGAGGAGTGCCTGCCACATATCGCACATATCCTGAACATGAAGGGCCTCATGATGCCGGTCAGACCAGGTTCCGGGGTCCTGTATGACACGGTCGGACAGCCGCGATCTTGTCTGAAGCAGTCGGTCCGACTGCCAGATTACGGTGCATGCATCCTGTACTCTTACTGACCGCTGCCTCGGACATCTTTTCTCCGACCGTCAAGATGGCGGTTGGAGAAAAACCTCTTTTATAGGGTAGTACAGGGATCTCTGACTGCCGTCTGGATTATGATGAGGATTTCCCACAACCCTACCACGCTAGTCCGACAGACTGACTCAAGTTATCGGAAACAAAGGATTTAGGGTGCATACTCACCCTAATCCACTTCTCTCCAGCAGTCTCTGCTGTGGATCTCTTCCCCCAGGTCCCCCTACACCTGGGCGGCAGAACCCCAATGACTACGATCCTGTGGGCGTCGGAATCCAGGCAAGTTCTTATGCAGTATGTAACCCCATTGACTGGACTGTGCACATTCCACCACACTTCAGCAATGGGGTACATGGTGCACTGTGCATAACATCAGTGAAAAATGGAACGCGTCTGCGCTCCAAACCAAAACGCACTGCGAAATGTGCTACATTAGCACTGTGCATAACCCCACATATGTCATGCATGTGTGTACAATTCACATGTTTAATGTGAGTTTTGTAAGCATTTAAAGCAACATATTTGGGGATATGTGCTCCGCCGTAGATGCGACTGCTGCAGTAGCAGCGATTGCATCGTAATATGGTGGGGGGAAAGCTTCCCAGACTCGGCAGTCAGAAAGGTCTAGTGAAGACAGTGGTCGGACGGTTGGTCCGACTGGCATCATAATGAGGCCCTAAAATGTAGCACCTAGAACTACCGAAGAGCACTGGTAAATATACTATACACCAGATATTCTCATTACATTTTTTGACATATTGTGATTGGTGGCCTTGCAAATACCAACGTTCCCTGTTTTTGCACACTTTAACTACATGATGCGTCGATCCCTTAGGGTGTGGTCCCAGATTATCAGTGGTAAATATTTTAACACAATATTGAGGTCTAAACATAGTGAACAAAAATATTGACAGGTAAGTGTATGTAGGTAAGTATAGTTTAAACAACCTTTAACACCACATATATATACCTTGGCATATATACATCTCCAAGGTACGAATATGTGGTGTTAAGAATAGTATGGGGAGAGGAGTCGGCCTAACGGCTAAGGAGGTCGACCAAAAATCTGGGGAACTGGGTTCGAATCACGGCAAGGACGGGCAACATCCTGTGATTCTGGGCAAATAACTTAATCTTTCCGTGCCTAACAAAAATGAATGTGTCCTCCTGTAACGCAACTGGTGCCTGTGTAAATCGCTCTGTAAAATAAATAAATAGATAAAAGTAAATCTATACCTACCTGTCTGTACTTAATCTTTAATATTTTGGCTTCAATATCTATGCCTCGATGCTGTGGTAAAACAATATTTACCATTCAGTATTCCAGACCACAACCAGCCCTTAGTATTGACCCTGGTTAAGTACTTCCTGTCTCAGGCCTCCTGCTTGTTAGTGTTTCTGTCCCCATTGCTGGTGAATGAATATAGTAAGGCATCATTAATAGGTGGAACAGCACGGATCTCAGTCAGCATCAGTTCTGTATCTGATGTAGCTTGAAGGGAAGTGGTCTGTACCTATTGCATTCCCTATAATGTCTGCTGTAGCATAATCTCTTAATCCACAGGTATTCAATTACTGACTTTTTTTAATCAGGAAGTGGGTGACTGCAAAATGCAGGAGCATTCTTCAAGGCAGCTCATCACTGCATTCCTTTGATTTCTTGAGGTGAAATTCATTTCCAAACCTTTTGGCTTTACTTTTACTTACAAGCAGCAGACAAATTTGAAGTGGCCAGAGGGCTAACACATTATCTAATAGAGCTGTTTACAGTGGATCAATGGAAAACAAGCCATTAACTACCTTTTAAGATTTAGAGAGGGGAGAGATGACTATATTCAACACCTAAAAGAGTAATGCCTATAAAAAATACTTATATTAAAAAAATTAAATCAAAAGGATAAAAATAAATAAACCAGTTCTAAACCAAAATGTACTGCTCACCCTTCAGCCTAAACCTAATGTTAACATTCAGACTACGGAAGATATTTAGAATTTGGCAGACCGGGTACTCCATCAAAAATGCCTATCTGCCAAACTAACAATCCCCTTACTTTGTTTAGAGTCAGTCCAGCCGCGGCCCGTGCAGGTAAGAGCGGTGGCGCGGTAGGGCCAGGCAGTGGTCGGGGTGGGGTGCGTGGTAGGTGGGGATTTTGACAGACAATCACGAGGGAAAATTAATTATTTTTTTAATTTTCCTGTGTGTTCGTCTGTCGAAATCTCCCCCTACCCGGCCCTACCGCACCACCGCTCTTAACTCCACGAGCCGCGGTTGGGAAAACTGTCACGTTTCTGCTGGTGGAGCCCTTGTTGACAGAAACATTAGACAAATAGCCCTGCCAATATGAGGCCGCCAGACTAAGTACTTCAGACCATCTGCCCTAGTTAGGGTAAATGTAATGTTGTTCTGATTGCCAGCATAATTTAATGTAATTAGAGATCATATCATGATGCGGTGAACACAGATTCTTAATACCAGTGGAATTCCATTTTTGCAGGTTTATATGCAGGTGGTGTCCTGTTCAGTCTGTTCTTGGGTTTATATACCTGTGGTGTCCTGTTCAGTCTGTTCTTGGGTTTATATACCTGTGGTGTCCTGTTCAGTCTGTTCTTGGGTTTATATGCAGGTGGTGTCCTGTTCAGTCTGTTCTTGGGTTTATATGCAGGTGGTGTCCTGTTCAGTCTGTTCTTGGGTTTATATACCTGTGGTGTCCTGTTCAGTCTGTTCTTGGGTTTATATACCTGTGGTGTCCTGTTCAGTCTGTTCTTGGGTTTATATGCAGGTGGTGTCCTGTTCAGTCTGTTCTTGGGTTTATATGCAGGTGGTGTCCTGTTCAGTCTGTTCTTGGGTTTATATGCAGGTGGTGTCCTGTTCAGTCTGTTCTTGGGTTTATATGCAGGTGGTGTCCTGTTCAGTCTGTTCTTGGGTTTATATGCAGGTGGTGTCCTGTTCAGTCTGTTCTTGGGTTTATATGCAGGTGGTGTCCTGTTCAGTCTGTTCTTGGGTTTATATACCTGTGGTGTCCTGTTCAGTCTGTTCTTGGGTTTATATACCTGTGGTGTCCTGTTCAGTCTGTTCTTGGGTTTATATGCAGGTGGTGTCCTGTTCAGTCTGTTCTTGGGTTTATATGCAGGTGGTGTCCTGTTCAGTCTGTTCTTGGGTTTATATGCAGGTGGTGTCCTGTTCAGTCTGTTCTTGGGTTTATATACCTGTGGTGTCCTGTTCAGTCTGTTCTTGTCTCAGTTTGTCCTTTGTACGTAAGGCAGCCTTGTGATCCACTGGCAAGAGGCCTGTAAGTTGGAGAGCCGGAGCCAGCAGCACGTCTTCTGTGCCAGCACTTGGACTATGTTCCTGCCGTCTCTCTGCAGCGAAGGACTCTCGCGTGATGGAGTCTCTGCGGCTTTTACATTTCCATGGCCTGCTCATCCCAGTCAGAGCTGCCCTTGTATATTGATCTGTTGTCAGATCCAGGAACCATTAGTTAATCAATGAGTTTCTTTTTTAAGATAACATTTTTACTCCTGCAATGGAAGTGTGCAGGGACATTCATAGCACTTAGACATTACTTAGAATTCTGTCATTTTTAGAAAACCTAACTACTCTTTGAATGGTATTCCAGGACACAATGTTGGCCTCCCTATGAAATATAGCTCTGCATAAATACTTGTAAATTACAACTACTTGCTATGTATATATTTTCAAGATCATGCACCAAAATGCCACCTGCCGTGTCCATTTTGAACAAGAGATCAATCAATCGCACGTGAAGTGGTGCAGTATTATCATGGGCGACTTGAAGAGTGCCTTTGCCGGGTCTACGCTCTTTGTATTTATACAGTTTTAGAAAGTAGGCACTAGGCCCTGAAGCTCGTCAGAACACTTTACAGGGAAGCCAGTCACGGGAAAATATTTCATTTGAACAGCAATGTAGCTTAATGCATTGCACCTTAGTTGATATTCAAGGACCATGACTATTTAGGACATTGGAATTATTGGAGTCCTTGACTGGCCATAACAAATCGGAGAACATGGGCCTATAGCAATTATTAGCATAGATCATGGAGTTCTAAGCACTTACAATAAGCAGTGTATTAAGGAGTCAATTACATGAATTAATATAATATGGGAACGGTGAGGTAACTATACGTAGGAACAACATCGTAATTGTTTATTGGCAACAATTTCAATTTCCTCTTGAAGATCGAGAATGTGTGACGTTGTCAAAGTTCAGGAGGTAATGAATTTCAGTGTCCAACACCACAGCCAGGGATGGATTTACAGACAGTTCATTGCTTCCTGAAGCTGGGCGCTTTAAGACGGGGGAGATCCTTAATGTGTGGTGCATGTTCATCATTGGAAATGTTTAACTTGTCAGCGAGATAGCTGGGAATTTAAGGTGGATAGCTGCATGATTGCTTCAGAGTTCCTTTCATTAAGTGATCTACTAAAGTGATAACAAGGATTTAGAAGAACATTGAGTAAAACAGTAAAACATTGAGTAAAAACCATCGAAGTTCAGTACTTTGATAGCCAGTACTTAACAGCATTTTGTAAGAAACCTTGTTTTGCAGACATCATCATGAATATGTTTTGAGAAATTTGATTCCCTTGTCCGGATTAAAGTTGTTCTTTCGCTTGACACATCCCTGCTGCAGATACTGCACTCTTGAACCCATCAACTCATCCCCATCTCAGTACCTTCTACTCCCACTCCTATCCCTCAATATTAAACCCCTCTAACACTGTAACAGACGTTCCTCAAGAAGTAGGAGAAAGACCTGTTGTAAATGTAATCACAAAACAATATTGTTGTGAGGTTTCTAAGGGTTTTATTACTCAAGACCTCACATTTTTTGCACAAAAGCACACTGGGCTTTCATCACTTTAAAAATTAAATGTACTTGTACAAATCATGCTTTTTGCAATTCATGTAAATATTTATTTCTTCATTATTTATGTTATTTAAATCTTTAGAAATGCTCTCACCTATTTGTTCTGAATGTATTTTTTACTCATGCTGCTTTTCTTCAATCTTGTTCAGAAGATGTTTATTTGAAAAGTTTTATGTAGCGTGAATGTGACCCTTGCGGGTATCGGAGTGCTTTACAAGTAAATGAGGCAAAGGCGAACAAATCAATAAGCACAGTAAATGTACATATAGGATAAGAGAACAGTAAGCTCATGAAGCAGAATTCTGATGATCTAGTCAAGAAATGTGTTCTTGAATAAAAGTTTGACTTTTTCTTAAAGGAGATAGTGGAGGGGGTTAATCTTATTTCAGGGGGAGAGAGTTATAGATGTTCGTACAAGATATCGCTCCACTCAAACTTTTCTTCTCTTCCCATAGTAGGCAATAGAGTACACACCTCCGATTCTGGTTAAAAGGATGCATTGTACCCTAAACTTGCTTCCGCTTAGTTTTTTTACATTTTGTTTATAACTCTCTCAAAATCAATTCTCTCCATAGCATTTCCACTGGATTTTAGGATATGTGCTTTATATGAGGGCAGATTTTTCTACAAACAGACCATTTAATGATAGAAGTTAATCCACAATCTCTTCTGATTCCCCTCTACCTTTGGACTCAACTACATGCCTGCTTTGTTTGCTGAGAAAGCTGCTGATATCTCTTTGATCATCTTCCACTCTAGTATACCCAAAGGTGCCTAATTGCATGCAGGTTGAGAAAGCATCGTCTTTTATTCTAGTATACCCGAAGGTGCCTAATTGCATGCAGGTTGAGAAAGCATTGTCTTTCATTCTAGTATACCCGAAGGTGCCTAACTGCATGCAGGTTGAGAAAGCATCGTCTTTCATTCTAGTATACCCGAAGGTGCCTAATTGCATGCAGGTTGAGTAAGCTTGTTTTGATGGGAATGGAAAGTTCCTTTACCGTGTCTGAAACTGGGCCATCTAGACCCAATTCGTTCTCAAAGCAATTTACGTATGTTAATTGCCAATGCATGTACAATATTCTTTTTTTAGAATGTAAAAATTAGATTTCACATTCACAAACAGATTTACCCACCCATGAGTAAATATATTCCCAGTGGGAATTACAGGGTGGGAATAATCAGGGGATTTATTACACATAGTGCCCCGGGATCCAATTGGTGTGTGAGCCCACTTTTTGCCGCATGAGGCACCGTGGTATTACAGAAGGGGCTGCAGACCCTCGTGCGGCCTCTTATGCAATTCTGATAGTGGTGGTACCACCAGCGATGTCTTTAAAGGACTTTCCCTCTTTTGCATGGGTGCATGGCCCACGCAAATAAAGGACTCACTTTGCCTCTGCGCCTATACATTATAGATGAGGGCACAGAGGCAGACAGGCCCTTAGCAGGCACACTGACAGTGCTTCACAAAAGGCCTCCTAAACCAGCCTTTTGGAGGGGGAAAAGGTGACCCCACAACCATCCACCTGCAGGCAGGTGTAGTGACCCACTCCACCTGTGTGCTAGGGAATCTATCTCCCCTTCTTAAAGTGCATGTGGCATGCTCCTCTATTGTGAAACATGGAGCAGCTTGTAAACTGCCTCTCTATGTTTCGCTGAATGTGCTGCACCCAGGGAAGGCTAGGGAGTTCTGTGGGGCAAACAGGGACATTGAGCCTTATCTGTAATACAGGCTCTGGAATGTTTGTTGCAGGTCCAGAAACAAATATTTTCGTGCATATTCACACCTTTATGCGGTAACTCAGTCTCTGGAAAAAGTCACATAAATCCCTAGATGGGCTTGCAACCACCCTAAAATTGTTCCAAGTGTAGTGAAAGTGGTTGCTCCAGATGAAAACATATTTTAGCCTTGCAAAAAAAGAGTGCAAGTGCACTATTGATAAGGTATCGCTGCATGCAAAGCAGTAACCAGGTGTGCGCAGATTTATATTTTTTTCAAGAATGGTACCCCTATCATCCATAGCACAGCCAGTCCCATTTTATGTATTTTGTATTCTCATTTTAAGCAATCCAGTTTGAGCCCATTTAGGTGGACGTCGAACATGTAATCAATCTGTGTTGTTGAAGCGCAACTACACACCCGTGATGGTCTCAAGGCGCTGGGGGGAGGGGATGGGGAGCAGTTTCGTTGAGTGCTGGGGTCATTTGAAGAGCCAGGTCTGGAGGTCCTTCCTAAACTGGGGCAATGTGGGAGCTTGCAGGAGGGGGAGGTCGTTCCAGGCCTTGGCTGCGAGGTGGGAGAAGGGCTTTACTCCCGATCAGGTCTTATAGATGTTTGGGATGGTGGCCAGTGATGTAATAAGGAGTGCTCCTTAAAATTTATACAAATTCAAGTTGTACAAGTGAATGGGTCCGTGCCTGATTTATAAAATAATACGTTTTGTTCAGATGCCTGCGGTCGGTGGTACAGAAGGTCAGGGTGCCGCATGCCTACTCTGCATAGTCGTAACTCCACCTCATGCCTATGTAATCTACCACCCTTAATCGCACTCTTGCAGGTTCTTTTTCATCTCTGCTTTCTCCATTTGTCTCTGTGTTTCCATCTTTCCCTTCCTTTCCTCCTCCTCTCCCTCTTTTGGGTTTTTCTCTCTCTTGCTCTGGATCAAAGTTTGTTGATGGTCCCCACACCACACCCAGTACCTAATTTGAGTCAGTGGACCTCACTTGCAACCACTGGCTCAAATTAGGCACTGGAATTAAGTTGAAATACACATATACTTGTCCCAAGCAAGACTCCAGGTGAACCTTCCAGTATCTTTTGCTGCTCTTTATTGATTTTTTTACGTCTTAAAGCCATTCCAACAGAGAATGTGCTCACTATACGGGATCATACACAATCATCGCACTCGTGTATGCCTTTCATACACAAAGTGAGACATATGGATTTGTGTAACAGCCAGTGCTGCTGACTTTGGATCTGTGGAACCAGCTTTGAGTCCCAATGTTGACTTCACATCCTTTGATTCTGAGCAAATCACATAATCTCCTGTGTTTATAATAAAATTAATCTAAATGTGTGTAGTGTAATGTAATCTGGTACTCATGTAAAGTGCTCAAATGCCCCTATTGTCCTAAATGTGCCACTGGGACTCATTTTAACTCAAAAATGGATATGAAGATTTACTCTACTGCAGAAAGAGTTCTTAAAATTTGCTAAAATTAGATGTATCAAGATTTTCCAGAATCCTTGTAATTTTAGTGAACTAATGTCACAGCATCCCATTATGAAAAGAGTTCCAGCTTGAAACTCCAGTGCAGTTCACCATCTGACATTTCTGTGGGCAGATTAATATCTTGGCCACTGTCCCATATTGAAAGGCATGGTCAAGGTTGTGATGGGTCAAGAAAGTTTGCTGTTCTAAAAATTAATTAGTGGTTCTAAAACATTTTGGAAGCAGTTGCCTAATAAATTCAGAACACACACCTGCTCTTTTAATTGAGATTTTCATTGTGCCCATCTGTTTATGTGGATAAGACCACACCACACACAAAGTGTTTTGATGTAAGGGGATTTTTTCGAATTTCTACTGTATTTTACTAGTTCTGGCTGCATTCCACAGCTTGGTTTTGATTTAAAAATGAGGTTGGGAGAAGGTGAATGCTTTGAAGTGAGAGAAAGCTGAGACATGCAGTGTGATGTCCCTGCCATAATTGCTTCATTAAGAAATATGCATTTCTGTAGCATAAAAGAAAGTAATTATTTGTGTAATAGAGATGTATTTTCAAAATACTTGGTGCTATATTTTCAAAAGAGTAGTAGCACATAATTTGGAACCAGCCGCGGTCTGTGCAGGTATCAGCAGTGGGGCGGTGGGGCCGCGTTGGGGGGATTTCGAAGCACGATGCGGATGGAAAATTAATTATTTATTTAAATTTCCCTCTGCATCCTCCCTCGAAATCCCCCCCCCCCCCCCGCTGCCCCACCGCTGTTACCTGCATGGACCGCAGCTGTTTGCAACTCCTCCATGCACAATTGACATAAGATAAAGGAACACACTTTTGGTCCACTTTCCCCGTTGCCGTCACAAAATACCAACTGGAAAGTGCTAGGGATTCTGTGGAATCTGTAAGCTTTAAGGGTCCAATCTTCCAGTAGAGATGCTGGGTGTGATTTGGGGGCAGCTGAGGGTGAGGAACGGAAGCTTCCACCAAACCCCTCTCCTCAAAAAATTAAAAAGCCTTGCTGAGGCTGATGCCGATCTCCTGGGGTGAACACACTGTGGCAGGGAAAACAAGCTGGAAAGCACTGTATGGTTTGTCATTAGGGGGCTTTGAACAGCGGATGTGAACACACCCTAGGCCGTAGGCACCAGCCTCAGCAAGATTTGTTTTTAGAGGAGAGTGGTTTGGTGGAAACCTCAGTTGGTCACCCACATAGGCTGACCTTTACCTTGTTCCTCTGAGATCATTCTGGGCATGTACCGTTTTCAATTATGACAAATAATGATACCTTGACGTATCAATTGCATTACTAATGAGGTGATAGTCATGATTCAAGTGCTGGGAATACCCTTCTACAAACAACACTGATGATTTGGATGCATCTTGCTGCTTTTGGAAACTCTTTTACTATTTAAGAAATCTATTTTCCTTTTTAGTTTTAAGCTGATGCAGTTTTCTTCAAGCTCGAACCAGCTTAAGCACTAGTTTGAAAGGTGCAACCAGCACCGTGTCCAGATGATGGTCCTGTGAATTTGCTAAAGCAGTACCGAAACGTCGGTTGTACCTTCGTATAGGCCGATTTTGTTGAGATAACAACATTTTCGGCTTATCATAGTACTGAGAAACAGTTCCGTGGCTTCTCACGGTTGTTGTAGACTGTCTAGTCTAATTGTCAAACATGCATTTAGTCTGTTGATGGCTGGGGTCAGTTTGTGTTTGTTACGTGCTCTATATTTTAGAAATATTATAACAAAAAAGATAATATTGAATATTATGGTATACCTGGGTTCCTATTTCCTGATTTGGTCTATAAGGCATACTCAGTAGCATTGAATCCCTCAAAACAAATACTTTTTCATTTTTGTTTTGTTTGTATAGGTCAAGGGGCGTTTCTTTTTTCTTGTAGTATCTATGCTTCCCTCAGCCCCTTGTGCTATTGAGTATATCCAGTTTAATACTTTTGGAGTGAGGCAATGAGAAGCCACCTCAAATTAACTGTCTTTTGTTAAGGAAGATGTTTCTAAAGGGGTAAAGTAATAAACTACTACACCAGGGTGTTCAGCAGAAGTCATGGAGGGGCGAATCCATGCCAGATTTCCTGGATATTTTACATACAATGATTCTAAATGGATTTCATTTACCAGTCTGTGGTTCTCATAAAACATAGCATGCATCCGAACCTCCTAGACCTATGCTGCACTCCCTTTATATTATGTTAAGAAAGTGTTACAATAATATTTCATTCCTAAGTTTTCAATGCTTGTTTATGTGACTTCTTGCTGTAATTTGTTAGCAAGTGATTTATTTGCCACAATTTCCTTTTCTCCCTGGTTCATAAGCAGTCCACCTTGCTAGGAACATCCTGCTTTCAGTGAGAAGATTGAAATAGCAGTTCAGTTTCATCACATGCTGAATTTCTTCAATCGGTCTATCAATCATCGTTCATGTAAAAAGCTCTTTAAAGGCTTCAGAACTAATTAGGATCTATAAACAAAGATCAAGAGACTACAAGTTTGATGAGGCTGGAGAAGATTGAGACTACAGTAGTTTGACATCTGAAATGAATTTCAGTGCTCATAAAATAATATGTATTTGTAAAGTGCATGCTAATGTCAACACCATGTTTAACAAAACTATTTGTGGACCTAAGTTTAAATTAGATGCACAAAATCCTCCAATTAGTAGCATAAACTTCTCATGTCTGTATATTCACAAAAAAAGAATTTTGATTTGTAAAGGAATTTGCTTACGTACATTATTACGTGAGCTTAGTGTACCATTATGCATGGGCAAATCTGTGTGGGTTGTGCACAGAGTCTGGATGCCTGTTGGGTAGGTGAGTGCACACAAACCTACAAGTTTGTGTGTATTGGGGATCTGCATAAAATCTTGGCAGGCACAATTGAACCCTGATACCATGAGAGGTTTACTCCGGTGAAGGGATGGGTAAAATGCCTATGCGGTGTGGGTAGGGAGTGGGAAGCTGCATTTGAAAAAACCTGATCAGTTCCTGGGCATTTGTGACTGTTCCAGCTTTCCAGGGTACTACTAATATCAGGGAATTCAGAAAAGACTAAAGGGTACTCCAAACTTAGGCATAAGTCAGACGTAGGGAATTTCTGTCTATTTTTAAAGAATCAGGGCCATAGTGTTTTCAGACAGGTGCTGAAGCTGAGTTTAGGACTGGGAGTCCCAGAACTCACCCAGAGAAAAATACGCTCCAGTTTCAATGGTACAGTTTTAAAATGGTTCTCTTCTTACCCTCAACACCGAACACAACAAATCAAAATCAACTCTTGCCTCTCGATACCCACTCCTGTCTCCTTGGTGTCCTCCAGGGCCCAATCCTCTCCCCCTTACTTTTGAACCTCTTCATGGAACCCCTTACTACCATCCTGAAACAAACTGGGATGAAATATCACCTCTATGCTGACGACACGCAACTCTATTACAAAATCAAATCACTCAGTGACATCCTACATCTTCACATCATATTGAGTAAGATTCAATCCTGGTTTTACTCCAACCATCTAAAATTAAACCCCACCAAAACGGAAGTTATTCTGTTCTCCCCTAAAAGTAACCACCTTCCAATCCAATGCTGGACCAGTGACCTTAAGGCCCTAAACTGTTCGCTCACTCTATCCAACTCGGCTAAATCCTTAGGCTTCACCCTGGACAGAAATTTGACACTGAAGGATCATATCAAAAACTCAGCGAAAAGAGCACTTTGCAAACTCAAACCCCTTCTAAAAATTCAACCTTTTATTCCATTGGACGATTTCAAATGGGTCGTTCAATCTCTGGTCCTCTCTAAACTTGACTACGGGAATGCTATCCACAGAGGGACCCCGAATACTCACTTCACCTACTTAACATGGCAACCCGGCTTGTAACAGACTTTAAACTGTATTACACCTCATACCTGCCCTCGAGTTCCTAAACTGGCTTCCCATCGAAGGAAGATGCATCTACAAGACTGTCTGAATAGCCCACAAAGCACTACACTCGCATTCCCCAGACTATTTAAACAACAAACTCACAAAAGCAGGAAGTACCAGACCTATGAGATGCTCCACCTCTCTTCTTCTCGTGCATCCCAAACTAAAAAGGAAAATTACCCAGGCTCACTCTTTTTCGGGTAATGCGACCAGCATTTGGAACTCCCTCCCGAGGGACCTTCGCTGTAAACCCTCCTTCCCGGGCTTCAAAAGAGACTTGATACGCCATCTCCTCAATAAATACTGGAGCCCATGAATCAAACTGAACCTGGTTCAAATAGGCTCTCGTGATCAGTTCATACTCTGTTGTTCTGTTGGCTGTTAATTTTTTGTGTGTGCCCCTTTATTGTTCCTGATGTCCATCTTTCCATGGTTCCTAATGTGTTTTGATTGGACCTCATTTCAGTCATTTCCTTCCTTCATGGCCTTACAATTGTTTCTATGTATATATTATTGTGTGCGCCTCTGTAGAATTATACTTCCCTTGTTTTTATATTTTATGTAATCTTGAACCTATTATTATTGCCTTGCTCTTGATTCTGTAAAGCGCTCTGATACCTTGGGGCCAGCTAGCGCTATATAAAACCTTTAAATAAATAAATAAATGCTATCTCTCTGAGGCTCAATGAGGTGGGCACCAATCCAGGGTTTCTTGAGTTCTCATTCTGGAGGGGTGTGACCTGGTAGCTTGGGCTGGACTGTTATTATTAAAGCAGGACTAAGCCAGAGTGCATTTCACTCATCCCAATATGCAATGGTCCAATAAGCATAAAAATCTATAACTAAAAATAGCGATTGGCTGAAATACAGCTCAGTAAGATTATCAATGACACTTTTATTGCTTTTATCAGTAAGCCTTCCTAAGTGTGATGAGTGTGACCATACGTGGGTCCTATAGCTCATTGTGCCACAGGTATCAAGCTACACCTCACGGATAAGGCCCAACACGCCAGAAACCGGTCTACATTATTGGAGCGCTTGAATTGTTTGTAACTTGGTCTCATTTGCTCTTATTGGTGCATGGCTAAGGCTGACTTGTGTATGGTTGGTTCCTGTTTATAGTATTGTATTGCATTGCAAAATGTATATAGTGCTTATTACCTGAAGGAAGCTGGCTCTCTACATACTATACCAAAAAGAGGCATAGTGTGCGGAGAGTCCAGTGGTTCCCCAGAGGCTTTACACAGACGCTAAAGTAGATACTAATGCTCTCTTTTGTGGTAGTGTGGGTAAGCAGTCCGGCTTATCAGAGGGCAGCTCTAAGAATTTGTTGAACGCACAGTGGCATTAAATGAGCACAAACTTAATGAATAATTCTGAGACCAACTTATAAAAATAACACTTGGTTATATTTATTTTGTAGAGCTACAGAAAAATACGTTTTGCAATAGAAATACTTTTTAATATCAAAAGTGGAAACTTATTGCAATTTTCAGACTTTGCAATGCTAACCTAAAGGAGGAAGAAAACACTGAGCTACAGATGGGTAACATCGACTTACAAAACCAGTCTTCAGGAGTTAATATCAGTATTGGGCAAGGTTTTGTTCAGCACCAACAGTACACCACCAGTGGGACAGGAGCGACCAGGGGCTATGTGCAAATATGGTGTCGGGGCCCAATACAACTCGAAGAAGAATTGGGGCAATCGGACAGATGCTGCTTACAGGCAAGTAACAGCAGCTTGGGGGACCAGTCTCCATGGGTTGAAGCAAGCACTGGGCAGGGTCCAAGGCAGCACCAAGAATACACCATCAGTGGCACTGGGGCAGCCGGATGAAGGGTACCAACACAGCGTTGGGTGGCCAATGTTAAGCAATGGAAAAAGGCGAAATTGATGAAGGGCTGCAGGCTCAGGCCAGGAGGCTGGTTGAAGGAAACCAACTGCTTGACAGGTAAGTTGCGATGCTCAAGGACATAGGCACACCTATGGTCCTCTTCAGCAAGGCCCAGAACGGATGGGTGCAGGGGTGTCTTTTGGTGTCAAACGGCATACCAGAGCAGGTCAAGGTTGAGGGGTATCGGTACAGAGGCTGTAGGCTAAGTCAGGGAGTGGGCTACGTGGACCCGGGCCAGAGGCACCGGGTGCAAAGGTGGACCCGGGGGTCAGGCTTCACGGTTCTTCAGGTCACAGAGTTTTTGCTTGAAGATTGTTGCTTTTGAACAAGTCCACTGTTCTCTGGAGATCTTGATCTTTATTGAAGGCAGGCAGTCCTCCCAGGGTTTTGGAGGTCACTGGGCAGCAGAACGAGTCACCTTTTGGTGCAGGATTGTCGAGGGCTACAGACAAGCTGGTAGGGCTGCGGCCAAGTCAGCCTTCTCTGCTTTGGTATGGCTCTGTTGTGTCCCACTTTTCTTAGGTAAACAGGAACTGAAGTTCAGGCCTCAGTTGGGCCACCTAAATACTACATTTAGGGGTGTTTAAAGGGAGTGCCAGGTAGTAGCCAATGTGCTACTTACCATAGGTGTGACTACACCCTCTAAATGCTCATCCAACGTGGGGGAGGGCACATCCCTAATACTGATTGGCAACTGCTGGGGATCGGTGGTGGAGCACGGGGGCAGTGAGGTTTAGAAAATTGAAAAGAAGACTTGACTTCCGAACGCTGGCCACTGTCTCTCCTCTGTCCTGTCCACGAGCCACAGAAGCATACAGGCTCCCCTAGCCAATCAACACTGCGGTCACCAGCATAACCGCATCGTGATTGGTCTGAGCGCCATGGTTTGGTGCTCAGACGGGGATTGTGAGCCTATGCATGTTCTACAACCAGGCTGTGCAATACTGCCAGGTGGAGAACATGCTAAGTGTGCATGCCTGTTTGGCTGGCCCAAGACGGCTGGCCAAACCGCCATGCGCACTTAAGTGCCCCAGCCACAGATGGCTCTTCCTGACCATGTGGAAGTGTCAACACCTCCGCCCAGGACAGGCATTGTTCTTGACATCTGAATGCACAGGCACTTACCCCATGAGATTAGAGCACTGTCTGGAGGTAGCAGGAATTCTTAGGCCAGTCGGTGACCACACTAAGGGTTGGTAGTATCGGGGACCCCTCTAAGGGATCCTCTGTGTGCAATTTTTAATAAATCTGACACTGGAAGCAGTGCAGGTTTTTTATGCTGCTTTTGTTCAGTACCAAACATCCCATACTTCAGTGAAGCTATCATGGAGCTGGGGAACTCGGAATGACTAGACTCCAGCCCGTATACTTACTATGTATGGCTTTACATCTGTGGGAAGTGAATTGTGTGTGATGACTATGGAGGTGCAGTTATCATGCTATGGGGTGCAAACCGTAATAGTGTGATGGACGAAGAAGTGTGAGAGAGAGGTGTGGAGTTTATGGTTTTCAGTAAACTGGCAGCTTTGAACACCTCTGCAGGTCCCTTTATATATTATTTTCTTAGGATCATAGCCTATTTATCTGGTTACGCACTTTGATGTCCATTCTGGGATATTTTGTTTTACACCTATGGTCCTGAGCAGGCATAGTTTGGAGGGAAAGATGGTGGAGGGATCTGCTGGGATTGACTTTGTTAATATCCCCCCATATCTGATAATAATTATGGGTTCCAAGAAGCCGTACATAGCTTGTTGGGACCGGCCGAGTCGTCTGTTGTCCAGCGGCATGCGATAGTTCTCTTCAGTTATTCCTTGCCTCTTAAGTTGTTGATGGGTGGTTTATTGCTGTGGGGTAGTACTGTGTTGAGTGATGTTTATGACTCTTGTGAAAGTGTCACTCAGTATAAGGAAATTCATATGCAGTCCGTATGAACTATAATCAACTGCCCAGTTGCTGACTGCTATGGTATTAGTGTGGGCCGGGAGGGTTATATATTGTACTGTGTTGTAATTGCATTTATGCACTGCTCACTAACCTTGATGAGGAGCTGAAGCGCGTTATACTGAGTAGGGGTGGGCAGAGCTCGCAGAGTTTCACTCTATGGAATTCCACGTAGTTACATAAAAAGTCTGCGAGATTCTGCAGAGTTCTGCGAGCGGGCAGAAATCAGCACGTCGCAGTGCTTGTGCTAATTTTTTGTGCTGGGAGCTTGTTCCACACTGTAACACCAGTATGAATGGCACCATGTGCCGCACCAGTCGGTGCGGCTTCTTTCAGCCTCTCTAGACTTTGTACCTGAGCGGCAGCTTTATCAACGCGAATGTCCGCAACCTGCCGCAAGTGTTTGCGTTGAGAAAATCTCACCAGATGACATTTTAGCCCTTCAAAACCACACTAGGGGATGCAAATTCTCACTTGCCAACTTAACGTTGGTGAGCCGTGCACGAGAAAAATCTCCACCACACAGAGTTTTATCAGAATTTCGTGATACCTGTGTAGCATGAGTAGCGCAAATCCCTGCGAACTCTGCCGGAGGAGCAGAATTTCCTGCCCACTCCTAATGTTGGGCACCACAGTGTTCCAGAATCCTGGGTTAGTGTTTTTTGTGGTTATTGTTGGTTATTGGCATAAATCTTGTGCACTCAAGGCAATCGTCCCATGCATTTACTCCAGGTCCTATCGGGTACAATTAAATAATAAAAGTTGGCTGTCATCTTTAGTGGGAGGTGTATGTGAATTCATTGAAAAGGCTGGTGATATTAATAGATGAGCTGCATGAGAAGAGGTTGAAAGATTGTTAGGGTAACAGAGTCGAATTGGACTGTTCATAATGTAACATAATCTACCTTGCTCTATGATGTTCAGAGTATAAAGGAGAGAGAGAAGTAACTCAGAAATATGACTAATTTCAGTAATAACATACCCCTTCTAAGTGATGACTGAATGATGTACCAGGGCTACCAGGCAGTAGTGTCTGCATGAATCGGGAGGGGAGGAGAGCTATTTAAAAATAAGTAAAAACTGTACCTTACCACCGCGTATCCTCCGTCGTCTCTCCTCATATCTAGAATGAAACAGGAAGCAGGCAGCCAGGCTCCCCTGACCAATCATAATGCTCCAATGCAGCATTGTGATTGGTCTGAGCGCCGTGGTTCGGCTCTCAGCCAGGGACTGGGGGCCTGGGCTTATTCTCCATGCAGGCTGTTATGCAGCCTGCATGGAGAACAGGTAAAGTGTGCATGACTGTTTGCCTGGCCCGAGAGGGCCGGACAAACAGTAATTGCACACGTAGGAGGGTGCTACCACTCCTCCTGTGTTCTGCAGCCCCGCCCGATAAGCAAAGTGGCAGAAGCAGTAGAACAAAATACAATTCTAATAACATTGCGTTATCATTTTCTTTTTTCCTTTTTTTTTTTTTTACTGCTTCAAGGCATTAGGGCGGCATTCCTACGCCTTAGCGGACGAGCCACCACTGCTACCAGGGTGACTGTTCTTACCCAATGTCCCTTTTTTGACCTTAAAAATATTCTTGACCTAACTGCAGATATAATTAATTTAATTTTGGTAGAAGTATCTTTCATCTTTGTGTGCGCTGCATAATTCTTACCCATTTAAAGATTTTGCTTCCACGCAATTGAGTTCTCATGCAAAAACAAGGAAAGCTCAAGTGCGCCGAGCAGGTTTCTATGAGAACAACGTGTACCAGGATGGACAGATTTAGCAATCGGCCCTGCACAGGTTGCCTTAGCAATTTTTGTGGTTTATCTCAGCCGAGAACTGCAAATGAAGGCAGCATCTCTTCTGAGAGCTTGAACTTTGCTGCTCATCTTTACATAGGACTCTTTAGCTCAAGAATTCTAATAATTCAGTTCTTTATTTTCTGTTGATTAATTGCCCATGAGACATGAGACTAAAGAAGAGATGACTGGACCATTCTTTTTGGGGGGCCAAAGGCATCTCAGATAAATATAATGTCTATATGAGACTTAGAGGCATTTACAAATTATATATATATATATTCACTGAAAAAACCATAGGTTTCACACACGTTATAGTTAGGAATTAGCATTTAAAAAACCTTGCAAATTCACTTAAAAAACCATAGGTTTCACACACGTTATAGTTAGGAATTAGCATTTAAAAAACCTTGCAAATTCACTTAAAAAACCATAGGTTGCACACATGTTATAGTTAGCTGGACATTTCACTCGTGAAAAACCATTGAAATTCCCCCGTTATAGTTAGTGCAGGCAACTACAACTCACGCGACCGCAATCCTCTGCTGATGACGTCAGATATTACATCACTGATGACATATGTGTCTTTCTGAAAAAAAAATATTTGTAATATATGTATAGCTAAAAATTAATGGAAGAAGACATGGGTAAATAAGTGTCTAAATACAGTGATGTAATATCTGACGTCATCAGCAGAGGATTGCCGTTGCGTGAGTTATAGTTGCCTGCACTAACTATAACGGGGGAATTTCAATGGTTTTTCACGAGTGAAATGTCCAGCTAACTATAACATGTGTGAAACCTATGGTGTTTTAAGTGAATTTGCAAGGTTTTTTAAATGCTAATTCCTAACTATAACGTGTGTGAAACCTATGGTTTTTTCAGTGAATTTGTACGGTTTTTTAAATGCTAAGTTATGTATTTATTTTTTTTAAGGTTTTTCACCGTGCGCATACCGTACGCACACGGTGCGCTTTGCGCACCGCGCGCCCACGTTACGCAGTTCGCTGTATTTTTCCGTTTCTACCGTACGCGCACGCTACGCGTACTCCGCGATTTTTCGCAAAAAAATTAAAGGACATTTTGGCACTTGGGGGTCCTTCTGGGACCCCCTGACAAAGGCTAGGGGGCCAGGAACTGTCCACCCTGCCCCCTTTTCACGTTCTCCACTTTTGTTTTTCACCCCCTCAGACTGTGAGAGACAAAATGGCGGCAGACTCTTCCTGGTTTCGACCGATTCGAATGTTTACTAAGATCTAACAACCAATCAGAATCGCGCTCGCGCACGGCAGCGTGCGCGTACGGTAAGTTTTACTGTACGCGCACGGAGCGCGCCTATAGATATATATATGCTTTTAGATGCTATTTTCTCAGGAAATACTGAACAGATTTACACCAGACCTGCAAAAGGCACATCCCTGACCTGAGGACTACCTCTCTGCCAAATTTCAAGTAATTCTGTTCAGCCGTTTGGGCTGTAGCTTGGACTAAAGGTCCTATGGAAAAATGCATGGGGAAAACGTGTTTTGGGACCCCCCATTTTTCTCAGCCCCCGCTTGACGAATTCCCCCGAGACTTTCAGGGAAGGAGCGGAGCGGAGCGCCCCACCTATTTTGAAAATTTCGCGAGGATTCGTCGATCGGCGCCAAAGTTATTCCAAATAGAATGTTGCGGATTTCCTATGGAAACACGATCCCAACTAGAACTATCTACTGGCGACCGCCAGTAGAATATATATATATATATATATATATATATATTACCTACTGGCGATAGCCAGTAGGTAGTTATAGTTAGGACCACGTTTCCATAGGAAAACCTCAACATTCTATTTTGAATAACTTTGGCGCCGGTCGACGAATCCTCGCAAATTTTTCAAAATAGGTGGGGCGCTACGCTCCGCTCCTACCCTGAAAGTCTCGGGGGGATCCGTCAAGCGGGGGCTGAGATAAAAGGGGGGTCCCAAAACGCGTTTTTCCCATGCATTTTTCCATAGGACCTTTAGAACGAGCTACAGCCCGAACGGCTGAACAGAATTACTCAAAATTTGGCAGAGAGGTAGTCCCTAGGTCAAGGAAGTGCCTTTTGTAGGTTTGGTGTAAATCTGTTCAGTAGATTCTGAGAAAATAGCCTTTAAATCAATATATATATCTGAGCCAGCTTACGGTACGCTTACCGTACGCTTACGGTAAGCGTACGGTGGCGTGCGCGAGCGCGATTCTGATTGGCTCTTAGATCTTAGTAAACATTCGAATCGGCCGAAACCAGGAAGCGGCGGCCGCCATTTTGTCTCTCGCACTGAGAGTGATTTTTAAAATATCAAGCCCAAAAACATGTAAAGGGGCTGTTTTGACAACTCCCTCCCACATAGTCATGTTGAGGGAGTCCCCAAACATCCCCCAAGTGCAAAAACGGTTTTATTTTTTTTTCGGCAATTTCGCGGGGTACGCTTACCGTACGCTTACCGTAAGCGTACGGTAAAAAAATAAAAATAAAAAAAACACTATCCACACTTACCCCACCCCCTGTGCTTTTGGTGGTCGAAGGCCACCAAATGTACAGGGCTTATGTTAAGGGCAAAAAACACTATCCACACTTACCCCACCCCCTGTGCTTTTGGTGGCCGAAGGCCACCAAATGTACAGGGCTTATTATAAGGGAAAAAAACTTAGCATTTAAAAAACCGTACTAATTCACTGAAAAAACCATAGGTTTCACACATGTTATAGTTAGGAATTAGCATTTAAAAAACCTTGCAAATTCACTGAAAAAACCATAGGTTTCACACATGTTATAGTTAGCGGAAATTTTACTGATAAAAAACCAGTGAAATTCCCCCGTTATAGTTAGCGCAGGCAACTATAACTCACGCGACTGCAATCTTCTGCTGATGACATATGTGTCTTTATGAAAAAAAAATATTTGTAATATATGTATAGCTAAAAATGTATGGAAGAAGACATGGGCAAATAAGTGTCTAAATACAGTATTAGCATCAGCAGAGGATTGCGGTCGCGTGAGTTATAGTTGCCTGCGCTAACTATAACGGGGGAATTTCACTGGTTTTTTATCAGTAAAATTTCCGCTAACTATAACATGTGTGAAACCTATAGTTTTTTCAGTGAATATATATATATATATATATATATATGTGAGTTAACTAGTTGTTAGCTATGGTTAAGTGAACACAAAACTGAAAAAGCCTAACATTCCCTAGTTGTGGTATGCAATGCACATTCTGACTCATACTGCAGCCACGCTCGGTTCTTTGTAGCCATTAGCTGAGGGATGTACTACGCATTGCGACAGGGCATACTTTATGGTTTGCATTGCACACCTTAAGTGGAGAATTTCAGAGCTTTTTCACATTAGTATTCACGTTGAGAAACATATCTTTCTATTAACTGTCTGTATTTCTGTGAGGTTCATGTCTTTTCATATAGTTCACTGTATTCACCTTCCATGTACCCATTCCATGCTGTTGGTCGACGACCTAACCCCCATTTGTCTTTGCAGCCCCCTTGATGGACCTGCTAAATGTCTGCCAATTGTTTTGCAGATTCACCGAGCCGTGCCAAATGTATTTTTGAACTAAAACTTCTTTAACTCTCAGATTGTGCCCATCCTTGCTAGATCTTCATAGTTTGAAAATGCCAAGAGTAAGCTAAACATGTTACATCTGCCCATTGTTATCAGATTCTTCAAATTGTGCCAAAGTTCTGAACAAATACGAAATCTTTTTCCTCCCTAGACTCTATTCACCACCTCCCCTTGCTCACCCCCCCACCCCCCAAATAAATCTGCAGGGAACCTGAAATAAGAGCTCTGGGTGTGCCTTGCTAGCTGCCTGCCACATATCATTCAGATTCATCAAATAGTGCCAGAGTTCCTATCGAGTGAATGTTTCATTGCCGTCAGTCTCTCCACCTCTTGAAAGTTTGGCACAAAACTTGACATACCAATGGAAAACTAATCCTTCTTAACTTGTACCACATTTTGTGGAGGTTTGTCACAAACTGCCAAAGCTATTAGCAAATGAACAGTTTTTGCCCCCTCTTTTAAACTACGTCCCTAATGGATCTGCATACATTTGAAAATGTCAACAGTAAACTCGACACACTAAAAGTCTTCCAAATCTCATGCCAATTCATAAAACAGCACTAAAGTTCTAAGCAAATCAACAGCTAACTACCTTTTCAAGTGCCAAGATACATTTAAAAGCCACTGGCACCTTTTTCAAAAGCCAAATTATCAAAAACTACAAAACGGATAAAAATCAAGTCACAGAAAAACCACTTTTCTGAGAAAAGTTATATGTGTATGCAAAGATTTGCATAAATCTCATCACTTTGCTGCAGCTGAAAGCACAAACTCATCTGGGGGATAAAATAGGGAAACGTCTTTTTGACCCCTCCCCTGAACTATTTTGTTCCCTGCAGAGAACTGCATGATAACTGTCAAGCCAGATATTAACTGCATTGGCCAACTTTGGTGCAGATATAGCCATGGGGACTAGAGTTATAGGTAAATCAAAAAATGTGTTTTCATTGAAAAGTGTGTCTGAACCATAACTATACTGTGGGAACTGCTACCGGGTATTGTTACATGCAGAGAGAGAGTTTGTTAACCTTGTTACATTATGTGCAGCCTCTAGTAACTGTTGACTCTAGGCACTTCCCTGAAAGTGGTATGCTTATAGCAGAAACACACAGCTCTTTCTTTGATGCTTGTTACTCCCATCACACTCTTAAAGCACACCTCACATAAGCCTCTGTGGAGCCCAGGGTTTCAGCTGGAAGTAGCCTCCCAACACTGCCGGAAACAGCCCAGGCATGCATCTGATACGGTTTAAGACAGGTGACATCAGTGTCTCGTCCATCCTGTCACTCAAAGCTCAAGTTGTAAAACCTATTTGCATGATTCCCTACTTAGAGTGAGCGAATATGTCAACAGCAGACTGCACATGGGGCACTGATGACTGCCAGCAGGAACACTCTAGAAGTGTACTGTAGATCTTTGTCAGTATACATGCATAAAAAGCCACTGCAGAAAAATATACTTTGCCTCTAAGTTGTCTTGTATGCTTTGGCATTGCCCACTAGATTCTGTAAATGTAACGCAACCAGCCAGCCATGGCACCAAACAAACGGGGACCTGACAACAGAAACAGTATTGTGACCTTTCACTGCACTTGACTGAAACTGACGGGGACTGAAAGCAGTCCATCTATCCAAGTCCAGCACTAATCAAGGCTTAGAATACCTGGGTACAAGGCCACCTGTGTTATGTCTTGTCGTTTCATGTCAAGTCATCTTATGTTATGCAGCCCCTCAGAGTTAGTTGAAGAGATGGAGACCCTGATGTGTTGTGGGAGGTCTTTCCAGCTCTTGGGTGCAATGTAGGAGAATGCGTGACCTCCCATATGGGGTGTGTTTGTGAGTGAGAGTGTGGCTGAGCACATGTGCAGGTGGTTGTTGAAGTATGCAGGTCTGATGGTTTTTTCAAACCAGTTTTATTAGTTTTTAGTACAGTAAATCGTGCTCATTCAAAAAGGACATTTTCAAGAGATAGCATGTAGGTATGACAAACAAATGCAGGTCGGATGTTGTTTTGTAAGCATGTGTGAGGAGTTTGAATTGGCCTCGTTTGTGGATGGGGAGACAGTGGAGCTATCTGAGATGTGGTGGGATGTGGGTGCGACAAAGAAGATTGAGGATGAGTCTTGCTGCGGCGTCCTGGATAGTCTGGAGATGGTTGGAGATCCCATTGTAGAGTGCATTGCCATAGTCCAGTCTGCTCATGATGAGAGCTTGTGTGATGGGCCGTCTCGTATTCGGGGGTAGCCGTTTGAAAATCTTGCTGAGCATGTACAGGACGTGGAAGTGGGAGGAGCTGACTGTTGACCTGCGCTGTCAAGTTGAGCTTGTCGCCGAAGAAGATTTACAGGTTTCTAGTACAACAATGAACACAGTTGACTGTGGCGGTCTAGAGCCCGTGTCGCTGTGCACATCTGCTGCAACCATTCATGCTACAGAGTTACATTTTGCCAGCCTTTGCCATAGCACTCAATGGTTCTGTTCCCGTGAGGTCCTGCATTGGGTGGTCTTGTATCTTTTTGGTGCACTAGTGGGGTAGCCCTAAACCCAGTACCAGAATGAATTATATCTCACATCTTGATTCAACACACGGGAGTATTTTAGTCTCACCAGTTTTTCTACTGACTGTGTGAATGTGTATCCACTGGAATGTATGATGCACTATTTTATATCTGAAATCAGTCAACGACTGGTGTGGCAGCAATGGTGAGCAAATGATAACAAAAGCATCTGAAAAATGGATGAAACAGAAAACAAAGCGGTACTTTTTTCCGTTGCGTCCATTTTTAGATACTTTTGTCTGCGCTCACTCCTCAGTGCTGCCGGGCAACACGTATTGTAAAGCCAATATATTTGATATTTTTATGGCGTGTCCACACGCAGTCGTTCCTCAACAAACATCCAAACTGTTAGCAGTGAAAGGGGTTGTTACAACAAGCTGTTTATGCCACCTGAATGAAGTCCGAAGGCTAAAAAGTTTCTATTTTTTGCAAGTGACCCTTTTTTCGGGGTCTTCCCATGCCTAGCAAAAATGAATGTGTCCATCTGTAACGAAACTGGTGCTCATGTAAAGCGCTCTGATACCCGATTTCTCGAGTCTAGTTCGCGCTATATAAAACTCTAAAAATGAATAAATAAGTGATTTTGCTTCGACTTTCTACTGCAGTTATTACCAATCAAGAGAGACAAATGCAAATTGAATGAGGCAAAACAAAGAGAGGCAGTCTGGGATGTATCTAATTTAGATACCATTGGGTCCATTATGGCTGTGTATTATTGTGAACCGTTCACGCCTGATTGGGGGGCATCTCTAATCTCCCTTCTTAGTTTGACCCACTTGTGTGGCACCCTAAGGATGAAAGGACTTTGGTGAGCAAGGTTGTCCCTTCTTTGAGTAATGGCTTACACATATGAACCTACGGGCTCAGGCAAACACAATTTTAACACTTGTTACTATGGAAGGTGCCATCCATCACCCAGAAACCTTTCTTCAGTAGCTTGTTAATTCTATTTCTGTCTCCAGTTTGCAAGTCTGTAACTCCCACTCTATCTTTACACCCCAGGCGGTTTTGGACACAACAACTATGCTTGTTAAAATGATCCATCTTCTACAAATGGCTCGCATCACTTTAGCTCTTTCTCCGTACACTCACTCTTGACTAGTGATTGTCGAAGAGTATTTAAGATTTAGGAATTTTTAAAGCGCACAAATGCCCTAGCGTCACGGTCTTGGCACTAGCAGTTATACAAACAGTCACAAAGGCATCAGTAACTGATGCTGAAACCCCCTAGCTCTAAGGAGGAAGAAAAAAGTCATGTTTTTAAATGCTTCTGGAAGCAAAGAAAATGAGCCTGACTCTTTAAGTGCTGGGGTAGGCTGTTCGATTTACACTTAAATTTTAGCACCTCTAATACTACCCTCTTCTTTCCATGAGCATGATATTCTTGGACAATGGTTTTTCCTCCTTTCTTTAAAGATATATGAATTTTTTTTCATTACATTGTCAGTAAAACATGGTGTAAATATGTTTTGCTTACAGAAGCTCGCCCATGAAGAAGGGACCATCGAGTCCCGAAATGCATTGGGTTTTCTAAGAACCACGGGGCTTCTCAAGAATCTTGTATTGAGAGAAATATTCAATGTGATTTCAAACTTTGAATTGTGCTATAATCCTTTTTGGAAATTATTTGGAATGTATAAAATGCAGTTATTCAATGAAAACTTAAATGTTTAAATGCTTGAGTATCTATCATGTTTATTTGATTATATTTAAATTGATGTTAATTTGAGAAATGGTTTAATAACAAACCCATTGAACAAAAACCTTATTTTGATGGCATAATTGTTGTGTTACAAAGCATTAGTTAAAAGAAGTTTTAGAACCTTTGTTCACTAGGAACAGTGCACACGACATTCAGGTTCTTTCCTGTATTCTACACCGTTTAATAAACGTGTGTTGTCAACACACTATGGTAGAGCAGCACCCTTAGATTAGTTGTTCCATACTATAATACCTAAGAATAATAGAGTGCACCTCCATTTTTAAATACAAGTAGGCTGTTCCATAACATAACGTGTATTTGTAAAGCGCACGTTCACCACTACGGGTATCTTTGGCGCTGAATAACAGATGGTAGAGGAGAGAGAGCGAACCCTCAACCACTGCACCACGGGAGGGCTTGGAACCCTTAAATGGGGACTATTGGAGACAGCAATTGGCGAGACTAAGTACACTTCCCTCATGTAGAACATGTGTGGCCTCTGGACTACTAGTTAAAATAGTGCCCTTTTTAAAGCCCATGGGGTTGACATGGGCCTGTTACAGGAAACGCATTTCACAGAAGGAGACAGGCAGTATTTTTTAGCATCCGTCGCTTATTTAGTGATTTCTTTTTGGTGCCAATATAAAAGGCATTGCAGTAATCGAGCATTCGTAGAACTAAGGATATGACGACTGATTTTATTTTTTTAACTCTGCAGGGCTAAAAAGAAGCCCTTTATTTAACATTTTTATAGTAAATACATGATGAAGACAATTTGTTTACCTGAGCCTCAAAATCAGCTATGCATCAAAAATTATACCAGAGTTCCTTGGGTTGGAAACTGGTATAGGAAGACTGAGGCCACCAGGCTTGGCTCCAAAAGTCTGCCTCCTTCGCAGAAGTAAGGGCTAAAGTCTTTTGGGAATTAGGTTTTAAACTATTTTTGCTCATCGAGTTGTCCACTGCTTGTATACATCTGTTGAAATGATCCGCCACCTTCAACTCATTGCTAGAGTTCAACAAAATAATCTGCGTATCATCAGCATACGCTTCTGTGGCAAAGCCGAAAGAATGGATAAGCTTGGCTAATGGAGCCACATAAATATCGAAAAGCGTAGGGCTGAGAGATGACCCCTGTGGAACCCCTGAAGACAAAGAAAAGATTTTGAATTTAACTCCCCAAGGGCCACCATTTTGTTAACAGCCTTCCAAGAAAGATGCAATGAGATTCAGGGCTGATCCAATAATCCCAATGTCTGCCAACCGCTTTAACAAAACTGCATGACTCACCGTATCGAAGGCCGCGGAAGGATCCAAAAGGATCACCGCGGCCTTCCCCCTCTTCACTCCCTCCCTTCACATACGCTCTTCAATAGTGCAGGTCTTTGGTCTGCCACTGATGCTCTGGATCCCTTTACTTCCTAGTGCTATCTTTTATGTGTAGTTGTCATTTGAACTCTGTTTCTCCCCTGCCTGTTATTGTTTATTTAGATAGGTCTTTAATTCTTTCAGCTTCTTCAGACCATTTCGAAATTCTGTAACCATTTTGTGATATAAAAAGAGTAAGAGAATTAATGGAATATGGTCAGAGGCAACAATTTATGTATGTGCCTTCCACAGTGGTGTCTGTATGGACATGAGCTGTTGCCACATAGATAGTAATTCTGAGCTATGCTATAAATTGCCCTCCTTACTTAATTTATCCTTGATACATTTTGAAAGGTCAGACTTTACTTTATTTCCTGAGTCAAAATTAGGGTTGTGCAAAATTTACATAATTTCATTTTGCATGAATTTTCAGAAAAACTATGCAAAAATGCAAAACTGGCATTTAGAGCTGTAGTTTAGCCTGAAAGCATCCCTGTGTCCATTTTGGACGCAAGGCCTCATTTTCACCAAAAAAGCACAACAATGCAAGTGTCACAAACAACAGCCGACTCGTTCGCGTGCTCCAGTGATAGGATTTTCACTGAATGGACTTGAAATTACGTAATGTGATGTAATTCCAGGCTCATGCTCACCTGGGCCCAGTTAAAATGTGCAGTAAATAATGATATATCCAAAATTCAGTGTGATAAGGGACAAATTCCTCATGTTATTCCAATTTACTGGGTGAAAATTCATTTTCCACACACATTAAATACCTCATCTTACAAAATAGGGAGCGATTAGAATGCGGTCGGTAAAGACTCCGACCCTTGGTCAGAGCCTTTTCAACCGCATCGTAATATGCCGGTTGGATTCCTTTCCGACCGCCTCATTATGATAGGATAGAGGTGGTCGGAAAGGAATGCACTGGTCATTCCGGCTGGCTTCCGATAGGCTCGGAGAGCCTGTTGGCCAGTAATCCCAATGGTGGCTCTTTCCACCCTAGGGATTACGGTGTCTGGTTTCGGTAGCCTTTCCGGGCTGGCCTTTTCGACACAGAAAGGCTGTCAGAACTGGACGGACACCTACGGTGCATCCTTGTTCCACGGGGTGCAGGGATGAACTGCACCTCTCGTTTTACAATGGGAGCACGCGTAGGAAACTCCGCCCGACATCGCCATCAGCCCCATAGTCTGTTTAAACCAGACCCAGGAGCAGTGTCATCTATTGAGGTGCAAACAGCCATGACTGTGTAACATTATTTGCAAATTAGAGACGCCTCACACATCCTAGAACTGTCTCTGCTAATCAATACCCAAAATTCTACTGTTACTCTTCCTGTGCCAGGGTGATGTCAGCAAGACCAGTGTCAGGCTCATTATCCCGGCAGTAAGAATGGACAGGCTTCTGTGACGTTCTCCTATTCATTAGTCTTCTGACACAGTGCAAAATCTGCAGATCCCAGAATCCTCTCTTTTTGCATGTCGGTGAGGTCATGTGATGAGACCACGGACACACCTCCGGATTGGCTGCATTTGTTATATGTAAATGAGCCATTTTTTGAGATCCTCTGTAATTTAATGAGGCGGAATGTTCTACCCTAGACGTTACAACGATGTCTGCACGCAGGCAGTGTGGCGTGCAGAGTTACTCATCCACGAAACCTGTTGTGCTTCCCAAATGGTAGAAGGCGCGCGGCCTTCAAATTCCGGTGCCCGAGGCGCGCGCTAAGCCTCGGAGAGGATCCCGTTACTCAAATATCGGAGGGGCCTGGAAATGCAACATTCATAGACCGAGCAGAGGGGCCCGGGCGGCTGTCCTTACTATCTAAAAATATTCCACCGAGGCCCTGGAATTTTAATCTGCAAAGTGGTCCTGATTGAACGTTACCAACGTTTCCAGCCGCCCGGGGGGCTCTCCTTCTGCCTTTATCATCCTGGACAAATTGAGTGTCTTATTACAGCTGGCAGGGATGGATGACACAAATAATCTAATTGGATTCCCACAGAAGGGAAAGTTCTCTCTTACTAAACTTTGTATAAAACAAGCTGCGTGATGCCAAGCCAGGGATCCCTGCATCCACTAATTCACACCTATTCCTGAATCATTCTCGTTCTGTGCCCTGTACCTATACCTATGGTTTGTTAAGATAGCATAGTTGGTTGCATGCCTGCTGCACGGATCTGGGAGTTACCTATGGGTCACATGTTTGAGTCCACGAAGCAACCTGAATGAGTCAACTTTGGGTGTAGCAAGGGTGAGTTAAAATGAGGAGATTATCACTCGCCTGAAAATCCCCCCAAAATTTCGATCCCTCCAAAAAATGTGCAGTTTTCTCAGTGCTTGTCCTAGGTGAGTTATCACTATAAACCCATATTGGGTGGTTTGCAGAGCTGACACTAATAGACTTACTTAGGTTGTCCCGCCAAGGGGGGGAAGGGGGGATTTAGACCTCAACCTCCATAGTGAACACACGCCCTTTGTGTTAGAGAGATCCCGCCTGATTTATCAATAGCAATTTAGTATAAATGTGGGAGGGATCTAGAAGGTAGTGAGAAAATGTGGAATTTATACTACAAAATTAGAGGGGTTTGGAGAGAAACAAAGAGGGGTTTGGGGATGAACAGACTGCTTCAAAAACCCATCTGTAACAGAGTAAACGCATGACTATTCACAAACTGCACTTCTAAAGTTACTATAGCTATAGAGGTGACAATACAGTAGTAAATGTACTCCTCCACAGCCTTGAAATAAGTCAATCACAACACATGGCCACTCACAGTTAATGAAACATACTCCCATAGAAAATAATGGAGTCCAGGAGTTAAAATTACAACCCATAGGACATATATATAGAGAGAGAGCATGCCATAAGGGCAATTATCAACAAACACTGGGGCATCATTAGGTCTGATCTCACACTGGGACCTATGGTAGCTCCACGCCCTGACGTCACTTACAGAAGGGCTTATTCTATGCATGATGCACTTGTCAAAAGTAGCCCCGAGATCACCCTGCAAACCAACTGGTTGTCTAACATCAAGGGATTTTTCATGTGCAGCGGCTGCAAGGCGTGTAAGTTTGCCATAAATGTGAGTCAAATCGCTGCACAATTTTCCACTGCACCCATTACCATCAAACACAGATTGAGTTGCAGAACTGAGTGTGCAGTCTACGTCCTTGAGTGTAAGTGCGGCCTAAGATACGTGGAAAGCACCAAGCTGCAGGTGCACCTCCGTATACTTCAACATCTTAGGGCTATAGTCAACAGTGACCCCACCTACCCTGTCTTGCGACACTTCAAAGAAGTCCACGACAACAACCTTGACCACTTTAA
The DNA here is from genome assembly GCF_964204655.1 of Triturus cristatus. NCBI lineage: Eukaryota > Metazoa > Chordata > Amphibia > Caudata > Salamandridae > Triturus > Triturus cristatus. The sequence continues at coordinate 1,094,512,424 of NC_140580.1, forward strand.
ATACTTTGTGGTTGACTGCGTACCGCTCCCTAGGCAGGGAGGGAATCGAGAAAGATTACTGTGGCAGCTTGAATCGAGGTACATCCTTGAGCTCAACACCAAGATCCCTGCAGGACTCAACATGAATGAGGACCTTCACAACCTCTTATAATCAATGCTGGGTTGGTAATCCACCAACGTATTCATTGGCATGGATATAGCCGTTATTTTTCCTGTCGACTTCCGATTAGACACTTCTAGGTCTGACGACCACCACGATAGCCGTGCCATACACCCATTGCTCAATGTTTTTCAAATGTACTTTATATTAATTTCCTTTGTACCTTTAAGGTTGTCCTAGTGGTTCCGTGTTTTTATGTCACTTATGCACTTATTCCTCGTGTGTTTTTTATGCAAGCTCCCAGGAGCTGCAATGTAACCCATTTTCCTGTTTCACACATGGGACACTTTCATTTTTATCTATGCACAGACGGCACCTCAGCACTCTCACCTTTCTTCTCTTTAACCTTCCCACGCCCTTGAGTTATATATGCACAATAGTTTCTTTCATGACACAAGTTCTGATTGCGACTCTACCTGTGCTCATTCCACCATAGCCAGCTATTACTTTATCTTTGTTTCTCTAGCCTGCCACCATCCTCTGTTTAATTACTTACTCAGCTTCTGTCACTCTAGGGCCCCGGGTTGGCATGCGCGCTCCTCGCAGACGACACTGGTCTTCTATTGCGGCCCATTCAGATGCATCCCATAGTCTTTTGTTGTGGTCCACCATTATGCTCACGCAATGTCAGCGGTTAATGCATCACATATTTGACCGCACACATCAAGGGTCTTCTTATTTTATTTATTAAGTTTTATATAGCGCGAACATGACCCACGGGGGTATCAGAGCACTTGACAATATGTAGTTGTTGAACATTAGATGGTTGAGGTAGTATACATAGATTAGGTATTCACTATTCAGTACAAAATAGGTAGATAGGAGCATATGGGTGGCATAGGAGCCTAGTATTTACTTCCCTCCCTTGCGCCACTTGGCTTTTTAGTTCTCACATCATAAGCTCTGGGTTCCTTTCACGTCTTTTTACTTGAGTGACCAGACCGCTATGCGATCTCGTATATGACGACTCTCTTCACATTTTTTTGATGCATGGCTGAAACTGTCGTAGCTGCTACCTTTAGCCTATTACTTATATCTATCAGTGTTTACTTCACAGCTGTGTGCTTGTCATCGGCCAATGACTCCATTAATTTACAGCACGTCGCAATCTTCTGACCATCTGTCAATTATGTATGGAAACAGTAAAGTTACTATCACCTTTATAAATTGTGTAACTAATGGCAGCGCAATATGTGATCAAGACCGCAGGTTTGCGGTCGAAACGCGTCTTCATGGCTTGTTTATGTGAATAAACATCTTTCGTTTGCAACTTCAAAGGAGTCTGTGCCCGTGTTTGTCCGGCGTGGTTTCTCTGCGGGACTCTGGTTTCATATATATATATATATATATATATATATATATATATATATATATTTATATATTACAGATCTCTTGTAGGACGGCACACAGGAATCCTTAGAGAAGCAGTTTATTTTCATACTTCAACTGCTTCAATTTTTTCTTTTTCTGCAGTGAAACTCAGGGTGCATGTAAACCCCAAAGCAGACCTACGCGTTTCGGCCGTAGTCTTCTACTGATATATATATCTCCTGTCCACACTTAATCCCTTCCGGCGGAACCCCAGGCACACATATATATCAGTGCTCCTTCCGGATTACTGGGACCAATGAAGGTTGGCGTACATGCCGGCGGAGCGCGCCGGTCGCTCAATATCCACTTCCCAAAACAAAATATCGTACGCTCTGGGTAGAAAAAGGCAGATACCAAAAAGGTGGGTAGTCAAGTGTTTATTTCACACAACGCGTTTCGGCGAGAAGCCTTGTTCACGTGCGACTGTAATCCAAACAAGCAGTCTTAGATATAGGTCCAGCCATTACCATGCTCGTAATCACAATCGACAAGGGACTTTCTTAGCTGCATACATTTTTGCCGAATCTTTGGTGGCCATCTTAGCCTATGTAACTCAACATAAATAAACTTTAAACTATAATGTAGTGGCTGTAATTCACATAGTGTACATGATCGTATTGGCACAACCAACAGACGGTATTTTATCTTGTCACGTGAAAGTGTAAAGCTCGGTAATAATAATAACATCAATCAAATACAGATGCATAACCTGCACTAGGTCACACTCGGGTATGGTAGCCATCATGGATTGGTCGAAACGTAACCACCAGCACGCGTCTTTCGTGTACTAGCACATAATATATAGTATCATATATAAACACAGGTAAATAGCGCGAGGTCAACATACAAAAAAAAATAGTGTATGAATACATGACAAAGACCAAACAGACAGCAATATGTATGTAATATCCCTGTTGCAGGGATTCTGCTGATACACAGAACTATGCGTAGAACCCCAGGACCTCAGTGAATTGTGGTGTACCAGAAACTCACCTCAGAACCCAGAACCCAGTATCCGGCTAGCATAAGTGTCCCATTCGTTATCCGAGATTTAGCTCAGAGATCCCAATGAATAGACAACCCAGAACAAGCTACTTAGTGTACTCTCAGGAATGGTGGGAATCGGAAGTACCTGTTCGTATATTATTCTCACATCAGTCCACAACAATAATCAACAGAGACACGTTGTACATAAAAGGGGTTTATTTTTATAGACCACGTGTCCTAAGATGCAGTACTTTGGCTAATACAAGCAGACAAATGATTAATATCAAAACCAGCAACATAGTTACAATACCATAGAATATAAAAGGAGTGATCATATTATAATGACAGTGGATACTACCACCTTCCCTTCACTAATAAGCTAATATTATTATTATGCTAATAGAAGGTCTCTTAGGCTTGAATAGGGGACCCCATACCTCAAAGATCAGCTTAGTGAAATCACATCACAGGAGCATCAGGAGACTTCTCGCAGGAAGGCTCGTCTTCGGTCTGAATAATAAACATGATGTCTGTGATATTAAAAGCACCAACTTTCAGGTATGTGCAGCTGCGCGTGTGTTATGGCTAAATAGTGGGTCGATCAACCTAGAGTAGAAAACATGCATTGTGTAATATTCCAGACTGTTTGTCACACCATGTACAGACCAAGGTCGCTGCGCAGAGCTTGGGATGGTAACAACAGATTGCTCTCGTGTGAAGCAAGTCTCGAGTTAGCAGTTTTATTTAAGAAATAACATGTAAACGCAGTGTCGTGTGCAAAAGCAGAAAGATGGCATTCTAACATCTAACGTGGTTATGCTAACTTAACAATGTATGTACGTATTCAGGGAGAACACACTACACGCCCCCTTGATCGAAGCACTATTTAATAGGCAAGAAAAGAGAGAACGCAGAGTTCAGTGTCGTCAGAGCAGAACAAGGCGTAACCAATGCAGAGTTTCAGAATGCGCCAAAGTCCGAAACTACAAAAAATATAAACCAGGGTTTTTTTGAAAGAAAAAAAAAATATGGAAGTAAAAAAAAAACTCAAAACGACCATCGGGAAAAAAAAGAGAAAGAAAAGAAGAAATGTTGCGCTAAAGTGCTGTCCAGTAGCACAGGCGCAAAGGACAACTGTCCAGTTAATCCATGAATGTATAGGCAGCATATGTGGCCACTGCTTCCAACAAAAAATCGTTTGCAGGCCCACTGAAAGTCTCAGCCATCCAATCCATCAACGAAAAGGAACATACGTGTTCTTCAACCATCGGAGCCTCTAGCACGATCAGAGGGCACCCGGAATGTTCCTCCAAATAGCTCATAGCCAAGAAGTTGTAGGCAGCCGTTGAGATGTCCCAATTACCCAGGATACCATGCGCCGCACCACAGGCCATAATCCGGACACCAGAACAGGCCAACTCGTGAGACACTAAGGGCCTCATCAGTCGATCGAAATCCGGCACCGGAGACACCAGGTTGGTCAAGCACAAATCCAAAGGCCATTCAAAGGGACAATCCAGGCAGTGAAATACAGGCTGCACGCAGGTGAAGTAGGAATACCTGAAGGATAATCCATATGCCAGGCTTAAGGTCGCCAACGGCAGAGTTCCATAAAAGTCAAGCATCCTATCACGAAGAAGATGCAGGCGGGACAGGCGCTCGTGTGGCACAGAAGGAGCATCCATTCCGTAGTATGAAAAGTAAAAGCAGCACACCTGCCACCAGCGCCAGAAGCAGCGGAACACCTCCAAAGATGCTCGAGAAAAGTGAATGAAAAAATGCCGGAATCACACCAAAAATAGTTTTGAAAGAGGTCACGAGACCCGAGCCCACAATTTTAAAAAAATGAGCCAGGCCGGTCGTGGACGAGGCATTAAAAATAGTTTGGATCAAAGTGCCGAAATGTAGGGGGAGGTCAGTATTCAGAAGCGCCTGTACCTCAGTGCGCGTATTAGCAACGTGAAGGACAAATGTTTCACGAGAGGAAGTCAATGGCACCTCTTTTTGGGACAATAAAGCTCTTATTCTGCTCAACTTGTTGAACTCCGCTTTCAAGGTTGGAATCGAAGGCCAGATTGAAACATCCAGCTGCCCATGCGGGGGTGGAAAGAGAACATTATTGCAGCAGACAACTTTCTGCGAGACAGTTACTATGTACGGGATTCCCACTAACATCCCGCAGCAAGCTTCATTATTCAAAATTAAATAACTACCGTTTGCAAGCAACGTGAAAGAAGGCGTAATCACAGGCACTGGGATACCTCGTAGGACGCAGGCTAAGTTCGGGGCTTGTACATTGCATGCGCCGTGTAATTGAATGTGCCTACATACCAAGGAATGGTCTGGTGTCGTGGTACATTCCTCGCCTTTCAAATAAACCTCAGTTCCGTCCCTAGTACATCTATACGTAAAGGGGAGGGACCAAACCTCATGTATGAAAGCGGTGCCCAGCGGTTCATATCTACCCAAAGCATAATGTTTCATACAAGAAGTGAACTTAAAAAGCGCGAAAGGGAGAGTTATCAATCCGTGGACTAACCACGTAGCTGAATTGATCTCCGCTACAGAAAAAGGCAATGGTTCTAATTTTTCAATATGTAACAATGAATATGTAGCATCCTTCATGGACATAAATCGCTGCTTGTCAGTAAGGTTAAAGGGAAGAAATAACGATGTAGTGTTAAGATAGTCCCAAGGGACTCTCCCCGCCTTTAACGTCTCCAATGTCCATGCAAACTGCATAACAGAACGCAACTGGTTTTGACCATGATATAACACAGACATATCATCATGCACAATATCAACAACAGAAGAAACAATATTATCTAATGTATAAATCCTAGAAGAGAGAGTGCTAATGCTATTATCGATAACAGCTAAAACCTTCTCCATGTTTGCTTGGTCAATAGCTCTCAACCTGGAAGCTGCCTCAATCTGCGACAACTTCCAGACTTCGTTGTAAATAGCATACGCCCACCTTTTTGTTCTGCCACCCACAGGACCCTTAACAAAATCATTCAAATCTATTTTGTCATGTAATTGTGATAAATGAACTTTGACAGACGCCAAGGTGGAATGTCGCAGCCAAGATTGGCATAACTTGCCCACAGAGTATGTAGTTACACTTGCCCACAGAGTATGTAGTTACAGTATGTGACGACTCAAACCGAGGATCTACGCGTTCCTGAGTATACCCTGGTTTCAGTCCCAAAAAGCGACGTTGACAGGCGTCTGAACTGCTTTGCCAAACTAACCAACCCTCACTATGAAATTTCGAAATGTTGAAAGATGTATTTGAAACTAAGGATTGCAAAGCAGTAAGGGATAGATCTGTGTGGTTATCCCAATTGGGATAAGCGCCCAAATCCGGCACAGAAGGTGTCTTTAATTGTTTAGAAGTAGCCAATCCAAAACAGGTGGTTTGGAAGATGGATGAATTTAAAAATAAAATATGATTTGGTATAAGACAAGCACGATGCAAAGCCTCTGTACCCTGTACCTGCCACGGCTTGGAACCCCAAACCGACTTTAGATCAATAGTAGCCTTCCATACATCATAACCTTTGATTGACAACTCGTCCATAAAGGACTTAGAATAAAGTAGCTTTGTGTGTGTCAGTCTAACCTTTGCGGCAGACTCAGGCAGCACCTTAAAATAAAACGCTGCCGGGTCGGAAACACTGAAATCAGTAAAATAAGAATACTTGTTAACTAGTGTTTGTGAACTTCCGAACTCGGGAGTAGGACAGTGTTCCCATTGGGTAAAATTTACAAAATTTCTAAATGTATTTGCTTTATGCAGGAAATGATTGCCATAATGTTGAAAACAATACTGTTCCGCATAATTAGCCGCATTTTCATATAAATCTTCAGCATCGAAAGCGGCATAATATTTCAAATCAGAAAACAGTGATTCAATGGCGTGTACATCCCAATCATCAGAACGTATGTTCTGCCTAACCACATCACCCATAGAAACTCGAAATACATTAGGTACATTAATGACCTCTGTAGGCCCATGAATTTGGAATTTAACAGCATCCCATGCGATTCCATCCAAGACGGGCCAGGCAGTAATATTCACAGAAGTCTGGTCCCTCTTCATGATGTGGGACGAGGAGTGGGGGGCCAAAGTTCCATTGATAAGTCTAATTGTCGATCTCTCACTCAGATAGTGGCCATCCACAAGACGGAAAAAAACTATTATAAATCCAATTGACATAAACAAAAAAATAGTGAAAAGTATCAACCAGATGTATGTCCAAGGGGCAATCAAAAAATGTCTCTTAAACCAGCTTAAAAAAACAGCAATGTTTGATGGGGGGCTTGAGGGTAATGAGTTAGTGTCAAAGGAGAAACGGGACTGGCCAAGTGCTGTAGATTGTAAAACAGGTGAGGGACCACGTGTAGGATAAGCGTACTCAGTCTCTTCGGGCAAACCACCAGCCGATGGTATTAACAAGGGATCAGTAACAGATTGCATCTCGATGGTAACCTCAGGCAAGGTGTTAGAAGCAAGAGTTAACATTGAATTTCTTTGCATCGTCTGGCCTGAAACTGCTGGAGTCATACTAAGAAGTATCGGCCACTCGCTGAAGTTTGACATTGTCAATAGAGATGTACCTGTTTTCTTTGCGACCAGGAAGTGGAGGTAAAATGACTGTTCTTGTACCCTGCACTCCAAGCACTGGAACTGGTGCACGATAAGAGGGGCCGAACTCCTTCTTGTTCTCCACCTTCTCACGGACCAGGTCTCCAACTCTGGGTAGCCAGCCGACTACCGGAACCTGAACTTCAGCTTCAGATATGGAGGGCAAATGTTCCTTCGAAAGAGTGTCTCTGGCTTCTTGTAGAGTCTGTAAAACAGCACAGTGATCATCTACGTCAAAGGGTGCGGTCGACGCCGCAATGTCTAGACCATCAAGGTCTGGGACAAACATTCTGATTCCGAAGAGCATCATGTACGGGGTCCGCCCACCCAGAGACCTTCTAGGGAGATTATTAAGTGCACGTTGGACGTTATACAAATGGGCTAGCCAGTTCCGGCCTGTGCCTAAAACACGTGCTGTCAATGATTGCTTTAAGTCACGGTTCATTCGCTTCACCACACTATTACCCTCAGGTCGGTAGGGGGACGAAAATTTGACTAGGACCCCCAAATTTCTCATAGCCTCCTTGTAAGCCTTAGAGGCGAACGCAGGGCCCTGATCAGAATGGAAGGTACCACACGCAAAAGTTCCCACAAAGACACGCAAATCCCTGATGACAGTCCGCGAGTCAGCACTCCTTTGTGGCCATACCCATAGAAAACGTGTGCACGAATCCACTGCAACCAAGATGTACTTGTACGCAGTATCAGAGGAAAAAGGACCGCAGTGATCTAAATAAACACAACCAAATGGCTTATTAGAGATGTACAGCTGTGTCTGTGGTGGCCGCGCAACAGTAGAAGGTTTAATCTGTTGGCAAATGTCACAATCAAGAACATAAGCACGCGCTTGTTTATATAAACCAAACCACCAGTAACGTTGTTGTAGCAGAGATATTGTAGCTGACACACCGGCGTGGGCAGACGCCAACCCCTCATGGGCAGCCAAGATCAGTGCTGGCCTGCAGTCCGCGTTGGGAATAATTCTGTCACCAACGTCATTAATCCTCACTAATGGGACATTATCAGGACTTAAATGGTAAATGTAACGAGAAGGAAAACCCTTCGGGTAATCGCCTCCCTTTTCTGTAGCAGCAATAGCTGCCAAGATGTCATCATCAATCTTACTTTTTGATCTGGTAACTGCTGCCACTAAGTATGTAGCCACTGCTGTTTTTGCTGCCTCGTCAGCCAAGCTGTTGCCGACAGCATGGACACCAAGTCGCTGGTGACCAAGAGTGTGAATAACATTCACGAGAGGGAGACGGTCTTTAAAGTCTGCCACTCGAACCCAAAGCGTTTTATGCTTAATTGTGCCACCTTTCGTGTCTCGATAGTCATTCTGAGACCAGAAGTGTAAATTGTCATTGTAGGACTGGACACAGTAGAAGGAATCACTCACTATAAGAGTAGTGACCCGGGGATCAGCAAACTCCAGTGCAAGCACCAGAGCCCGAAGCTCCGCCAATTGCGCGGTACAATCACCCAATGACTGCGTATGCACTGCATCAGATTGGAATTCACCATTTACGAATGTACCTACGACAATTGCGCAAGCCGCTGAATAAGCGTGCTTCGATCCAATCGCGGGCTGCGCAGACCCGTCAGTGTATATGACACAATGGTATTCTTCGAGCGGGCGCAAAGACAGAGGTGCCGGATGAACGAATTCATACTGCAAGAACTCTTGAGTCTGTAATGAGGCATCAAAGATGTAAGTGACGTCTGGCGACGTCAGTGTTGTGGCCCATTGTATCCACCGAGGATGCAAAGCTTTAGAATTTGGTACACTTGCCTTTGTCACTGCTTCTAAGGCAGGATAGGGTGTTACAACCAGAATCTGTTTCCCATGCGACAGTGCGCGTTCTTTAAGGATCGCCATCTGTACAGCAGTCAGAACTTTTTCGACCGCAGAAAAACGTAATTCAGCAGAGGTGTACAAGTGGGATTTGTACGCAATGGGGACTGTATCGCCCTCATTAAACGTCAAATACGTGAAACCCACGGCGCCTGGCACTATTCTAATTACCAGGTTAGTGCGGTTATCACGTGTCAGCAAATATTGTGAAGCAAGAAGATCAGCCTGTAAAGACTGTAAAATTTTAGAATGTTCCAGCTGCCAGCTAGACTTCGAAAATGTGGGTTGTACCAAGGCGTAAAGTGGCTTGATACGCTGGGCATAATCAGGAATGTACGTACGGCCGAAATTCAGAAAGCCCAGCAGAGATTGTAATTTCTTCAGTGTCGTTAGTGCACTCAAGCATGCGCACTTCTCCAGAAAGTGGGGAGCTAACCCCTTCCCTTCATTATTGAGCTCGTAGCCCAAAAACAACACCGTATATTCCGCGATGTGAGACTTCGCAAAATTAAATTTGTAGCCATAGTCAGCAAAACTCACTACAATATTGTCGACTCGAGACAGATGCGGCAACAGCTCATCATCCGTGAGGTAGATATCGTCAACATAGGAGTATGCCTCGGGGTCTATTCTTTCTAAGAGAGAAACCACGCGAGCGGAAAAGACGCCAGGGCTATTTTTGTAGCCCATGGCTAATCTCGTAAACTGTTTTTGTTTTCCGCCCGAAGTAAACGCTGTCCACTGGCTACTCAGTGTGGACAGGTTATGGCTAAAGAAGCCATTGGAAATGTCAAGTGTCGTTTTAAACCTCTTACGCACGAGACTGTCGACTAAAGCCGAGCTATGTGTATTTTGTACCGCGCAGGTCCGGCAATGGGAGTTTAGGTGCCGGTAATCCAAAACTAAACGGTACGAGCCGTCAGGCTTCGTTACAGTGAATAAAGGGTTATTCATAGGGGACACACAAGTTTCAATAACACCCTGATATTCCAATTGTTCAAGGATCGCCGCGACGTGGGGTCTAGCTTCACGACGCATGGGATATTGGGGCTGAGGCTGGGGCATAGACCGTAATGGAATCTCATGGCAGGGGGACAACCGGTCCCAACCCACTTGAGTACGATATACCGCTGGCGCAAGCGCCAGCGCCCACTCACCAGCGTACATTTCAGCTTGTTCCTTAGGCACCGTGTGCGCAAAGGACGGGAGGATTTTCTCCTCCCCTCTAGGAGCTTCCAAAATGAAGGCTGGGGGCCAATCTGCCTCCGCTAGGAGGATATCATAGGTGGTGGTCAGATTATCCCAAAAAATCCCTTTTATGGTACGTTGTATGTCACCCTCAATTAATAAGACTATTTCATAAAGTCTATCAGGGGGAGCCACTCTGGTGTCAGCTGTTTCAACAGTAACCAAAACATCAGTTGCTGTCGCCGCCAGAAATGGACGCAGAGCTTGACGGACTATGGTAATTTCCGCCGCGCTGTCTAGTAGCGTCAGCGCCCATGTCCGGTTCTGAAGCTGTGTCCGCACTATCTGAGGCATATTTTGCCGTCAGAGCCGCCACTTTCTTCTTCTGAAACGGGGGTCTTTGTCGAGCAAACTCGTCCTGCTTGCCTTTACCCTCAGTCTGTCGGGGTTGGTCACGCTGTTGTGGAGCACCCCGACCTTTGCCACCGCCTCCGCCACCAGACTGTGTAGCCGATGTTTCCTGTGAAGAACGAGGAGAACGCGGTTCAGAAACCTGAAATCTATCAGGAGACTTAATAGTAGCACGATCTCGCAGATCATAAGTGCGTTCACTACTTGACTGTACGGGAGAGGCAGGCCGAGAGCCCTGTTTCTGCTGCTGCTTGCCCTGTTGTTTAAACTGCCACTTTTGTTTTGGAAAAATGGGTCGTTCATCCTTACCAGAAGTTCCTGCCTTACCCTGCTGCTTAGAATCGGGATTTTTGATCACAGGCTTAACTCCTAAAGAGCTACGACCCAAATCACGATATGCTTCTGAAATTATTTTTGCAAATTCTTGCGGTTTGTCCTCTTCAGCAACTTTCTTCAGTTCATTACGAACCTGAAAGTGCAACGCATCACCCTTAAGGTTTCCCATTATCATGGTAGCCACCAGGCCAAAATCTCCGAGGAGCCGCATCCCTAATTCTATCGCAGACTCCGCTCCATGGTCCTCTTGAACGCGTTTGATAACGGAGGGCAGCTGCAACATAGACGGAGTGCCAAAGCACTGCGCGTACGTTGCAGCAAAAACCTTACCCCAAGAAACACAATCATCCATGTGGGGAACTAAGTCTTTAGGCAAACTAATGGTGAGGATCCTGTGTTTCTCCACAGGAGTTGTATGCGGATAAACCGCTTCTATTTGGTCAAATTTTTCAGCAAGCCAAAAGGGATAATCATCCCTCGTGAGGGGGCGCTTGCCTACAACAGAATTAACCATAACAGGACTAATGACCACCGCGTGATGATCACCAGGTTGTCCCGCACCAACAGGCGCCCCCGCCTGTACAGTGCGCGACACATACTGCACTAACGCCCTATATACTGTTATAAGGGCAGTGTGTAGTACACGCAATTCATCCACCGTCACCGTGAGGTAACGGGGATGAGGCGTAAATCCGGCTAGTACCGGCCAAGTGGCCCCCGCAATTGATAAAGGGCCCATTCTCGGCGGTATAACCACATGGGGGAGGGCGTCATTAAACCAAATCTGATGTTGCCAAGCAGATATTGGTATCTCCTGTGTCCTATACGGTGCATAGGCAGCAGGCACTGCAGAGGCAGTGTATGAATGAAATGTATTATCATTTCCACTGACTGCCGGAATCGTCACCCAAGAGTAGAATAACTCAAAGGGATGAGCCGCATCGGCTCCCACCACAAAGATGACGTCCATGCCCGCGTCCGGCACTCCATACTGCGTCAAATGACGTTTCAGTGCCGCACGACTATGCGCCGCAATATTTATCGCCATTAGGACAAGCTACACTTCAAGTATTCAGTAGCACAAGGGTTCAATAACCTTTTTAATAATCAAGCTTGAAGGAACCTATATCAATAGAACTAGGTAGGTTTAAAATCCGTCAGACTTGTTATCCGGAAACAAGAATGAGGGTGCTGTGGACTAAATGTAAGCACTACTAAGGCGTTTCAACTCATAGACCAAACGTTAGGTGCGCCATGTTGCAGGGATTCTGCTGATACACAGAACTATGCGTAGAACCCCAGGACCTCAGTGAATTGTGGTGTACCAGAAACTCACCTCAGAACCCAGAACCCAGTATCCGGCTAGCATAAGTGTCCCATTCGTTATCCGAGATTTAGCTCAGAGATCCCAATGAATAGACAACCCAGAACAAGCTACTTAGTGTACTCTCAGGAATGGTGGGAATCGGAAGTACCTGTTCGTATATTATTCTCACATCAGTCCACAACAATAATCAACAGAGACACGTTGTACATAAAAGGGGTTTATTTTTATAGACCACGTGTCCTAAGATGCAGTACTTTGGCTAATACAAGCAGACAAATGATTAATATCAAAACCAGCAACATAGTTACAATACCATAGAATATAAAAGGAGTGATCATATTATAATGACAGTGGATACTACCACCTTCCCTTCACTAATAAGCTAATATTATTATTATGCTAATAGAAGGTCTCTTAGGCTTGAATAGGGGACCCCATACCTCAAAGATCAGCTTAGTGAAATCACATCACAGGAGCATCAGGAGACTTCTCGCAGGAAGGCTCGTCTTCGGTCTGAATAATAAACATGATGTCTGTGATATTAAAAGCACCAACTTTCAGGTATGTGCAGCTGCGCGTGTGTTATGGCTAAATAGTGGGTCGATCAACCTAGAGTAGAAAACATGCATTGTGTAATATTCCAGACTGTTTGTCACACCATGTACAGACCAAGGTCGCTGCGCAGAGCTTGGGATGGTAACAACAGATTGCTCTCGTGTGAAGCAAGTCTCGAGTTAGCAGTTTTATTTAAGAAATAACATGTAAACGCAGTGTCGTGTGCAAAAGCAGAAAGATGGCATTCTAACATCTAACGTGGTTATGCTAACTTAACAATGTATGTACGTATTCAGGGAGAACACACTACATCCCACAATATATAAGTTGGATTGGTCTCTGCTGAAAAGTTACGATTAGGACCAAACATGCATATTGATTCAAAACGCATCGTCCAGTCTGTGAAATCTCTATAGAATATATGATACTGCCCTCAATAGGCTATGCCAGACAGGATCCAAGGTTGGAAAAAAGATGCATCCTATATCCGGAAATACGTAAATATGGAAACATCAAAAGAACATAATATCAGAGCCAGTGCTCCTATCTGTAAGTGATACAAGTCTAAGTTAAAATATATCTGGCAATATACATGTTGCTGTAAAAAATGTGTCATGAGGTCAAATTCATAAAGGAATTATATAAATGGTACCAAATACACCTGTGGCTGGTATATGCTCAAAAGAGCTGCTGATCAGAGATACAAAAGGTGATGACGTGCGAAGAAGTGCAGAACGATTCGGAGAAAAAGGGTAGGATGCCCGTGCTGGTGTAGACATGTGAAGGGCCCCTTCCTTCTCTCCTGCAAAATAATATAAAACATAAAAGTGTTATTAAAACCGTGAAATACTTAATCAAAAATCCAGTCGGTTTACGGTCTGACCTCCCGTTTATGATGTCCGCTGTCGGAAAATAAACCGACCGGTCATTCTGACTCAGTTCTGACTGGCTCTCTGAGTATTCCTGTCAGTCGGAAATGCACTGACTGCGTTTCCACAGTCCGGGATTATGATGTCTGATTCCAACAGCCTTTCCATGCCAACCTTTCTGACACGGAAAGGCTGTTGGAAAGCGACTTTGGGGGCCCCTGGCCGGGTCCCCTTGCTCCCACGGCCGTCGGTTGGTGGCCAAGGGGGTACATAAGTAGTCCCCTGTAAAACCCAGCACTGTGCGACATGGTGCAGAGTTGTACACACACATCCCCATTTCCCCATAGGAGCTTGTGGTACAGCTGGTTTACGGCCGTAACACAAGCTCCCATAGGGAACAATGGGACTCTAACAAACAGTGTTCGTTCGCATTGTAATCTGGCGGTTGGGCCGAGTCCGAGAGGGTATTGGTTGAGGCTTTCTGACCGACATCGTATAGAGCATCTATATATCAAAGTGTGTATGTTTATATACAAATATATAGTGTAAAACTATTAAAAAATATATTAATTAATGTGTATATATATTTACATAAACATAGAAAATAAAAAAGGTACAACAAATAAACTACCATATTTTAAAAATATTTCCATTTTAATTATACATAAAACATATATAAAATTAAGTTTTACTAAAAATATCTTACAAATTACGTCTATATATATATATAGACAAAATATAAATGTAAATACATAATACATATTTAAACAATATTAATAACAAATTAAACTATGTAAATGATAAATATACTATTCCCACTCCAATTTATGCAAGAATAGAGAATGCGTTAAACTCAGCAGGGCTTATATTTACTATTCTCTCTCCAATAGTAGGGACGGTTTTGGACTGAGGAGGGGTAAAATGTACTACTCTCACTCCACTCTGTGCAACAATAGGGAAAGCGTTAAGCTTAGGAGCTGTACAATTTACTTTTCTCATTCCAGTCTGTGCAACAGTAGGGAAAGTGTTGGACTCAGGAGGGTTAAGATTTACTATTAGAAGAGAGTACAGAAATAAAAGTTCACTTCAAACAAATAACATATTTTAACAACACTATTAAATTAAAAAAAAGAAAATTGTAAGATATGTCTTAATCAAATTTTAACAAAAATTAAACAAAATACATAGTTATTAAATTTTTTAATACTTTACAATTAAAATGAATATCGATTTCAATAAAAAACCACACTAAATTCGCACAATCATAACAGCCAACAATTAAAGTCTAATTGAAATTAATAAGTATAACATAAATAACAGTTCTATAATAAATACCACAATTTTAATGAAGGAATAAATAATTTTAAATGTATTATTACTTAAATAGCTCTCACCCTATAACTCTGTTAGCTAAACACACAACCCAAAAATAACTTATCAAATATAATAATTTCACAATTTGCATAATTTGCAATTAAATAATGAATAACACATTTAATAATTCCTTATTAAACGTAATTTCTTGATTAATGTCCCACCCTGTGCCCAAAAAAACAAGCCACAACTAACATGTATCTTAAAAATTATAATTACACAATTTGCATAATTATCAATTAAACAATAAATAATAAACTAGTAATTAATTATTTTAATTAACTTTTCACCTTTTACCTCTACAGACACAACAACCCGCACCTGAAATATAGCTTAAACATAACATAATTATCAATTAAATTATTATTAACATTAATAATGAGTTCATTATAGTTAATTTACTTCCCACCTTGTGCCCCTATGAACCTCACAACCTGCACCTAAAACTTAACATACAAAATAATTAATAACACGATTGAAATAATTTTGGATCAATAGAATAATTATTTACTAATTTATTATAATTAATTAACTTCCCACTCTGTACCCCTACAAACCCCAGAATCTGCTATGACACTAAAGTACAATAAACAAATTAAATAAAATTTAAAAACAACTAAAAATGTACGAACTATATTAAAAACATTAACATTTATTATACAATTCATAACATATACAATTAAAAAATATACTAAAATACATATAAACAATTACTAAACGATATTAACTATTTTTGTAAACTATATTAGCAACATAGATCTTTTTGTAAACAATACTATTGTATAGTTATTTTTAGCATCAATATTACTTACGTTAGAAAATCGCTATTCTTGTCAACAATATTCCTGCATCACAATATTTGTGGGTCACAATATAAAAAATTGGATATTTCTTCAGCTCAATATTTTTTACTCTATATTTTGTCCGATAACGACCCTTTTTAGGTCTGGCCTAGAGACAACTTTAGCTGGCATGCAAGTTCCATGTAATGAAAAACATTCATAAGTAAAAAATACATATAGACATATACAGAAGGGCATTGTGTCCGCCCTGTTCGTTCCTTGGTCTGTTCAACTGGTATTCACTTTTTGTATGAGCCCACCACAGCATACAGCTTGTGGCAATGAGACAGTTCAGTTCAGCTGCGTGTGCTCTTGCGCAATGTTTGACAGCATTTTAACGACTGATATACACACCCTCTTAAAAAGAAGTACAGACCAGTGCATGAGCTGGGGGTCCAATTCTTTACTTAATCAATGTTTTTTTATTTCCAAAATGCATTATATTTGTTATATTTGTGTGTTTAAACTATGCCTTCAGGTTACAGTAATTCAAAGTCAACCGCATCTTGTCTTTGTGGCGATAGGATTTTTTTTCCTTTGATGTGCTCTAAGACTATGCCTGTTCTATGGCTGGCAGGTGTAAGCAGTGACATATTTTCTTTTCTTTCTTTTATTTTTGTGGCAAAATAAAAATGTTACCACTGCACCAGTGTGCCAAGGTCAGACCTACTGGTGTTCCAATGCTTATTTATATGTTGGGTAATGAGAGCATTCAAAAGTAGTGAATTATGTTTTTTTTTTTCTTTCAGGCACATGACTGTGTCTCTTCACACACTCATCCATAATCTCCCTTGAAGGATTAAGGGCCTTGTTCCAACTTTTCCGGTCCTCCTGTAGGACCGCCACCACTGCGCTCACAGGAGGACTGCCAAGTCCGTGGTGCACCTGCCCACTGGATTCCGAGTTGAATCCAGGGTAGACTGTGAGGCGGCGGTCTCACGGCGGTGGTATGTTAGGCTCATAGGAAAGCCTATCATGCAGACCGCCGCCGTGAGAGCGCTGACTGCACATTCCCGCACCGTGTGGCATGCACCATGTAGTGCATGCCATACCATGCGGGAAGGAAGAGGTAATTGTAGGGGGGGCACAAAATGTGCCCCCCATGCTGCAGACGCATTCCATTGTCCAGATGCGTACAGAGCCCTGTCAGGGTCCCCTTATCTGCATCTCCGCCACCCTTTACATGGCAGGTTCCCCGCCATGGAAAGGGTGGTGGTGAGACAAGTCGTAATATGCTTGGCAGTGCAGGCATCGGCACCAACAGCATTTTTCTTCCCCTGTCTGCACCGCCACCGGATCCTGTATCCCGGCGGAGGCAGCGGCCTGATTGCCAAATTTCGAATACTGCAGGTGGACACGCAGTGGTGTCGTTGGTCGGACCGCCACTACGAATACTGTGGTCCTGAGGACCGTCTTACTTGTAATACGGCCCTACATCTCTTGGGCTAAAAAGCAGAGGGTTTCCGAAGAGTGGAAAAGGTCCTTCTCCATGCCAGATTTTAGAGATATCCCTATGGCATAAATGTACATGCAATGAGTCTAAACGGAATTTATTGCCATAGACACTGTAATGACAATCTGAAAAGAACCAGGTCCTCCTGGACTTCTGTTGGACACTCCTGCATTATACCTGATAATGTAAATGTATATTAATATGAGCGCCTGCCTGACACATTACATCCCTTGGTGTCTGACCTCTGCCTGTACCAGAGAGTGTTTAATTCTGCAGTATGATGGATGTGACATGGAAGATGGTAAATAAATGTGCGCAGACAGCAGCTGTAGCGGAAGCATATGCCCGGAATGTGGGGGAGGAAGGAAGAATGCCACTGAGCATCAGGGCTCCATCTTCCTGTCAGCACCAAGGGCAGGCAAGTGGCTGCGGACATGTTTATTCGGAATACTGATTTGCTTCTACATTGCTTCTAAATTGCTTGATTTTGTTCTAATACATTTAGTCCTGCAACTCTAGCACAGAAAATGTGTCTCTAATTTTCTTATTAGTCTATTTAGAACACAATGTGTCTCCTGAAACATGGGAATGCCGCCATTACTTTGCTGTAGTAATGTAATACTGTTTAGCTGAGAAGCGGTAGATCGTGTGGAAAGTCATTAGGGGAAGGGTGGCTTCCGGTTCTCTTTTTGATGCCTCTATCAAATGTCTCACAAGGAGGCACGTGGCACAGTGTCCATCTATTGATGCTCTGCCGGGGTTCACTAAAAGGCACCAATAGGCTGTCTCCATCTTGACACTGGTTTGATCGTGACAGTTCACGAGCGGTACTTTGGTGTGTCGTCTGTTTTCACAGTAGCCATCACACATGTGTTCTCCAATCTGCAACCACAAGACCTGCTGCATCCAAAAGGGCAAGGGACTGGTGGTCTAGAAGGGCGTAGGGGAGAGTGATAGACAATACAATCATGTATTATACAGAATAAAATACTCCAGAGGATACCCTAAAACAGCATCATCACCTCTGGTACCCTTGACTTCATAAAGGAGCTCAACTTTCTGCGCCATTTCACTATATGGAAGAAGATCTGTGGTTTGTAATGCAGATAGGGTTACCTCATGCCATGTGTTGCGGTCCATATTACCAGTGGACAGGGACAGCTAGAAAACTGCTAAGGGGACAAGTGTTACCACTGGCTGCCCCCAGCGGATGCCCATGGCTGGAGGATTCCGGCCAAACATTCCCCGGGAGCTTGCGGTGTTGTCTCTCTTTTTCCTCAAAGTTATTTTCTTTTCAGGGATGGTTGGCCATGTACTCACTCCATCGGGCATTTCCCTGGGGAGTGAGAGAGTAGGAGGGGCAGAGAGACCGACGGAAACCGAGAGAGAGGGAAATGAGTGGCAGAGGGAGAGGTGGCAGGGATATTGGTGGCCCCTGGTGGCACATTGTTAATTATCTCCTATTGCCCAGTGAGTAAACACTGGAACCAACTTGTCATTTTGTGTTCTCATCTCAGAGAAACCTCTGAAAAATTGACAGCATCCAATTGTGGCTGTAATTTTAATCAAATATTCTGTATTTACACTTACACGATATTTTTTGTCTGCATGCAATAAAGCCCTTCTTCATTTCTTGCTATGTTAAATGTTGTTTACAAACTCTGAGCAAACGTCTCAATGGATTTAATGCAGAACTGGCATGTTTATTCAAGACATTTCTTATCCATCTGTATTTAGAATGTCAGTAAGATATCCTGGTGATTTCTCTCAATCTTTCTCCCTTCAATGTCCAATGGAATTAGTATAATCGATTTGGGTAATAGCGCTTACTATTGCTACAGTAATGGTAGCTTTTCTGATCATGCGTTATGCGGGCAGGTGGTTGCCTGTTGTATTAAGCTTCTCTAGTACTGTGTCGGTTTATTGTGCTCTAAAGTCCTGTGTCCCGGATGCAGAAGGCTGTCAGGCACAGATGCTGTATGGGCTGGGGAAACCCCTAGAGCAGAGCAGGAGGGCAATTGAGCACTGAGCAAAAACAAACGTCTTGAAAGCCAAGAAGTCTCAGCTTTGAAAGGCTAAGCTATTGATTGCCTTTGCCAGTGTTTATTCGATTCCCAATCGCATGCGTAATGATGCATGTTGGGGTGGCTGACTGTCTTGCAATGGTTTTTCTATTAAAAAAAAAAAAACACATTCCAAGATGTCTGCCTGTGCGTACCCTTGAGCACAAGCGTCATGACTAACATGTTAACATGCATGTGCGCGCTGTGACGCATCGGAACAACTTGTCATTTACTACTCTACCATGGCAGACGGCCATCTTACAGCGGTAACTAAAATTAAGAAAAAATGCAAAGAGCATGTGGCTGCACAAGCAAGGTAACATATAGCACAATAGCACTTTGCAGCCCCTCCTAAAGTAAATAATTCAAAACAATCTAAAAGCCTAATACATGGAACAGGAAGTGGTAAAGTAAGAGCAAAGAGTGGGGGACACAGTAGCATGGTAACAGTCACAACAAGGAGTGGAGGCGCAAGAATAAATAATATAGGGGAATATATGCACGCTTAGTGTGCTGATAAATTAGGAAAAAAGTGCGGGAGACAGTCAGAAAATTCTTGCACTCCCATTGAGTCGCAGAAGACGAGCACTCCCATTGATTGCTGCTGGGTAAGACAAAAAAAAGAGTCCCTGCTAGCCAGCTGTGGAGAGAGACAACTCATCCAGTCACAACACTTGGACCTAAATGTCCTAGGTGGGACAAGCACAATGATAGGGAGGAAAACCATTCACTCAGAGCAGATACTTCAGTCATACAACAAAATCTTCCAACCATGAGGAAGAGGACAAACTAAAGGCCACTAATAGTTTATGATATGAATTGAAAACAATAGATCTACCTACAGACAGCTACATTTGTCTGTGGCCAAAGCTAAGAAAGACCTCACCAGAGGTGACCAGGACTAGCAGAGGACCACCGGGGAAGAGAATAAAGATTATTGTAATAAGTGTTGCTTTACTCATTTGTGAGAGTCCCAGTTTTTGATTACTGTGTCACTCATTTGATGTCATTCCTACACCTTGATGTAAAGTCTCTCTGATTAGGTGTGAGTCCTATGCCTTGGAGTAGAGTCTTTCTAACTGGATGAGAATTTTTCTTATTGGATCACAGTGTCACTCAATGAGTGCAAGTCAGACGTCTTCAGAGCACAGTATTATCACTCATTGGATGCACGTCTCACTCCTTGGAGCAAAGTTTAACACATGTTTTGTAAGACTCAGCCTGGTGCACAGTCTCTCTTAATAGGTGCAAATCTAATACCTTGGAGCAAAGGCTCACTTCTTATCTGTGGTTTTTAATTTCTTGGCGCACGATGCAACTCACTGGGAATGTGTCACTCACTTGCGCACAATCCCATTCAGTTTGATTGTCTCATCATTGAGTGCAAGTTTCATTCCTTGAAGTACAGTCTCACTTGTTGAATTTGTGTTTTGGAGAACAGCATCTTCCACTGAGCCAGTCTCACTCACTGGATATGACTCTCACACCATGGTGCATTGTGTCCTCATGGGTGTGAATTTCTATTCCTCGGAGCAAGGTCTCAGTAAATGGTTTAAAATATTTTCCTCATGGCATACAACATCCCTTGAGTGTGAGTCCTACCTCCTGGAGAACTGTCTCAATTATTTGATACATTTTGGCACAAATTCACCTCTTGCGCGTACAAGCGCCATTGCTGTTTTCCTCCAATATTTCAATTGAACGGTTGAAGCGTAACTAGTTAAAAATAATCCACTACCAAATCGCTTTATTTTTTAAAGACTCACAACAAAACCTACAATTAAGCCCTTTTCAGGTCTGAAAAACGAAAAAAAGAAACTACTAAAAGTAGTGCGCAGGATGTGAAAGGCTTCTGTAAATTGCAATGTGCTTAAAATATCACTTCCAGCTCTGGAGACTTCGAATTATTCTTAAATTGGATGATGGGCAGTTGCTTTTCACTTGACCTTAGCACATAGGGGCCTATTAGGATGGCGGGCGGTTCGCACCCGCCTGTAGCCACCGCCGGCCCGGCGGGGGTGAACCGCCCGCCATCCACACCAGAAAGACCCCCCTCCATATTAGGATGGCTGGGGGGTCCGCGGCAGACAGAAAGACCGTCTACCGCTTTTCCGCCGGTCGACTCGTCGACCGGGCGGAAAACATGTATAATATGGTGGCGGTGTCTGCAAGACACTGCCATCCATATTAGGATATTGGCGGAGATCAGCTTTTCCATGGCGGAAAGGCATGCGGTCTTTGCTTTTGGGGGCCCGTTGAGGGGCCCCAGGGTTTTTGGGGGGGTTATGGTACCCCCCTGTATTTGCATGCACAAGGTGGCAGGCACCGCGTGGTGCCTTTCACGTTGTGCATGCAAATGCTCGACATGCATTTCTAGCATTGCGGTGGGTGCTGCTGACAGCACCGCCCGCCGCAATGTAAGAAATGCAGTATGCGCCCGCCAGTGTGGCGGGCGCATCCTAATGTACATGGTGAGACCGCCGCGACATGGGCGGTCAGTCCCGTGACCCGATGCGGTGGCGGACGGACTTTGTCCGCCAGCCATCGTAATAGGCCCTTTAGTGTGTGTGACGTGTGCAATATGATTTATTTGTGGTGGAAAGAAAGTGCAAGATATTTACTGTATTAGTCATTTGCATCGAGTATATGCTACAAACGAAACCTGTTTAAGTATTTGTGAAGATGAAGGAGTCCCTTCACTCCCCATCCAACTATTTATTTCTGTTTTTTGTTATGGAAGTCATTTCTTCCCAGAAATCTTAGGTGTGGATGTATCGAGACTTCGAGAAAACGTTTCCAGATTTTTAAGTGCATGACCTAATCACAAGGAAGTTGACTTGATCTCTGAGCTCAATGTATTCAAACTGAAGTGTCTTTGGCTCAAAGCTGCAAGAAAGTGATGTGGCATTATGGGGTTTTAGTTTAGAATGGTTTGAGGACGTTTTTCTTGAGTCCTGGGGAGTAATTGTGGGGGTGCTAGCTCCTTGAAAGCTCTCTGTACTGTTTTTGCTGCGTTACTTCACCATAATGCCTAATAATTTGATTATAAGAAGATTTCGATTGTTTTTAGGAATACTGGATCTCAAATACGTTCCCGTATCAATTGTTATACTGGTTGGACATGTTGGGCTCTACATGCAAGCAATTCAAATTGTCGAGGTATGTCACCAGGTGGAGTTCCCACAATGGTGCCTGTGATCAATATTATCCAGGATGATATATGAGCTTTCTTGAACCATCTTTTCTGTAAAATAACAGCCATCCAAAAATAAACGTTCTTACGCTGATCCAGTGGGTTACATTTTCCTCACGCTTGATTTCAAAGAGACCATTGCTGCCCCTGTTCATCGACAATACTCAATAGCGTAAGTCCTGTCGCTGATGAACAAGGCCTTCTAACTAGCTTTTGTGTAGGTTTGTGTATTGTCTCGCCTACACATTTTTTGAACTGCTTTCATATGTTGCTAATTCGTGACATTCTGGGATGTGAAGTGTCTGTTAGACTGTTGTTTATTGAAGTCTATACATGTCCTAAGGCCATCTAGGGAAAAGTACTTGATGCTTTGGAATGTGCGCGAGACTTCCAGGCTGTTCTTGAGGTAGCAGGATAATATGGAGGTTATCTTAGGCGAGCTTCCAAAGACCTTGACAATGCCGCTTTGTTTATGATGTCACAAATGAAGGGGTTGGATAATAAGCTTTGTGCGGAGCATTGTGTGAGGGAACGCGAGGAGAGTGTGCAGCTGCAAGGACTAGAATACAAGCATTTCTTTTTCTTTAGGCATTCCCACAGATGATCGTCTGCATCTCGCCAAGCTAGGTGGGCGTGTGGTCTTTTGGAGGAAGCAGACGTGGTTATGCCTGTTTGGTGCTCAATCTTTCACAGTGGCAATTGAATCTAGGCCATGTACAACATGTTGCATTGTGGAGGATGCTGGGAAATCATCAAACTGTGTGAATGAAAATGCATTCAAAGCCTTATTTCAGACCTGTAGATGCGCGTCTACATTAGTTCTGCGCAGGATTTCAATGTGAGTGGCTTTTGACTCTTATTAGTTGCTTTGAAATTCATGATTTCCATAAAGAGTGGGAGAAAACTGTGATTTTGTTTAAGACTCGAGGCCAATTCACAAAGGTCTGTGAAGTAGTGCTCCTGCAGCTAAACTACACATATTTCTAAATGTAATTCACTAAGGTGCAGATGGAGGTTTTTACCAGCACTTGCCCTATACTTTATGCAAAAAGAACAATTGATGGACAGAATGCAGAACAATGTCATACATCTGGGCATACCCGTCCCACTCGGGATAACGTATGCAAAAAAAAGAATTGATGGACAGAATGCAGAACAATGTCATACATTCACCCAAGTACAGAGATCGGGGCCTAAATCCATAAAAAAAAAAAAAATTGTTCCCATAGCCAATCCAGTTTGAACCCAGCCATATGCAAATCAAAAGAATCGATTTAACCCAGATCTCTTGACTGGAGGTGAATGTTTTGATTTGTTCTGCATTCCGTCCATCAACTCTGTGTCTTTTGCTTTCTCGCCCTAAGTGCGCCGGGTATGCCCAAACCTGGGTCCCAGGGTCACTGTGCAACTGGATTCAAGCTATCCTGGCTGATGAGGGGTGAAACCCCGAAACCGGTCCTAGGATGCTTGTCTCCGGTCCAGGGAGGACCTGCCTTGGCATTTCGGGCTGGACTGTTCCGATGAGGCACAGGGTCATGATTGATTTGCATATGGCCAGGTCTAAACTGGGGTGGCATTATGAGCAAAAGAGTGATGGGTTTAACCCAGTTCTCTTGACTGGGGGTGAATGTTTTGATTTGTTCTGCAATCCGTCCATCAACTGTGTGTCTTTTGCTTTTTCGCCCTATACTTAAGGCCAAATTCACATTACACAAGGCACGATTCACAAACATTTACTATTGCAGTACTGCTGAGCTGCAGGAGTAGGCCAGGTGTGAGCCAGAGGTACTGCAAAACCGTGAGTTCCCTAAAGTTACAGCCACATCTACTCCGGTATTTCTACAGCCCAAACAGGCTCAAATCCATTTAGCGTAGCCTTGGAGTAAGTCACACACAACACATTGAGACTGACAAGATTAGCACAAAGCCCAAGACGTAAATAAAGTAAACAAATGGTAATACTACTTTAGGCATTACAGACACCTAAACCTACACGTTTTACAAATATAAGAAGTAAAAAAAAAAATAGAAATAACATAAATAAAAAATAGCGATATAAATTTCGACATTGCATACAAGCATATGCATTGCACAAATATTGAAACATAATAAAACCTATTAGTAATGTGGACATTTAAAAAATAAACATTATAAATATTGCAGACACATTATAAAATCACATTATAAAAATGTATATATAACCGATACGCATACATAGGAGATTACAAATGTATAAATTAATCATGAATTGAAAAAGCACACAACTCCTCTCTTATCTAACGCTACCCTTCCCACACTCAGATACATTCCATGTGCCAAAAACACACACAGTGACACACATCACCCTGTAGGTGATACCCAGCTCAGGGATGTTTCTCAGTACTTCTACTCCTAGGTACACCTAAACACATTTCCATCGTCTTTAGCTAAACGCCTCCAAATCCTTCAAACAGGGCAGTCTCGGCTAGAACCTATTTCAAACCCTGTTCCTGCCATCATCCTGTAGATGAATACAAATACAGTTCGCCGGCAGGAGTGAGGGCCTGGCCTTGACACGTCCGGGCTGATGCTGGCGTTTCATGCGTTATCCTGCTTGTTTGGAAAAGCCAGGCGGGGTTTGCAAGATTAATGGCCGGGATGAGGGAGGCATCTTTCGTATAATGTTCAGACAGGTCAGGGGCTTTGCTCGGCTTCCTTCATAATGCAAAGCTATGTATGGCCTTGAAGGAATGGCAATCTCTCCAGCAGTTGTGCTGGTCTGGCGGCCATGGGCGATGCCAAGAGCTTCGTTGTTGGTGATGGAATGCTGAGTGAACCCGGTGTGCCACACAAGGCCGTACGCCCACACTGGTGGTGGTGACTTGGAATAGCAATTATGACTTCTGACTGTCCTAGGTGATGACCATGAACTGTGAGCCAGGTACAGCGTCCTTGATGCCTGCAGGTTCAGCCAGTGGGCACTGGCACTCACCTGGCACTCACCTGGGGGCCAGGACTTCTTTTTCATTCTCAGACTTTGAGCTAGAGAGAGAAAGGCCAAAAGGAGAAACGAGGAGCAAGAGAACGATGGGAAAACAGCGAGAAAGGGAGAAATTAGAAAGTGAATGAGCCTGCAGAAGTGAGATCAGGCGATAGGAAGTGTAGGGTAAGGTAAAACTGAGACATCGGGGGAAATAAAGTCTACACAGCCCTGATATTTGCCATCTCTGTAATTAAGAGGTACCAAAGGCGAGCTTCTAAGAGAACCGTAAAGCCCCTGTACTTCTTTCATTCATTTTGCAATTGTAGCTCCATATATTTTGTTCTGCAGTTAGTATCGAGTTAAACAAAACCAATTAATGCAGAGAACCACATTGAAAGTAATGGTTCTGGAAAGCACACAAGCACTGGTAAAGCCAATATGTCTGGAATGGGCTCCTAGCTTTTTGACTTTGTCAATGCTTCGTTTGTTTTGTTCTGGTTTTTGTAAAACTTTATTGTTAAGGAGAATCTGGGCCCTTGCCATTAAAAAATAATAATTGCTAAAAGCAAAAATATTTTTGGGTGTAAACCATGTTCATAGTAGTGCCTGGCACTGAAGAGATCTACTTTGTGTAAGGATGTGCTCCTTGTGAAAGAGCAGAATGCCTTCACTTGCCTCACAGTGAAGTTGGCTAATAGTTGAAGTGGGCTCACACACCCCATGCTGTGTGTTGTGGTGGGTAGAAGATGAACGTAAATGGCTCAACAACATACCGATAGTTCACTGAAAAAAACAACGGTTAAAGTAACGTTCTAGTTAGGTGAATATGTCAGTGAAAATTTTAACATTTTCAACAAACAAAAACAGATATTCACGTTATCATTAGCAGACCTAACTATAACTTGTGTCCTCACCATGCACTGCTTATGACCTCACATATTACATGTCCTATGATGTCATTTATCACATCACTGATGACATCTCAAGTGACATCACTGATGATATCGCTGATGGTATCATCCAGTGCGTCTGCTATTTTAATAGTTTACATAGTGGCGGGTAGCTACCGTAATACTTTTCTACCTAATTTTGTACAGCCTGTGTCCAGGTACAGGGTGTAAGTGTTTACAAAACAGATGTGTTTCTAATGCATCATAGATGTGTAGAGGTATTGAACAAGTTATAAATCTTTGTATTGAAGAGTATATCTGTGTGCAGATGACAGTTGACGAGTTCTGTCCAATATGTTCCACACACGTTTTTTGGCTCTTCAGAAAAGGGTTCCAACAGGGCAAAGATTCTACATAGTAGATACTAAGGCCCTTATTACGATGGCGGTTGGTCGGACCGCCATCTTATTGGGCAGGTGACCGTCCGACTATGAATCAGCAGTCTCACCTGTCCTATTAGGATGGGACCATCATGCTTTATACTACGGCAGCTTGTGCTGCAGCCGAGGGAAAGGGCCGCAGCACAAGGTGCAGTAGGAAAAGGCACTTTGTGCATATTCATGCACCGTGTGCCAAGCACCATGTGCACAATTTCTACATAACACAGACAACTGTGTGCACCAGCTACTAACCTATGTACATGTGCTTGTTTTGCTTCAGGAGATGGTCTATCTGTAAAGTTTTCACCACACTATGAAGGCTGCAGTTAGCAGTTAGTATGAACTTTAGCACCTTCAAGCCTTGGTTATTTTAAGCAAATACTATCTTTTTTTAGACGTTTTTCATAGATTGCACCTTGTTTTTAGTTGATACTTTTTAATGCTTTGTGGTGTAGTTCTATTGAGAGTTTCACTGTCTGCAAACATTGTTGTACAGAGTAAACTCTCTCCATAGACTAAACAGTGTTTACAGTACCCACTTTTCTACTCCTATCACTTAATTTCTCACTGCACTTTCAGCGACTGTGAGCGGTTTGATGCCGATAAAGGCCGTCTGTAGTAGGGTATACATTTTGAGAGAGATGTTCTTTGAACAGTTGTATACATATTGAACAGCATGTGCAATAAAGGTTTCCCATATATCTGTGGTTCATTGTTAATGTGAACTAGACTACCCGTGAAGTGTATGACATAGAGTTAATGTTGCACATAATCCATACTTGCTACACCCAAGAGAGTTGTATCTGTGATGGCATTAATGATGCCGCACATTATTTCAAGCTATATTGTACTTGCTTTCAAGCCTCTAATGCCATACTAGTTTCTAGAGCAATGGGTGCAAAAGAAGCTTGGATGATGTAATCAGTGATGCCATTTAAGATGTCATCAGTGATTTCATAAATGATGTCATAGAACATGTCATGAGTGAAGTAAGATGTGAGGTCATAAGCAGTGCATGGTGGGGGTGCAAGTTATAGTTAACTCTGCTACTATAGCTGGTGAATTTCTGTGTTTTTTCAGTTCAGAACAGTAATGTTGTCACTGACATATTCACCCAACTATAATGTTACTTTAGTCTTTGTTTTTTTCAGTGGATTTCAATTTTAAAAAAAAGCAGATAATTTTATCACACCTAACTATTATGCTATGTTAAACTTTGTTTTTTCGTGAATTTCTAGATTTTTTTAGCTGTCGCAGCAAAAGGTTGGCCTTCAGGCTCCAGGGACCTCATTTGGGGTCAAATACAAGAAAAAAGCTGACCCACATGCCCCCCTCCCGACCCGTATTAGGCCCCTTTCTCTGGGGCAATATCCCCCCAAAAGAGGAGGGGGCATGTTTCCCGCTCTCTGAGACTCTTTAGGCCCTAGGGACCCCATCCCCCATGACTGCATTTTTTTGTTAAAGGAGAAGGGGACCACGTGGCCCTGCTTCCCATTCCTTTAAAAAGGCTCTGGCAACCTCCAGGGCCATAAATATTTTAAAGGGAAGGGGGGGAAGTGGCACCCCTCCCTGAGCCTCTTTAGGCCCTTTGGACCCCATCCACGAGGGCCGTTATTCATTTTGAAGTGGAGGGGGGGTCATGTGGTCTCCCTTCCCATGCCTGTTATGACCCTGGTGACCCCCATCTCCAAGAGCTTTTTTTTTTATTAAAGGGAAGGGGGTGCGTGGCTCCCCTTCCTGAGTCTTATTGGGCCATAGGAACCACATCCCCCAGGGCCACTTATTGTCTTAAAGGGGATAGATCAATTTTTTGCACTGGGGACCCCATCCCCTTTGGCCCACATTATTTCAAGGTGGCCACCCAGGGAACCCACCATGCACAATATTGGAGGGAACTGGGGGAGCCCCAGGGCTCCTGATGCCCTTGCTCCCACCTGCAGGGAGCAGCTACGTTTGCTTCTTCTTCCAGGCATCCCTTGATCGGTTTCCCTGCCCGCATCAGTGCGGGCAGGGAAATAGAGCAAAAGTCTGCTCCCAGCAGGCGGTAGCATTTTTAAAACTCCCGCCAACTGGTAGCAGACTTTGCTTGCTCCCATGTGGTGGGAGGCTCAATAATGTTCCCATCATGCGGTAGGAGACACGTTTCCCTGCCAGTGCAAGTGTAGGTAGGGAAATTGCTGTGTTCCGGAGGCAGGCTCCCAGGGACACAGCATGTGAGCTGGTCCAGGATGTAGTATCCCTGGGCCCATAGAAGACTCAAGGAGGGGGGGCCAAGCCCCCGCTTTTCAAGAGTTTAACAGCCCCGGAGCCCCCCCTCTTCGTTTGATAACATTTCTGTCGGGGGTTTTTGTCTCCCTGATCCCACAGGATTTCTGTGGAATTGTGGCATAATCTGCCAATATTGTGGTTTGTTTTTGGCTGCAGGGAGAGGTCCTTCTGGGTCCCCTCATGGGGCCTGGAGTAGGGGGGGCAGGGTATCCCTTCCCTGCCCCCTTGAGGAAAGTACTCGAAGCAGAATTAGAACTAATGCATGTGTCAAGCTTAGCCTAAAGTACTTTCCCTAAGAGTCGTTGCTTTTTGAGCTAGCCTTTTATTGGTGATTAGGTTGAGCAAAATAACTTTCTAGTGGCTCGTGTGGTTGAGTAATATGTTGCAGAGAGATGTATAAATGTAAAACGTAAAGAAGCTCAGCATGGAAATTAGAAAGAAGTTGCCCACTTACCTCATCCAAGGTTTTCCGAGAGAGCATATCTTGCACTCAAATATACAAGTTGACTCGCAGGGATTACTGAGGTCCTGCTTGCACTTGTACCTGATGATACTTGCCACAGTGACTTCTGCTCATAATAAACAAGAAAGCCATTAGAGACCCCATGACCCACATGAAGGCCAATGCCTCTTGCACAGTCCAGAGTAATTGGCTTCTTCTTCCTTAATGTATGCAGGGGAAGGCCATGACGAAGCCCTGCTTTGACATGGGACCTCAGCCATAAGCACTGATAACCAATGGTGTAAGACGCAAGAGCAGAACTTAGATGGAATTCAGAGCACCTACTTTATTGGTTCAGTTTTTGTAGCAAACTGCATAAAAACTTTGAAAAACAATCAGGTGCATACATTTTTTTTTATATCTTTCATCGGTATCCCCTTGGGCATGGCGCATCATTATAGTAAATACAGTATGCCGCATGGGAAGAAATTTTAGGATGAGATTTCGAGGATGTTCAACCTAATTGCTTAAGTCCACATCATTTTCTGAGAGTCCTGTCTTTGTCAGTGAAAATGGTCTGTGGTACATACAAGGCATTGTGCTTCTGTTCATTCTTCTATGAACCAGTATATCCTCTTGCAAGGTGGCCACTCCCTTTTCTGCACAGAATAGAATATTGATAACCTATTGAAACCGCTGGAGCTGATGCAAGTCCACATGTTTTCTTTTTAGAAAATGGCTTGCAACCTCTGAAGCAATGAATAACTTGAAGAAACAGGACTTCCATTGAAGTCTATCTGGTGAGAAGTAGACTTAAGATCCAAGGTGGGCAAGTCCCATGTCCATGGACGTTGATTCACCGAAACAACAGGGGAAGTGGA
The DNA here is from genome assembly GCF_964204655.1 of Triturus cristatus. Classification (NCBI taxonomy): domain Eukaryota; kingdom Metazoa; phylum Chordata; class Amphibia; order Caudata; family Salamandridae; genus Triturus; species Triturus cristatus. Next base: position 1,094,542,942 of record NC_140580.1, read on the forward strand.
AGTGACATCACTCACCCTGTGACCTTGATTACATCTGAGAATTGGCCACTTAACCTAGTCTTAGGCCCTTAATCTACTCCTATTTGCTGCTGAGCATCTAGGGGCAGGACACATTTAGAAAATAGAGAGAGTGGACATTATTTGTTAAACCCAACTCCACTTTCTGTCCCTTTTTCTGACTTCATGGTCCCTGAGACAGAGCTAGCATGGCAGGGCCAGTGGTACTGAAGGGCAGAGGCATAAAGCAATGAAAGTGATGGTCCTCCTGAGGCATAGCAGGTAAGTTCTTATGCTTTTACTTTGAAGCCTAACAGCGACAAGATGACATGCTTCAGTTTTGCCAACAACTTCGATATCCAGATCCCTACCACTAAGTTTCACAGTATAACCCCACGGCATTTTAGGTTTAGCAAGACAAGCTTTCCGCTAAATGATGCAACACTGAGTTACCTAAATACTGATGTTGTATAGGGATGTTTGTCATACTGACTATAAGCTTAACGAGCAACAAAATCCGGATGGTCTCTAAATCCTGAAAATATAGGTGTAGATATTCCCCCAATGACTGGCGGTAATGTTATGGATTCTGTGATACTAATAGGCCGAGTCTGACCTGCTGTGATTTGAACCCATGTCTTTCAGATCAGACACTGAGTTCCCAGTGGATCACAGGATTATTTTAACGATTGCCACGTAGGTAGTAAAATGATCCTCATGTGATGAAAACACCACAACTCTGATCTCTGAAAAACAGATTTTGTGTGAATTCACTGTTCTTTGCAGACATAATTTGGAAATGGAAAAGGAGGGCACCCATAATATGATTTATTTAATGGTAAGGCTGGAAAATGTGAGAATATATAGCATGTTGTCTGCATTTGCACTGTATAGGCGCTTTAGGGACTGTGTTTGATACCGATTTTGAAGCCGAGGCCATATTTTGAGAGCAGAGGGTTAGAACGATAATAGTTTTAAAAGATAAAAGTGGAAGGGTCGTTTCCACTGTGATTGTTGGAATAAAAATAGAATTTTCCATTTAGTTTAATTAAGGAACAATCAGTCCAGTTCAGACAGAAAGACCCAAAAGTCCCAAACTGAAAAGAACTGGGGGTCGAATCTTCAGAGCGTTGATGAGTAGAGGACGTGGCCCTACAGGTGTTACGCACTCTTACAGGCCTATGTTAATTGACCCCGAAACATCCAACTCCCTACCACTGAAAGTGCAAAGACGGTACAGCCCTTTAGATCTATGCTAACTAGTAATGAATCTGACTGGAATATTTCCATTTTCTTGCCATTTCATATGTTTTATGGTTGTTTCACAAAGACATGTAAAAGAGTGCTCCACGAGGACTCTTTCACGGAATCTTACATGCCTTGTGAATCGGCCCCATTGAGTACTACTTTTTCAGTGGAAGAATACATTGGCAGTCTCTGACTTTGTTGGTACTCGGGATCAACACAGATTTCTGGGAAGCAGCATCAGGGTTTGTTTTTGTAAAGCACTTAGGCTCTAGGCCCGAGAGACTTACAGAAGTCTCCTCTCATAAACGGTCAGCCATGTTTAGAGTTTTTTAGATACTTGCATTCTTTGTGTGGACTATCTGGTGTACAGGACTTGTTACTAACCCACCAGGGCTCCTAAGAATCTAAGCATTGCACATGCGCACAGGAGCAGCAACATTCTTTCATATGTGTGCACATGGACACCTCAACCACTGCACAGATGCCATTGCTCTGGAACTGAAGAGTCCATAGTTGTGACGTCCATCATTCCTCCTGCTGCTTTCCAAGCTGAAATGGGTTTGCTGTTCAATCAGTGCTTGTAACCTGGTAGCCAAACTTGCACTACTTGACTAGCATGATAACTCTGCTATTGCTGTACCCAGCAACAAAACCATGATGCTCCTGAAAAGACGACAAATTAAGCACATTGATTCAATCAATCAGATAGTTTGGTCATAGTGTTAGGGAATGTAATAACAAGATATAGTTTGATATGGTTTTAAATCTTTCCCTTGTTTTTAAGTCTGGCATGACAGCACAGCTGTCTGCAAGACCTATTGATTCAAATTCTTGAAAAGATGACTAGACTGGGTTTTGGCTCCACCCAGAGAAGTGTTTCCCACTCTCCTCATGCTAATAGCTGTTTGGGACATAATAGTGCCTCCTGCGCAGTGCTTGCATTGCAAACATTGAGGGACTATTTTACATCTCAAAAGAATACTGAATAATTACACATTAAATTCTTTATCTCATAGGTTCATCGTATGCACAGAAATCCTTTTTGTTTTGATTTGTTTTCACTGCAGCAGACTCTTTCACTGTTTTACTTAGGACACAAAATGCAAGCCAGATCAATAGGCTCTGCTGATCTTTGCTTATAATTAATTACGTATGATGTGTAAATACTTGATAGTGTTTTCCAGATGTAAGTGTGTGTGTGTGTGTGTGTGTGTGTGTGTGTGTGTGTGCGTGTGTTGTGTGTGTTGTGTGTGTTGTGTGTGTGTGTTGTGCGTTTTCAAATCCAAGAGAGCGCCCATTTGAGGAGCCACAGACAGAAAGTTGAAGTGCCTTTATTTGAAAAAACCGCAGCGTGGCTTACAACAAAAAGAGGTCCTTCAATCATGTAGTCCCAACGCGTTTCGAACATCACAGTGTTCTTGCTCACGGGAAGAGGATACTGAAGGAGCAGTCATTACGAGAATCACCTTGGTAAGTATTCGTAGCTCCGCCTCTATCAACGAGTGCAGCAAGGCATGCTGGAGCTTGTTCTTCTCGCAGTATTACCCATGTGGGTGCCGCCAAAGTCAGAATAATAGTCCAAAATAAACCCCCAGTGGGCGAAGGTACCTCCTGTGTATGCCTCTCTGCATCGATAAAAAAACAGCCTTTCTGCTCCCACTGCGCTCACTGGTAACGAGCGCTGGTTCCGCCTGATTCAGCAGCGGGCTTCCTCGCGACCGGGCCTGGCCGCCTTACATTCAAATCCAAGAGAGCGCCCATTTGAGGAGCCACAGACAGAAAGTTGAAGTGCCTTTATTTGAAAAAACCGCAGCGTGGCTTATATATATATATTTATTTTTTATCACCGTAAGGTCACCTCAAAGGGTTGATGGAAGGGGCACTAGTTGTACACTGTATACATCCAGAATTGTAGTTGCTGCAGAAATATATGAGTATGAATCTGTGGAAATTAAAGAGCACACCTGTAGTGTTTGAGGTAGACTGTTGCCATGTCACGATGCGACCTTTCAGAGCGCTTTCGCTGCATTGATGTACATTGGTCCGAATTCGAAACATGCTATGAAGAGATCATCACTGCGCGGATGGCTCTTGCTCCGATGTAGGCAGGTATGCTTTCATGGCAGATGCGGTTTTTTTTGCATAGTTCTGGCGAGGTCAGCGGGGAGGAATGACCATGGAGAGGGTGAAGTTAGTGTCCACAGTAAACAATGGAGTCGATTCCAAGCAGTTTGGAGTTCACCCATCTAACATTATCTGTCGGATCATCTTGTCATCTCTATTCTTAACTTGAGCCTTGATTGTCAAGTACAATTTTCAGAAATGTCATGTTGGGTAGGTTGTTTGATGCCAAAATATTGTCCCTTATGCAAGGTTTGGGTTTTCTGTGGGCATCTGTGCAGCAGACGGTCTAGCTCAACACTGGGACACGCCCAGAGCTCTGACTCCTCAGCTAGTCGGAGGGTGGCGCTGTCGGCACACGGTGCTGTCAGAGGGGAGTGTTGCACACTTGGGTTGACACAGTGGGCACTGTGAGAGCCATTGTGATAGCAGTGCATGTGAATCAAGTACCAGGCACCCTCACTGACATTGCCATTCTGATAATGTCTTTTGTCGCATGGGTCTATTGACTTTAGCAAGGCTTCTAATGTCAGCTTGAGCAGCTCTTCCATTTGCAGAGGCTCACTAATGGCTTTACTCAAATTCTTCCAGATGCTTTAAAACTTGCTTTCCCATCCCGACATGACTCCTGTTTGGGGTCTGGTGTTATTTTATGCCTTTCCTCCGCGCCTTGAGCATTCTCACTGAATGTTCAAAGCAAGCACATCGACCCATATCTATCACATGCATTACTCATTGTATCTTGATCAGACTGAACAGAGAACAGTGGGTGCTGCCGGGTGCTTGATTGTGTGCTGTCTTGAAATAGATTGCCTTTTTTTCCTTTTCTGGCTAGCCTTAGGAATGCCAGAGCATCAGCTAGGGGGCGCACCAGCGGTTCTACAGCAAAGCACAGAGAGGAGAAATGGGTCCTATTCTTTCCTGAAAGTTGACCCACGGTTATGCCTCCATTGTTGGTTAATTTATAACTTTCATGAATTTATCAAAAATCTGAAGTTCTCCCTGGAAGGTGCAACTGTCGCAGATTCCCGGGAAACCTCGCACATATAGCATTTCCTGATACAGAAATTTGAATTTCCAGATGGGTTAATGTCATATTAAATGTTTTTGAAGTTCACAACTTTTTTTCTCGGTGTAGAAAATATTTTTCCTGAGGAGAAACGTTTCCCCTGCACACCTGTAAACCTGCACCCCTGCAACCAGGTGTATTTCTGTGTTAGTCCTCTTTATGGAAAAGCTGGGATGCAATACATTAGAGACCTGGACACTCTACGTAGGCCTCGAAATCAGAATTTATGTATCCAAAGTGTGTCCCCCTGCCCGAATATCCATCCCTCTCTTCAGGCAATATCAACATTGACATCTCCATCAACTGTGTGGCAATGTCTTTACTTTCTTTACAATGAGTTAAGTTATCGTATAGTACTGCTCCAGGACTTGGCATCCGAATGCAAGTTGTACCTTGAGGAACTTACATTGACCTCACTGGCAGACATTTGACGTGCAGTGGCTGGCCCAGAATGACACAAATTCAATTGGCATTGCTAATCATTTATAGAAAATAGAAAAAGGGAAAAATGGGCGCAGCCCTTTACTAAAGTTGTTTAATAATCACACTCGCATGTATGCTCCGCTTCTTAAAGGCACAGAAGACCTGCAAGGCGTAAATGGTATGTGAACCTAAAACTATCTGCCTCCATTGTGTTGATAAGTGGGAAACATTTCCTTCATTATAGGAGTCACCTAATTATATAATGCAATAGTGCTGACGAATGAGTTCCTTTATAATGACAAGGAACACCTAGTTGACCTGCAATATCTTTATAGCATACAGCAGGGGGAATTCTATTCCGTATAATACGTGATCCTTCCGGCACGCTTCTGTGAGCCATCTTAAAAATCCTTGGTTTCTTGTTTTATTCATACTACAATAGTAGATATACCGAATAAATAAACACAACATATGAAACTTGAAATCATTTTAGCTGTTTAATATTTCACTATCGGAGTTGTCTGTGGTTGAAAATTTCTCTTTGCAGAAAGAGTCTCACATTCTTGTAATAGACTTCTGCAGTGTGATAAATAAACACATGCCATGTATGTCTCCTTATTGGCTAATGACTGAGCTGTCTGGACACAATAGCCCAGGACACAAAATGCAGCAAAGCGTGTTATTGATTTGTTTAAACAACAGTTGTAATTCTTCTCAGTGGCCTGCATCACACAGTGTGCTGTCTCTGCCAGCAGGCAAAGCGATGTCTACTCCGCGGAAAGAATATATTGCAAGTGTAGACATGTCATTTTGCTGTTACAGTTGAATTGTGATGTAACAACTAGACAGTAATGTTTCATTCCAGCGAGGGCTCCAAGAGACCTGAAATAGACAATAAAACCAAAACTCTAGTTGACTGTAATGTACCCTGGAAACTCGGGTTGAAAACCTCACATTATTGAGAGCTACTCACAGACACTTTTATATTATGTATTTGCAGCATCCCCTTTCTTTGCTTGGATCAATAGTGCAGGGGTGCAGAAGTCATGAGCAGTAATGTACAACATAGCCTCACTTACCTAAGCCCCCATTAAAGTAGCTGGCGTTCGGACACCCACCCGCCCACATCTCTCTCATAAAAATCTTTCCCTCTCTGTCCACTAAAACAAAATCTAGTCACCCTCAGATCCACCCTTATGAATACCCTCCTTTCACCCTCCCCTAAACCAAACCAAAATAACAAGCGTCCTGCTACGCTCCGCATCCAGCTCATCCATCGTTGGCAATGCCCTCCCCTTGCCCAACCCTTTAACCCCCAAAAAAGAGAGTACGTACTCATCCACGCTTTCCGATACCATACTCACCTGCTCCACAATTCCCAAAAAGTACATTGCCTCTTGCCACCTTCCACATCAACCCCCCTCTGAGCATTCCCTACTGCTCTATGCATAAAGCTGTGCTCGCTTTCTATAACTTTGTTTGAAATACAGAATGAGAAGCACACAAAATCTATCACAAAATGTCTATTTCATATCAATCAATTTTTAACACAAATAATCTTTGTTACCACTTTTTACATCTTCTTAATGCACATAGAAGAGACAGCCAAGCCAACGCGTTTCATCCTTTATTAGGTCTTCATCAGGGATCTTTTCAATTGAGATCAATCAGTTGACATCTATTCATCTTATGCAATTAGTTCCATGTACTCAATTCCTTGATACTGATTTCTCCACAGAGTCTCAGCACAGTTCCTCCAATTAACATTATTTTGGCGCCATACCATAATAAACAACCAAAGTCTCCAAAAGAACACATCAGTGAGAACAAAGCATACATAGCCAGTTCAGAGGCACAAAGTAGTACCTCACTGAGTTTCTTACAAACACTTCTCTGGCCATAAAGAATGTATCCCGCCAGATAACATAGCACCACACCTCCCTCATCATAAACAATGTAGCTCCAAGACAACACATAACACCACACTTCTCTTGTCATAAACAATGTATCTCTCCATGACAACACAACGCACTAAAGCACCATCCAAGAGCAACCAGTCTGGATTAATGCAATAATGTTTGACCCAAGGAGATGTCAAGGTCTCTGGGACCTCCTACACGTTTTTCAAGACAGGCAGTGTACATAAAAAACCTCAGGTGGTCTTGCCCCAATGAGCTTGCTTCAACTAAGTCCACTAAAGATCTTTTTAAGATGATCAACCTCTTATCTGTTCACTCAGTTCCATTGCACAAAGAGAGCTCCCAGGGTTTCTGTGACCAAATTGCTAAATTCTTCCAAAGTTGTGGATATATACAAAGATCTGGACCTTTACAACTCTAAGCTCTCTAATTCCTTGAATGTAGAGTCTCAGGCAGGATCCGGCATTCAAAGAAATCTGTCTGGCAAAGACAACCCAACAGCAAGCTTATCATATTTTGATTTGTTGACACAACAGCAGACAGAACATTATCTGCTCGATGTTAAATCGGGCTCCCCACTAGAATCCTGTCCCTTTAATGTCCCGCAATTAGAAGCCCTGAATAAAGTTGTTTTATCTGGGTGTTTTCCTCTAATTTGGAAAAAGGCCAATGTTGATTCTGCAGGACTAAAAAACTATCGGCCCACTAAAATCCTCAAGAAACATCTGAACCTTCAGGTTATGAACTATGTTGAACAATTCTAACTCCTAGACGCTTTTCAATTTGGCTTTAGGAGCAACCATAGGACTGAGACCAATCTGGTATCTGCAGTCAACAACATCCGCTTCATGATGGATGCTGAAGAGGCTGCAGTGTTGGTCCTTCTAGACCTATCTGCAACCTTCGATACCATTTCCCCGACCCGGATTGTCGTTCGGCTCCAGCAACTGGGAGTCACAGACTTGTCACTTAAGCTCCTGGCATCTTTTCTAAGTGACAGGTCATAGATAGTCATAGTGGATCAGTTTTGCTCAGAGCCCATAATGATGCCATGCGGGGTGGCGCAGGGCTCCTCTTTGAGCCCTAATCTGTTCAACTTGTATATCTCACCACTGGCAAAACTTATTAGATCTTTTGGGCTCCAAGCTTTTTCTTATGCTGATGACACCCAAATCATTGTGTCTATCTCGAGGGACATCAATGCAACTGTCTCTAATTTTAAAAGCTCTATGCAATCTGTGGCCATATGGATTGAGAGAAACTACTTACGACTGAATGGGGACAAGATGGAGGTTCTGATCAGTGGCGTAACGAAAGTTGAAGGGGCCCCCCTGCAAGGTACACAGAGGGACCCCCACTCCAGATTTAATCCGGATCTCTCCAGCTTGAGTACAGTGCTGAGGGGGCCCCCTGCAGCTCGGGTCCTCCCCGCACTGCGGGGAATACGGGGTCCTGTGTTACGCCCCTGGTTCTGATCTTTGGTTGGCAACCTTCTGTATGGTCCAATCAGTGGTGGCCAGATAGGCTGGGGGCCGTACCCACTCCAACAGACTTTGCAAGAAATCTTGGAGTAGTGGTCGATAGAAATCTATTGTTTGATTTGCAGGTAAACTGGACAGTTTCTACCTGTTTTTGATAATTAAATCCCAGAGGAAAGTGTTTCCCTTCATTTCACTTCATGCACGAAAACAAGTGGCTTTGGCATTTATCACGTCCAGGCTGGATTACTGTAATGCTCTCTACCTAGACATTAATAAGACTGTTCCTTTCAAACTGCAGCTTGTTCAGAACGCTGCAGCCAAACTAATCCTTGACATCCCTAAATTTCAGTCAGTCTCTGAGGGGATTCGGAACCTTTACTGGCTTCCTCTGAACAAAAAGATTACCTTTAATGCTCCTTGCATGGTTCACGAAGCTCTGGACAACATAGCCCCTTAACAACTCAAGAATCTATTTCAAAGTTACATTCCCTCTAGACAGCTTCAATCCTCAGCCAAACATCTCCTAATTATTCTTAGAGGAAATCAAGATGGGAAGGTAGAGCTTTTTCAGTGGCCGCTTCCCCTTTTGATTTTCAGTCTTCAATCTCATGCCTTATTTCGCAAGGCCTTAAAGACCTGTCTTTTTACTCTGTATTGGGTAGTCCCCTAGCTCCTCTTTATTTTCTCTCCCCTCCGAAGACTAACTGCTATCAGCACCTTGACGCCATTCAGCATTTGTTGCGCTTCACAAGTCTTTTTTCATTCATTCATTCAGATGGGATCTCCCTGGATAGAGGTCTCTGGATCCACAGTCCCAACAATGCAGACCGTTACAGTACACCAACAACCTAACATGTACAATAAATATTAGGTGCACTCACAACACTGATCAGTCTCAAAGAGTGAACCGTCTATGGATAGAAATCCAGCTTTCTCTTGAAAAAAAGCATCACATTAATATTCGAAAGAATAACAAAAAATATATATATGTCCCACCACCGCGGAGCTCCTAACGCAGTGTGTAATCTCCTAGTTTTCTATTGCAACATCAATAATGTAGGTAATAAACAACTTTTGGTGGAAGATCCCAGATGTTGCTCGATGTGCCATTAACGTCAATTCATTAATATAAATATACGTTTATTTATTCATGCACAACATTTTATCGGAATTCTTGATAATTCACGTTTTCTCCTTGTTTTATTTTACAAGCGCGTGAAACTGTAATTTGTTTTATCCTAATTAACATGCACGATTCATATTGAAAACTTCAAGTATATGTTGCAAAAGCTGTTTTCATGCTTGCCGACATGATTAACATACCTAAGCTCCGAGTCCTAAATCTCTCACTAAAGGACTTTAATTGAGCAGGTATCATGAAAGTGATGGATCTCGGTCTCCATGACAACGATGTTAAAAAGCATTTTCAAAGAGAAGTGTACCTGCTTTAGAGAAGTAGAAGGATGATGTGCATGCATAAAACAAAAACAGAGCCAGTCTAAGTGCGGCCCTTTGTTGTGTATCATGGGCCACATTTTAAATCCTTAACCGCTGCACAAATTCCGCCACGGTGCGGGAGTTCTAATGAGTGGGCGGGGGCGCGTCGGCCAACGGACGTGTGCAGCACTAGCGAGGTAGTGCTCGCGACGGCCGTTGGCTGACGCGAGCACGGAACGGGTTAAAGTTCAAGCTTGGGATTACAAGTTTTAAATAATGACCATGGGTGAGTACATGCATTTTACCAGGGTCGTAAATGAAGAAAGATGCAGGAACTCTCACTGTGAGTCTACCAGCATCCCGCAGAGACTGTGAGGCCCAATTAGAAGCGTGTAGTATTAATGCATGATGATCTTTCGAAACTGACCGCCTCTGGTGCTGCGTGCCCCTCATTCAGAGAACCTCAGTAGACGTGTGGTAATGCCGTTCATCTCTTTGGGTGTTACCACACCCAGCATCCATGGTATTAATGCACATTTACCTCACATGGGGAATAACTCAAAGCACTGGCAAGTTTATCAGCCTTTAAAAGCCTGGAGGTGGCACTAGGTTTTTGCCGGCTGCCTATTTAGCACTACTCTTAAGACTCCCACCCTACTCTATATGAGGCACGGGTTTGACCATATATGTCCTTGTTAGAAAGATGGAAAATGTCAATTTAAAGTGTGATTTGTTCATAAATTACGCAATTTAAAGCAAACACTTATTTGAATTTTTAAAGAAAATGAGATCCTATCTAATGGATGCTCATATTATTCATCACAAGATGTGGCAAAGGATTCAGGGAGGAGAGGCCAGAGACAACAAGAAGGTTCTGCAGAGGACATGGCATTCACCTGAGGGCACTAGGGAGTGTGTGCCACAGCTCTGGGCTCACCCCAGACAATGAGGGGATTCCCCTCGTCAGACCTGGTAGCCTCTAGCCGTCTTTGAAGTTGTGAGACTGTAGCGTAGTGTTCATTGGTCATTAGACAGAACATTCCCATAGAACCTGCGTCAACCCGAACTTGTCGATGATCCTACCAGCAAAAGCTGAACCTGAAGGGCCTCAGGTTGTCTTATAGGCCTTTTTTGCAGCGTGGTACATCCTAGAGGCAGACCTCTGACCTGTTATGGGTGGCATTGCTGCTCCCACTTCATCCTCAGCTGGGATTATCCGTTTGCTGAGTTTCGGTTTGTGCGTGGATCTACCACTTGAATGTGTGCGGTTGGATGTGCTAGGAACATAACACTGTTAGTTCTTTCCTCCAGACTCATGTACCCAACATCCACACAGAATTCCACTACACACCTGGGACATGCCAAAGCTACGCAGAAGTGGAGGAGGTATGATCATGGTTACTACCAGGTTACTGCACAACGCCCTCTGGAATGGCTACAGTATTAATGCCCCTGGACATTTTGTACATTACATTATATGTTCGGTCTGATTTTGAGTTCACAGGCACCTAAATTGGAACTTGCGCTCCCTGGAATGCGTTCTCCGGTGCCCTCATTGGAATTCACCTAATTTGCTAACAAGACTCTTGCCAGAATTGACCTGGTGTAGCTTTTGGACAAACAAAATTTGATACACAATTTTCATGCAGATGAAAAGCACGTATGCAACTAGCAAATGGGCAGACTCCGCCCACCTTGGAATCCTGGAGGCACATCGATGGTCAGAGCTCTAGCTATCCTGTGTCTCTTTGACAACCCATGAGAAGCATCCCTGTGCAAGACCCTGTTTTTCCGCTCTGTTTATATCCCTTTTCCCGCATACTGATGCCCCCCCCTTCCGGGTAAGGCGCATCCACAAGTCACAGCAGACAGATTGTCACCTCCCTCCCAATACGCTTTTAATTCATTGATGTCAAAGCTTCCTGCAGCTGTGCGGCTCTCCTGCCTCTTCTGTTATTAACTTCAAACCCCGAGGAGAAGTTAATAGAAGCCGGAGCTCCTTCTGCCGGATCTGTTTGTCAAAATCTCCACGGGGCATCATTTTAATAATATTTTGGTGCTGCTTCTATTTAATATTTCAGATGCGTACTATGGCGCGGTCCCAAGTCCATTATTAGCTTTACTTTCATGCGTGGTTGCCATGGCCATTGGATTCAGGGTTTGTAAAAGCAGGACTTGTCCATCTTATATAGGGTTCACTGTACAGGTCTTGTTCATCTAGTTTGGGGTTCATTGATAGGTCTTGTCTATCTACTTTGGGGTCCATTGCACAGGACCTGTCCATCTGCAAGAGGGTTCATTGAAGAGGTCTTGTTCATCCGATTTGAGGGGCTCATTGAAACCAAGCTAAAAACTATCTTATTTGGGGTTCATTGATCAGGTCCTGCTCATTCAATGAGGGCTCATTGAGCAGTCCTTGTCCATCCAATTCGGGATTCATTGAACACATCTTCATCTGAATCGCTGTTCATTGAAGCAAATCTTGTTTCTCTCATTTGGAGTTCTTTGAAGCACATCTTGTTTCTCTCATTTGGAGTTCGTTGAAGCACATCTTGTTTCTCTCATTTGGAGTTATTTGAAGCACATCTTATTTTTCTCATTTGTAGTTCTTCGGAGCACATCTTGTTTCTCTCATTTGGAGTTATTTGAAGCACATCTTGTTTCTCTCATTTGGAGTTCCTCGGAGCACATCTTGTTTCTCTCATTGGGAGTTCTTCGAAGCACATCTTGTTTCTCTCATTTGGAGTTCGTTGAAGCACATCTTGTTTCTCTCATTTGGAGTTATTTGAAGCACATCTTATTTTTCTCATTTGGAGTTCTTTGAAGCACATCTTGTTTCTCTCATTTGGAGTTATTTGAAGCACATCTTGTTTCTCTCATTTGGAGTTCCTCGGAGCACATCTTGTTTCTCTCATTGGTAGTTCTTCGAAGCACATCTTGTTTCTCTCATTGGGAGTTCTTCGGAGCACATCTTGTTTCTCTCATTTGGAGTTCTTCGGAGCACATCTTGTTTCTCTCATTTGGAGTTCTTCGAAGCACAACTTGTTTCTCTCATTTGGAGTTCTTTGAAGCACATCTTGTTTCTCTCATTTGGAGTTCTTCGAAGCACATCTTGTTTCTCTCATTTGGAGTTCTTCGAAGCACATCTTGTTTCTCTCATTTGGAGTTCTTCGAAGCACATCTTGTTTCTCTCATTTGGAGTTCTTCGGAGCACATCTTGTTTCTCTCATTTGGTGTTCTTTGAAGCACATCTTGTTCTCTCATTTTGAGTTCTTTGAAGCACATCTGGTTTCTCTCCTTTGGAGTTCTTTGAAGCACATCTTGCCCGCATGATTGGGGGTTCACCGGACTGGTCTTTTCCATGTAATTCGGGATTCACTGAAAAAGGACTTATCCATCATGTGCAAGTTTGTTAAAGGGTTTGGTATCCATAAAACAATATTGTAAATGCAACAGTGCATTATCCAAAGTTACAGCAGATCATCAAGTTATGTCATGTTACATGTATGTCATGTACTTGTATTTATATGGCACATTTCTACCATTTGTATGGTCATGCAGAGCTCTTAGAAGTCAGATGCCCTGTGCACTTCTGGGACTCTCCTTATTGGGTGGGAAAGGCCAGCAAGTCATTTTAACATTTTAGCTGGGCATTGTTTTCGATGGGATAAATAATGATGAATCGCGGAGACTATACTTACAAATTATACAATGCATATAGGCGCTAATGAAGAGGAGGTTGGACTCATGCCTAAGTAGCAATAGATTTGTAGTAGGCAACAATTACGCAATAGTAGTGTTAAATATGCACTAGATCACATTCCTATGGAAGTAGAGTTACATGTAAGGTGAGGGAATCACTGAACCTTTAACACTTATTTGACATTTAAAGTGATATGGCATTATTGCATCTGTAATATGACAACATCATTAGCATCTACAAAAGGCCTTTGCCTATTCCGCACATACAGATGCACACAAACTAGCAAAGCATTCTTCCCGCAACTTATTCTTAACTTTTCTGGAAGACCATGTCTTCTGGGTGTGGTGAGCAGGGCGGCTTCTCCATAATGGCGGAGGAGTGTCACCTCACTGGTCAGTCAGTCAGCGTTCTAGTGTAAAATAAAATGACCGCTGACTGATTGACCCATGCCAGCAGTGTAGGGAGGGGTGGGGCTGGGCAGTGTAGGGAGGAGTGGAAGGCGCAAGGTAAGTGCACATGTTTGTTTGGTTGGCCATCTTAGGCCGGCCAAACAGAAATGAGCAGTTAGGTTTCTCCAACCCAGCTGTGTCAAACAGCCGGGTTGGAGAAACATCACGGGTGAAAGGCACTGTCTGAGTGGCAAACCATGCCACTCCGACCAATCCTGGTGCTGCTCTCATGGCATGGTTGGGGACCCTGTGCCACAGTGCATGCTGGGACTCGAGGAGAGCCAGAGAAGAGGACTGAGGAACCGTGTACTCAAGTAAGTTTTTTAAAATTAATTATTATTCCCCCGTCCCGCCCCCCACTTTAGTATTGTGGCAGCCGACACTGGTGGTGAGTCAGTTTCGCATTTGTGACATTACTGTGAATTTATGGAAGAACTTTAAATGAAGGAACGCCTGGTGTGGAAACCTGTGGCTTGGTGAGTTATATATACAAACTAGCCTAGTTTATGTTTATAGTAAAAAGTGTTTCCTGTTGAGAGGTGATTGTGTAAGGCAGTATAGTGCAGTTGACAATATATCTTCAAAGGATGCGTGTGCTAGGATCGCCTGTATTAATAGTTGTTGAAGAGACCTTTTATATTTGTATAGTTGACCGATTAAAAAAAATAATTACAGCACTTATAGTTTAAGAACAAATGTCGAAACCTTCCCTGAGTAAGAATATACAGCATTGCCGCATGTGTAGAAATGGGCAATCCAGCTGCAACTGTTGGACGTTGTCTAATGTGAATATCCTTGCGACTGTTTACTGCAGACCATGCACACATGTCCCCTATTTTAACATTCCTAAAGAAACGTGTTGCCTGAGATTTGATCGCACCTATGGATTTACTGTATGCTGTTTAGGTTTTACCACTTAAAGACTATTTAGCAGTGCTGCACGTGGCATCATTTTACAGGAAGAGGTTTCGTTTAGAGGGTTTTACCATTCAAAACCTATTTAGCAGTACTGCATGGGGCGTCATTGTACTTTGAAGGTTCTTTTTAGAGGTATACCATACATTCACATAGGTTATCGCGTACGGATTTTTTACGAATTTACAGTATTTTTCTTTACTACTTACTATTATAAAATCTGCCTATAAAACAATGAATTATTTTCAGCAGACTACATGCCAAGTAATGACAATTTCAAGGGGGAGAAAAATGAAACTGTAATATGTTGCGCCTGGATACCTTATCAGGTGATTAGCGCGCTTTATAAATCCCGATTAGTTGATTGGCCTTCTGTTTGAGCCATCTTCTAACATTGGAGCATTTACCAAAAATATTTTATGCCAGAGAGTTGGAGGTCTATTTAACCTGATTCAAAAAAGGACATTACTTGAAAACACAATTAAGTGGAATAGATCCAAAATAGGCCAAATAAAAGGAACAGTCGGTGTCAGCCAATAGCGCCTGCCCGTTATAAAGTAGAGAAGGGTGCTGCAGAGATGCACAAGGGCATGGCAATTGATGTGACGCTTGCATTTACACTCCACAATTCCAGTGCTCCTGATTGGCCCATCAGAGATCATGGCATTTGCGAGTTTCACAGCAAGCACAGCTGCCATGTTTACTGCCGTTTAGGTGGAGGTGGACGACAAGGTAGTTCGCTCAGTCTGAGCTTTCGCGGCATCAAAACACAACTCTGTATGGACCAGGGTGAATCTTCCCTTTGTCGATCATTTGGCGTCTTGTCTGAGAGGACAGGAAATGTAGAAAAAATAATCCTAGAGGCAAAACAGGTAAAGTGATGATGGAAACCATGCTCACTCAATGGAAATGATGGGAATGATGAGAATTTGGTTACAAGAAAGTATTCAATTCCACTAATTAACTAAAACACCCCTAGTGGGAGAATATTCAGGTCTTCTGGCAGTTCATGGTTTGCTAATAACTGGACGATGATAGGGGTCTTTCAGTTAATGTGTAAATGTATAGGTATTTATATAGCGCCGATCACCACTACGGGTATCTCAGCGCTGTACTCATACCGCTGAAGGAACCCTTCCTGGCTTTCCATGTGAGGTGTCCACTCCTGGGCACCTCCATGGTGAGGCCAGGCATCCCAGCGCTGTTGGGGCCATTGTGGAGATTAAGCAAGCTATTGCCCAGAGATGCAGCGTGGGACCCATGATTAGAATAGGCACTGAGGCGAGAATATCCGGTCCGCGGAATTTATAGCCCGAGACCCTGCCGTGACAGGAATCGAACCCTGGTCCCGGACCAGTGCTCTGCATCGAGGTCTGCCGCTCTAACCATTGAGCCACACTATTATTCTTAATAATAACTGGTATAGCTTTAGGAATAGTACCTAATGATAAAAACATCTTCTAACTGCCCAATACACTTTAAAGCAGTAGAAAGAAGACCAGTCTTAGATAGAAGGCCGCGGCTGGGCTCGGAAACGACCCAAGCAGAGTGATGTAGAAAGTTGATGCTACACTTAGAATCTTTCATAGACTCATTCATCTCAAGGCAGGGGTGAGACTTAGACATTGTACAATGAAGACATCACCCATGGATTAGACCGATCTTGAAGACTTGAAAATGGTCTCGGGAGGGGCAGGTGACACTAGAGGCAGAAGGAGGAGAAGAGATCCCTAGGGTGACCTAGACTTTCCTTCAAGTCACCTCTTTCCTGAAGGCAGTAAGTCTGGGCTGTCTTAGTCCCTGGAGGTGTCTGTCAAAACTGTTATGTTCTTGCCTGGGCTTCCCTAGTTACTTTCATCATTGCTAAGGTCTCTTCTGGTGATACATTTTTATACCTGGATACGCCTGGAGATTTCTAGTGTTTGGCACTATTATTTTACTGCCACACTTAGTGCAGTGCATGTGTAGTGGCTTTGTGATGTTACCTGGTGCAGGTTAAGGCTTCTGCAATTGGCCAGATCTCACCATCATCCATTAAGAAGGAAGTAAGTGCCCCCAGTTCATTGACTTGGGACACCATGGCTTCCACTGCAGAATTTAATAGGCCAAAGCTTGCTGAGTCAGAATGTTACCAAAAACAGAATGTTGAGTTACATCTAAAAAGTCACCTGGTGTCTGTTGTGTTGTAACTTAGCTCCCGCGAGACACACGCTTTGTAAACCATTTACGTATGCCTAAGGCTTTGTGATGCCATGACATTCCATTTGGAACCTTTGGCGTAGGCAACGGTTAAATTGTCAGTTGGCGTTGGATCGGTCGGAGGACGACACTGCACCCGGTGTCAAGGCATAACTTCAATAAAGATACTTACTTTGCTACAGCTTATTGCTTCTGCGTATCTTTACAGTGTCCTGGGCCGTGCTAGTGACAAAACGCCATTGGAGGTCATTCTGGAACATTACAATGCCAATCCCAGCTAAAAGCCTGGATTGGGCATTTCTAGGTCGAGCCTGGGCAGCGCGTGCGCTGCTGCGAGTCATGCAGTTTTGGAGTATGGCTTTGAAGCCCTGCCCACTCTCCTCCCATATTTGTCATTGGCTTGTGTCATTGTCCTTTGTAAATGCTGGCTTGCGAGTCGTTATGTGAAGTGAAGTGAAGTGTTATTTGTAAAGCGCACGAATGCCGTGGCGTCTTGGCGCTGGGTGCGAGACGTGACGTTCCTCCAGGTGAGTTTGTTAGTTTTTACCGAACAGCCAAGTTGTTAGGTCCTTCCTGAAATTTAAACGGTTCGGTTGACATCGCAGAGGACATGGCATTTGGTTCCATAATTTTGCTGCACAGTAAGATAGGGTTCGACCTCCCCATCTGACCTTCCGCGTTTTTGGAATACAAACAAGACCTTCTGTAGATGATCTGAGTGTTCTGACAGGAAGATATCGTGTGAAGAGTTTCCCTACTTCTCTAGATATACCTCCATAGAGGGCCTTGTGTACTAGACATAGGGCTTTAAAGTTAGCCCTATGTCGAACCGGGAGCCAGTGTAAAGTTTTAATAGCCTCTGAGGTGGGGCGGCCCTTAGGTATATTCATAAGTAACCTAGCTGCCGCGTTTTGCAATGATTGGAGCTTCCTCTCCTGTGCCTTGCCAATTCCCACAAAAAGGGCATTACAGTAGTCTAGTTTTGATAGAAAGAGTGAAACTACAATTGTCTTTTGAAACTCTGTTGTTATAAAAGGGAAAATTTTCCTTAGCGTTTTTAGAAGGAGGAAACCGGAAGAGGTTAGCTTATTAATATGGGCGGATAGGTTTAGCTGATTGTCCAAGGTGACCCCCAGGTTCTTTACCTTTGAAGTGGGGGTAGGGCAGAGTCCCGCCTCCTTTGGCCACCAGCTAGTATTCCATACCGATGGACCTTTGCCAAATTCAAGGACCTCGGTTTTGTCAGTGTTAATTTTTAGGAAATTTGAGCTCATCCAGTGCATAATGTCAACTAGGCATGCATGAAAACCAGTAGCTACAACATCTAAGGGCTCTGTAACTGAGATGGTAAGCTGAGAGTCATCAGCATACATAATTAATGAGAATCCATGTTTTCTAACCAATTTGGCCAATGGGGCGACATAAATATTAAAGAGAGTCGGGGAAATTGCAGACCCCTGTGGAACCCCACAGGGGAGTTGAAACATTTCAGATCGCACATTCTCCCAGTGTATATTTTGTTGTCTGGTATCCATAAAAGAGGTACGTAGATTAAGTGCAGTGCCCTCTATCCCTATCTCTTTAAGCCGTTGCGCCAACACCGTATGGTTTACGGTGTCGAACGCGGCTGACAGATCTAGTAAAACCAGAATAGCTTTATTGCCCCTGTCTACCGTCCTCCGAATCTCCTCAGTTGCCAACACCAATGCTGTCTCTGTCGAGTGACTAGGCCTGAAACCGTGTTGGATACAGTCCAGCAGGGAGTTATCTTCTAGGTATAAGACCAGCTCCTTGTTAATGGCCTTTTCCAGGATCGTCGCAGGTAGAGGCAGTCGGGAGATTGGCCGGTAATTTTTCGGTTCAAGTGGATCGGCAGTAGGTTTTTTCAGGATTGGCCTTATACAGGCCTTTTTCCATGCTTTAGGATATTTGCCATTTCCCAGAACTTGATTTAAAAGAGGAGTAAGGTGTGCGCTAATGACCTCTGAAGCTAGATGAAAAACAGTTGGAGGACATGGATCGTTAGGGGAACCAGATTTCGTGGATATCAGGAGGTTGTTAACCTCATCTACACTAAGTGGCGTAAAACGATCCAGTCTACTATTTGTTGCTCGGCTGTTTATGTTCAAAGAATTG
The DNA here is from genome assembly GCF_964204655.1 of Triturus cristatus. Lineage (NCBI taxonomy): Eukaryota > Metazoa > Chordata > Amphibia > Caudata > Salamandridae > Triturus > Triturus cristatus. The sequence goes on from NC_140580.1 coordinate 1,094,562,039, forward strand.
CAAACAGGCCTCTTTTTAGCTAGATTCGAGAGATCATCATATATTGCTATATTATTAGGCTTGTTAGTCCCTCCTTGATACCACCTTGTCTGCATCTGTAACCTCCCATGGGGACTGGACTTTCATTTCTGTTGTTACACAGTAGGTCTTATGTAGTCTGTAAGTACTCTTTTCTTTAATAGGTTTCTGTTGTATCTTGTTTCCTGTGCTTTCTCCTATTGCAGGTACGACGTGCTTTCCTCGCCAAGCGCACTTTCACTTTCAAGCAGCCCCGGACAATGGCGGCCACTTTTTGGAAGTGAAATATGTCTCACATTTACAAGAGTTTGAGCTATTGCTATTGTAAACGACAATAGCTTAAACACTCGTGAATGCGAGGCCTATGGCATTGCAAATGCTTGTTCCACTTTGGCATTTCCCAGTGGGCTGCTTTCAGAGCTGGACAGGCTGCCTTCACCCGACCATGCTTGTCCCGTGGCCGACTCTAGTTCGGCCACCTGCAGTAGAGGGACAGTTTGAATGTTTATTTGCCAGGGCTGATCTCGGTTCCCGGCCAGCTCCCCTCCAATCTATGCAGGAGGAGTTTGTGAGGGCGAAACACGGCCCTGGCCATGGCCAGATGTGTGAGGATTTTCTTTTTTCCCCCATCACCTTTCTGAAAGTTTTCGGTTCGCCCTTCAGCATGGAACTCTGCGCCGCTCAAGCAATGGTCTTGCCCTGCCAACTTATTACTGTCGCCATCTCAACAAGGGCGCCCTGATCTAAAATAGATTAGGAGTAATTATGTTTACCGCCTTTTCAAGGGGTCCATTGTAATCAGAAAAGAAACATAACTTTCGCAAAGCAATCTGTTGCCATGGAAACGGTTGTTTCTGATCTGAGCTCTGCATTCCAGTTTCGCATGTCGGCTGATTGATAGTGCCACCAAGCCGGCTATCTCAGATATACACGCCAGGGCAAGAGGTGTGCCTGCCCGAAATTAATTTTAGAGGGGCGCAGTGTTCAAGGCTCACATGGCACCTTGAAAGTGCGGATCGAACATACTGCTTCAGTTTCTTTCTTGCATCTTCCACACCCTGGCCCCTCATCTCCTGCTGAAAATTCTGGTTAGGGTGCATTACACTGGTATTTAGTGACGAGCTTCACGCCATATAACGCTTCAAATTCATATGTTGGGATATTATTACTTAGTCCTAGTTACAAAAGGTTCAAGGATGTATGCCTTTCACGAGGAGGGCGTTAATTAAGAGTAACACACAGAAGTAGATTGCTAATAGCCTGTGCTTAATTTCTAAAGAAATAAGTACCAGGACCCGAAGGTGTCACTTTGCAATCAGCTGCAGCTTTTACTACCCCTGCCAGTGCTGCTAAATGCCGGAACCACTGGCCGGATGCGCAGTGACGTGTGTACTGAATTGCCAAAACGGATGAGATCTGCTGAAAAAGGTATAGATCACAACCATCCGGTGGACTGTCATAAAAGACCGACTGCCATGGCATCAGCAGGAGACTGTCCAACAATCAGTCGGCGGTCTCACCCACCATTTTGTGATGAGATCGCACAGAATGGCAGTCGGAAAGTGCATTTTTTACAACGGCTTGTGCTGCGGCCCAGGAAAATGGCTGCAGGACAAGCCACAGTAGAAACAAGCATTGGCATAGCCAATAGGTCTCTCCATTGGGTGGGGTCATTTGTTTTGCTTATTATGAGGCTTCCATAAGTAATATGTTGAAAATTGTCTCCTAAATGGGAAACAAGCACCTAATTGGAGCCTGCACCACTTCCAAATCCACTCCTACATTGCCAAGCATTGGTGTTTTTCGCGGGATCTGGTCATGTTCACCAGAGGAAAAATAATCATACAAGATGGAAATGCATATATTTGCACCTGATGGCATCTCTGCCAAAGTAGCGAGCAAAAAGTGCTTTATGTAGAAGAGATTCTGATGCCACTTATACCTGCCTAAACCTTTTAATTGTATGGTTATGTCAAAAACAAACTGTTCTCTTAAGTTTTTTGTGTATATGTTGTGTCTTCTCTTTCTATAATATTGCCAACAACATTTTCAGATTTACATTTATAATTGTGACCATACAAGCAAATCCGACCCGAGTGCCCAACTCACCATCAACTTTCCCGTCCGAGCAGACCCGAAGTGAAGCCCTGTCCCTTCTCCAACTCGCTTCTCCTGCTTCCCCAGTGCACTTCTCGACAAAATCAACCGTCTATGAATTGAGCCTGAACTTTTGAACTTATACTGACGCCATTCATGTAACAGTCTGCATTGTTCACAAGGTCAACCGAAGCCCGTGGGGGGCTGGGGAGCTAGGATCTCAGCAGAAAAAACTCTTTAAAATCTAACTTACTGAGTAACAAAACAAGCAGCTATGACTTTCTATGGCATATTTACCTCGAAAGCATTAACTCTACTATCGTAAAAGGGAACTAATTGAGAAGAATCCATGTACTTATGTCCCATCTGCGTCGTACCTTACTTTCAAAGGGCGGCCTTCCTGTGCGGTGGCTACATTTATACAAGCAGATCTGCGCCTCTTAAACACGGATACTTGTTGTAGCAGGCGCCAAGTCACTTACGTATCCAGTGAACTGTCAAACCATGAGCACAAACCATAATCTAATGTTTATTCCTCCTACCTGGTCCCGTACTGATGAATACGAAACGTCTCTTGGCATTTGTGGGGTGCAAAAGCCGAGTAACTGCATCGTGCTGTTCTGCACTGTGTAACTTGTACAACACAACCCGTTGCGGTCAAGAAGTGCGTTTAATCATGCCCTTGCAATAACTGCTGCGAAAGTGAAAGCAACCAGGCTGTTTAATTAGTAACCTGAGCCACAAAAAGGGAGGAAAGGAGCGGCCACCATGCGCCCCGCTGCTCGCTCCCGAGACCCTTAGGCCATGGGAGTGAACATTTAGACAAGAGGTGGGACATGCACCCGCGTTTGGCCATATGCATGCTTTCATTATTGAAAGCCACACGCAAAGGCCAAAAGAATGTGCTCACAAGAAGCCTCCCATAGGGCAGCGCATGCGCGCTGTGCTAGGCTCTTCCTAAAAAGCACTTTGTGCACATCCATACACTGTGTACCGGGCACCATGTGGTGCCTGGCACACGGTGCATAGATGTGTGGGGGGGCACATGTGCCCCAGGGCCACTTAGCAGTGGCTAGTGGGGGCCCTGCTTGGGGACCCCAATGCCCATCACCTTTTCATGGAGGTGGGACCGCCATGAAAAGGCAGTCGGAAACGGACATCCCTATCCATAAGGCGTATAGGAGTCTGACCGCCGCCCCGATGGGATCTTGGATCCTGTCGGGGGCGGCAGTCTTCCCCCACCACCTCAGCGGTCCGACCATTTGCATTGAAATGCAGCCTTATGCACTGTTGCCAAGCATCACCAAGTACTGGCACAAATTAAGCACTGCTAATAGCAGATTATTGACTTCTCCTAAGATATGTGTGAACTGAAGGTGAGGTAGCATTAGCAGATGCCAATATGTGAAGCGTATTGAGCATCTTGAAGAGATGTAAGGTGATTACTTGATGGCAGAGCGGAGGCAGAGGACATTAGCTTTTCTATCTTGGCCATCAAAGCACTGCTGTCAGCAGCGGCTCCTTCCACTTTCATAGACATCACCCTGACCTTTATCCCCTTCGGTACTCTGTTGATTCGCTGTCACTCACAGATGCCCATGTAGCCGCCTCCCAGTTCTCTTTCAGCTACTACCTGTGGTAATCCACCACTGTTCTTCTGCGTCAGAAGGATCCTTTGTCCCGGAAAAGGCGGTCACATAAATGAGACGAGTGACATCATCCAGTTGGCTGAGTCATCGCCAGGGTTCAGACCCAGACATCAGCTAATGCATTTTGCATCAGCACTGTCCCTGCTGGAGACGAGCCCGCTCACAATCAATCTGCTAACAGTTTATAGATCGACATACTGTGACTTTTATGGAAGAATCCTTATAATAGGATTACGTAAATTAATCACGGTGCAAATGCTGCCTCTTTGCAGGCAAGCTCACCGACTCGCCGCCTGATCATAAACCATACTGAGATGGGCTGATTTACAACTGCTCAGTCCTAAAAACTTAATTTTACGTGATGTTTCCCTGGTGAAATTGTCATACAAAGTTCACATACACTCAATAAGTAAAACCTGTCTTTTTTTAGGACACTCCAAACATCCCAATTCAAAGCCTTTTCTTTCCAGTTCAAGGCAGGACTCCTTAGCCTCAGACTTCAGGCCTCATGTAGGGGTTGATGGTTGGGAGAAACAACATAAACCAGTGGTCCTCCTACACCAACCCCACAGATTCCATACTCTACTTTACTTGGGGGATGGTGGGTACCATCGGAGGAGCCTTCACTGGCTCGGCCTCTGGCAACCCCTGACCCCGCGGTCCATAGACCACCGGACTGTTAGGTCCCATTAATGGATGTCCGTCCTGTTGAGGACGGAATGATGGCCACTTATTGTTCCTGCACGTTTCCTCAGGGTATGGAGAATCTTAAATGGACCCCACATGTAGAGAAAAAGCACGTGCATTGGTTCATGTACTTTATGTTCACAAACAAGCAAACTTCTGCTTTGGTAATTTGCTTTGTCTGAACACATATGTTTGCAGAGCAGGCACTTAAAACTCGGTGCCCGCCGTGAACTTTCACTGCTGCGAAGGGAGCAATGGTGGTAGGTACTCCTTTCAAACCAGAGGGACTCCTGCCAGGCAGGCTGGGAGGAAGGGCTGTCCTCCATCAGGGGGACGGAGGACATTCCCCCACTAACCTGGAGGAGGGGGATGGTGGGGGTTTGCCCAGCAAGGGAGAAATAAGGCCAAAAGTCTAGGAAAGTGTTGAATAAAGCACAAATAGTGAGAAACATGGTGTGGGTACTGGGACTGTGAGGTGAGAGGTAGGACAACAAAGAAACGCCTGGATACTTGGAGTGAGGGTGGAGGAATGATTCCTGAAGTGTAGGGCCGGCCATTCCGTGTTGTAGAATAGAGATCGGCAGCATTTATTTCAATGGAGAAGTGATGTGTGGCTGGTAGTGCTCAGGTGCAGGTTTCAGAGCTGAGAAATGTGCATGTGACATGCCCGAGGGCCAGCCAGTGTGCTCCGATCACGGTATGTGTATGTAATTTGATTGGTTTCTGGTCAGGTTTGACGTACAGGGTGGAGGCTGGATGTACACGTGCACATCCTTTCCATGGAGGGACTGAGCGTCAGGTGCTATGAGCTCCAAAGATGTGCTTCAATCATGGTGCAGGGACCAATCAGCGAAGCTAAGAGGAGGGAGAAGTATTCTGATGTTCACCCATTGGTTGACCAGATGTCCTCCTGTCACTAGAGGGCTTGTCACAGTGGATCAGTCAGGAACATTGATTACTTATCAGACCAGTAACCTAAAGACATGAAAGTGGGTGGGGCTGGTTGCAGAACAGATGGCAACTGAAAGCAAAGAAGCAGCCAATCGCAGAAGGTATTCAGGCGCTACCCAGATGTTGAGGGACGCGATCACTGGATTTACCAAGATGCAGGAATAAATGTACAACAATTTGCAAAGGACAACAGTTGGGTTGCAATTTACAAGTCAATATACAGATGGTCACCACACGCACTGGCTGCACCGGGTGCAGCAAACAGTGGAATAAGTAACAATGCACACAGCAGCATGCAAGTTGTACCCAAGGTACTGATTGAAGCGGTTCACTGGGCGCCTAGGCCAATGATATTCACGGGAGCTTGCGGGAAAGGCAAGCAGTATCCTGTGACGTGGCAGATAACTGGGATGCATAGGTGCACACGATGTCAGGTGTTACAGCAGATCTTAGCAGATGGTGCGGTCACGGATGGGGAATCACTCTCTGAGTAAAGGTTGTTATGTGGTGAGGTGCAAAATAAAAATGGTCAAACACACTGCTGTACACATGGGTGTCTCGGACAGCAAGTACACGCTACTTGGGATCATCCCCTTCAAGATGCGTTCCTGCTGTTATATAACCGTACGTGCTGTGCGTACTACGTGTAACTCACTGTACCACAAGCATCATCCATTCAAGATGCAACCACGTGTTTCTGGACAACCAATGTGCAGTACATGGCCTCCCTTGCTTGAAAGTGCTGTGCCTTGCACATTCTACATTTGTAAAACAGTGTGTCGGGCAGGTCGGGCCAGCACACTTCGCACACCTGTGCATTTACATTTGCAACCTGGTTTATCAATGCTGTGTGTATCTCCCAGTCCATTCGAAATGTACCTCTAAGACCGGTCTTTGTGCAGCCTACAACTGTTTTCTAGAAAGTATGTGGAATTGTGCAAATTTTCCGTGATACTTCAGCACGATTACAGGCAAGATCCCTTGTCTTGGATGACTGGTCGACAATCATTCTTCACCCTCCCTTTTTCATAGTAGTCAAACAATTGGAAAGTAAAGAAGAAAGATGACTTGAAATCTCAGAGACTTTCACAACAGAATGAACACATTGAGGAGACAGAGAGACGGTGCTTTGTTTACGTTAGATTCGGCAGAACATTGAAAAGACTTCTGTTACCATGGACTTCAGGAGACATCACCTTACTTCTGTCTCATCTTGGACTTTTTACACTACTCACAATCGAAAGTTCCCACTGAGCACAATGTGCACTAGAAAGGACATCATCTAGTGGACCAATCACAGCCAGCCAAGTGGCAGATCACTATTGGTCCCCCTGAGGCAGGTCCTTCTTGAACGATGGGCACGCGGCTTGGAGTTCAGGGACGGCTCATGATGTCATCCACACAAGCCCCTTATTTCTTACCTCACAAACTCTTCTTTGCTGCTCTCCATTGGCTGACTCCTCATAGGCATTTATTTTCAACTTTACTAATATTATGTTCCAAATATATAATCAGCAATCAGAGTGTAATTGTAAAGTGGTGTAAAGAAACTGTAACACATAAATACAACGTATGTAAAATAATTAGTTGGAGAAACTGCAGCCTTTCTTTTCTATGTAATATTTGTGACAACCTCAATTAGCTGACTGCGAAAGTGACTACACTTATTAGATGTCAGTGGAACGAGAGCCTTTCTTTTCTGACTACACTTATATAGATATCAGTGGAACCAGTGCCTTTCTTGTATCAGAAGAAAGACTCAGGTTCCACTAGCATCTAATAAGTGTAGTCAAATACTTTGCAGGGACATCTATTAGCTGTCAGTGATACTTCAGCCTTTCTCCTCTACATAATACTCGAGATTACATCATGTGTCTGTCAGTGGTACTTCAGCCTTTCTTCTCTACATAATACTTGAGATTACATCATGTGTCTGTCAGTGGTACTTCAGCCTTTCTTCTCTACATAATACTTGAGATTACATAATGTAGCTGTCAGTGGTACTTCAGCCTTTCTTCTCTACATAATACTTGAGATTACATCATTTAGCGGTCAGTGGTATTTCAGCCTTTCTTCTCTACATAATACTCGAGATTACATCATGTGTCTGTCAGTGGTACTTCCGCCTTTCTTCTCTACATAATACTTGAGATTACATCATTTAGCGGTCAGTGGTACTTCAGCCTTTCTTCTCTACATAATACTTGAGATTACATCATTTAGCGGTCAGTGGTACTTCAGCCTTTCTTCTCTACATAATACTTGGAATTACATCATTTAGCGGTCAGTGAAACTGCTGCTTTTCTTTTCCATGCAATATCTGTGACAGAGCAATTATCTGGCATATAATAATATTATGTGTCAGAGGAACTGGAGCCTTCCTTATTTTACAATATTTTCGAGGACATCTATTGGCTGTCATTTTATCCAAGCGCTACATGTGATTGTCTGTTGTGTTCAGACTCTGTTTCTAGCAATAACATTTTAATATCCATGTCTTTATTGTTACTGTTGTCTGTTTCAGGTTCTGCCACCCCTTCCCTTCTGCTGTCAAAAGGGACTTCAATTATCTTCTTGTCTCTAATGGCAACTTAGCTTCTCTGTACTCCGATTTACAATCAATCAATCAGGTGTTTGTTAAACGTGACTACTCACCCTTAAGAGTCTCAAGGCGCTGGGGGGCGAGGGGGAGGGGTTGAGTCACAGGTTCCAGTCCATCAAGGAGGGGGTCTGTCGAAGAGCCAGGTTTTGAGGTTTCTTGTGAAGATGGGGAGTGATGTTGTCTGTCTGAGATGGAGCGGAAGGTCGTTCCAGGCTCTGGCCACATGGAAGGAGAAGGAGCGGCCTCCCGATCTAGTCTTCCTGGTGCGGGGGACCACGGCGTAGGAAGGCTGGGCTGATCGTAGGGTCCTTTGGGGGGCGTGGAATTTGAGTCGGCTGTTTAGGTATTCTGGTCCGGTGTCGTGGAGGGCCTTGTGAGTGTGGGTTAGCATCTTGAAGGTGACTCTAGCTTCGATTTTGAGCTCTGAGTCCAGGATGATTCCCAGGTTTCGTGTGTAGTCCGTGGGGGTAGGCGGGCTTCCGAGGGCAGGGGGCCACCAGGTGCCGTTCCAGGCGTCGGGGTTTGGGTCCATGATGAGTACTTCCATTTTGTTGGTGTTTAGTTGTAGGCAGCTGTTTTTCATCCATTTGGCGACGGCTTCCATGCCTTCTCGAAAGTTGTCTGGCGGTGTTGGGTTCGTTGGATAGGGAGAGGATGAGTTTGGTGTCGTCTGCGTATGACACAGTGTTGAGTCCGTAGGTTCTGACGATGGGGGCGAGCGGAGCCATGTAGACGTTAAAGAGCGTAGGGCTGAGGGAGGAACCCTGGGGGACTCTGCAGGTGGTAGGTGTTCGGTCCGAGGGGAAAGGGGGGAGTCTGACCCACTGCATTCTGCCGGAGAGGAAGGAGCGGATCCAGTCGAGGGCCTTGTCTTGGATCCCTACGTCGTGGAGTCTGCGTATTAGGGTGCGGTGAGAGACTGTGTTGAACGCCGCTGAGAGGTCGAGGAGGATGAGGGCTGCTGTTTCATCTTTATCCAGTAGGGTGGGGATGTCGTCTGTTGCGGTGAGGAGGGCGGTTTCCGTACTGTGTTTTTTTCTGAAGCTGGATTGGAAGGAGTCGAGGATGTTGTGCTCTTCGATGAATGTGGCGAGTTGGCTGTTGATGGCTTTCTCGATGACTTTCGCTGGGAGCAGGAACAGGGAGATGGGTCTGTAGTTTTTGAGAATGGTGAGGTCCACCGAGGGTTTCTTCAGGAGGGGTTGATCTCTGCGTTTTTCCAGTCGTCGGGTAACGAGGCGGTTGCCAGGGAGCAGTTGATGGTGTGGCAGAGCATGGGTGAGATGGTGTTGGCGGGTCTGTTGAAAATGTGGTGAGGACAGGGGTCTGTGGGGGCCCCGGAGTGGATTGACTTCATCGTCTTCAGTGTGTCTTCGGTGGTGAGGGCTGTCCAGTTGTCGATCGCTGGCTTCAGGGTGTCAGGGGTGGTTGGTGAGGGTTCAGTGTGTTGGTTGTCTTCGTCGAAGTTATCGTAGATGCGCTTGATTTTGTGGTGGAAAAAGGTGCAGAGTTTGTCGCAGAGGTTTTGTGAGGGAGGGGTGTCCGTGGACTCGCTGGTGGGTTGAGTGAACTCCTTGATGATGTTGAAGAGTTCTTGGCTGTTGTGTGCATGAGTGGAGATTCTGTCTTCAATCGCTTTTTTCCTCGTTTTTCTGATGAGTTGGTGGTGGGCATTGGTGGCGGCTCTGAAGGTGTTGTGGGCTTCTGTGGATTTGATGTTCCTCCAGGCCTTTTCGAGGCGGCAGCAAGTGCGTCTGGACTCTCGAAGTTCGGTGGTGAACCATCTAGCTTTCTTGGTGGGGGTGTTGTTGTTTTCCTTGAGGGGGGCTATGGTGTTGGCACTGTCAGAGATCCATCTGTGCAGCAGAGACGTTTTAATGCAGGGGCAAAGTGGGCTCTGGCCCAGGGCCCCAGCCTTTCAGGGGGCCCCCTGACAGTCAGCTCCATTCTCCAGAGTTTTGCCCTAATGACCTTGATTATTTCTTAAACGGATTGTTTTAAATACTGTTTTCCTTTAATTTATGTTTTATGTGCCTGATCTGTGAGAGTCTAGTACAACCATCTTGCTGCAAATGTTGTGTTTAAGTTTCATGCAGTATACAGAAAAAAAGTTTCTTTTAGATCAAAACAAGGCCTAACATATAAGAAATGGGAGGGCGTCACAGAGATTATTTGCACTAATATTGGTGAGCTGCTGTGTGTTACAATATTGAAAACACACATACCTATCCCTGAATATTAGATGTAAACACATTTAGGGCCTTATTTATGAGAAGTGATGCATCGCTGTGTGAAAACAGGGATGCGTCACTTCTTAGTGCACCCTCCTTGCGACATGACGGATGCGTCATATTTACTGTATGTCGCATCATGTCGTATGGAGTTAAAGATACGTCAGTATTTCTGGCGTATCTGTAGGTGCAAAATTGATGCATTGCTGGGGTGTGTCTGAAAATAGACACAAGTCCAGCAATGTGTCCTTTCACATGGGGGAAGCCCCATGTGAAAGGGCCTGCATCAGTCTTACACCTGCTGTGAGGCAGGCGTAAGATATTGACGCAATGGCCTCCTAGAAGTGGCGCACTGAGTTTTCATAGATTTCAATGTGCCACTTCTACGAGGCTTTTTGCGGGGGAACACCCACCCTACATACATTATACCTGGCGCAGGTATAATGTGGTGCAGGGGTTTACAAAGTGACGCATCTGCCTAGATGCGTCACTTTGTCAATAGGGCGCAACATGGCACATTTTTGTCGCTGCAGGTGAGTCACAAAAAGTGACACACCGGCTTCATAAAAGTGAAACAAGGCCTCATAAATAAGGCCCTTAGAACTTGGACAAGTGTTCCTTTTCACTGTCAGGGACCTAATGAAATTAAATTAAATAATGTATTTAATAAAGTGCGCAGCCACTCAGACTAGAGTGTCCTGGCACATGACAGCGGGAGGAAAACGTGCGTAGAAGACCCATCAGTTATTAAAAAGCCAGGTTTTTAAGTTCTTCCTGAAAGAGAGTAGGTCTGTGGTTAGTCTCAGAGACTCAGGGAGTCTATTCCACAATTTTGCGCCTAGAAAGCAGAGGGATCTGCCTCCAGTGTGGGCACGGCATATTTTAGGCACGATGGCCAGGTAGGCATTGGAAGATCTTAGGGGTCTAGATGTTGTGCAGTGATTAACGCGCTTATTTAGGTAGCCGGCTCCTAAGCCGTGGAAAGCTTAAAAGAAGATGGTCATCGCTTTGAAGTTGATCCGTTCTTTTATGCGTAGAGACTTAAGAATAGGGTTCATACTAGGTCTGGGTTTAGGTCTCAGGATGGCTCTGGCCGCGTTTTGTACTACTTGTAGGCACTGGAAAAGGGCTTTGGGAAGACCGAGGTACAAGCTGTTGACATAGTCAAGCTTTGATGTCACCAGAGCCTGCACCACGATCTTTCTACTCTCATGCTGTAACAGTGGCAGGAATTTTTTTAGCATCCGGAGTATGCCAAAGCAAGCGCCAGTTAGAGTTTGGATTGGAAACCGCATGGAGAGTGTCTTATCTATGACAATTCCTACGTTTTTGACTTTCTCCTTTTCCGCGGGCGGGGGCAGCAGATCTTTTGGCCACCAAGAGCTCCAGTCAGGCGTTTCTGGATTACCAAAGAAAATAACTTCAGTTTTGTCAGGATTGCACTTCAGCTGATTGATCTTAAGCCAGTTAAAAACCTTTGTGAGGCAAGACCTGATCATTGCACCATCAAAGTCAGTTCCTTTTTCACATGTAAAAATCAGCTGAGTGTCATCAGCATAGGAACCAATTTTGGCGCTCTCTTCCTCTACCAGAAATGCAAGGGGGGTAGATATATATTAAAAAGGGTAGGACTGAGAATGGAGCCCTGAGGGACACCTACATTCATGGCCGGAAATTGGGATGAGAAAGGGGGGAGCCAGATGTCCGGAGATCTATTTGCCAAGAAGGATGACATCCATGTTAAGGCGCCCTCCCAGGTCGATGTCAGCAAGTCTCTCCAGGAGCCTCTCATGTGGGACCGTATCGAAGGCCGCCGACAGATCGAGCACTATCAGAACAGCCTTGCCTCCCTGGTCCAGCTTACCCTTGAGAAATTCAGTCACTTCCAGCAGAGCGGACTCCGTACTGTAGTTAGCCCCAAAACCGGATTGGGCCTCATGAAGGAGCTTCCCATCATCAATGTGTTTTTGGAGGACCTTGTTTACATGCTTTTCCAAAACTGTGGATAGGGCACGAAGAAGGGAGATTGGCCTGTAGTTGGCAGGGTCCGTCAGTTTGGCGTTAGCCTTTTTCATCAGTGGAAGAATCTTAGCATTCTTCCATAATCTCGGCATGTTGCCTGAGGGGAGGGAAGCATTAAAGAGCTGGTTTACCGTGGGGTTTATGGTGGGAGCTAATAGGTTCAGGATATTCGCTGGACATGGGTCGGTAGGAGAGCCAGACTTAATGCTTTGGAGAAGGGTCAGTGACTCTTCAAGCTAAAACTCAGGGAAACTAGTAAAGATGGAGGATCCAAGAGGTGAAAGTTGCTATTGGAACTAAGGTAGAAGGTCAGTTCTTCCTCTGAGATGTTACTGAAGGCTTGTTAGATCACAGAGATCTTTTTGTGGAAGAATTGAGCTATTTGCCTAAACCATTCTTCCGTACATGGCCCTTCCTTTGTGCCTGCTTTCGGGACAGTAAAGGATTTAACTATGCTAAAGATTTCCTTACTCTTATTTTGGGCATTTTCTATTTTGGTTTGAAAGAAGTTTTTCTTGGCTGCCTTCACAAGAATGTAATGAGCTTTTAAGGTGTCTTTATACACCTTCCTGTCCTCAGGTAGATAGGATTTACGCCATTTCCGTTCCATTTTTCTACAATTTCTTTTGCTAGATCTGAGGGAATCATTAAACCATGGAGCTGGTGAGGCCGACCTCTTTGAGGAGCGGGAAACAACTGGTACCACTGTACCAATGTTGGTACGGAGCTATGAATCTATTGAGAGGGTGTCCGAGTCGGGGCAGCCAGACATCTCCAGGGAGGAACAACCGAGGGCATCTGCTAACATCGGGATGGATATTTTATGGAACGTCCTGTAATTAGGGACCCTCTGCCCTGTGTTAGCCCGAGGGGCTGTCGCGGAGTTGGGAATGACACATTTTAATAGGAGGTGGTCAGACCAGGTAATGGGAAGAGGAAGGCTTGCTTATATGTCAACGTTGTGAAAGATTTGGTTTATGGTATGGCCCAAGAAATAGATGAAAACATGTTGCAGGCCTGCAGCGTCCCCAACAAGGAAATTGTTTGAGGGTCTTTTCCATTGTCCATAAACATATTGAATTCTCCCAGAATAAGGCAGTTGTTGTATTTTAAGGCCAGGGAGGTGGTGGCTGTATTAAGCATAGTAATAACACTTCCAATTGCACCGAGAGGTCTGTAAATCAGAAAAACAGCTATGCTATGATGGGGGGATAAGGTACAGCAGAAGCCTAAGGACTCTGCACCCTCGATGTTTTCCATTGGTATGGGAGAGCAGTCTAGTTTTTAATTGTAAATTATGGTGACACCGCCCCCCTTCCCACTTTGTCGGTCTCTTCTAAAGATTTTATAACCCGTAGGGATGGCCAAGGTGATAATAGGGTTGGAGGCTACAGACAGCCAGGTCTCAGTGAGAAATAAAAGATCAGGCTGTTCGTCTAAAAGTAGGTCATAAATGTGTGGTTCATGCTCTTGCGTAGAACGACAATTTAAAAGGGTGGCCTTTAAGTCCTCTGTTTTCTTATTGTTTTTACACTTATTGTTGCGTGGGAGGATCTTGGATGCGAGTTTCCTAGGCTGGAGGAGAGACCAGTTGCACTTATTAAATCAAAAGTCTACCTCCAAGCTCGGATCAGCGGCTGTACACTGACATAATGTAGCCGCCAAAGGCTAAGCAGTTTTTCCCTATTGTAATATAGTGGAAGAAACTCACCGGAGGGGAACTCGGCAGCATGGCCAGAGCCAGACGTCTCCGGGATGCTGACGGGCACAGAGGGCCTTGCCTTTGGCACACCAGCGGCGCGCTGAAGGCACATGTCCGTTTGCATCGGGAATATATAGGCTAATGCCTTTGATGAAACTGGACCGCTAATGCAGCTGAGGAAGCGGAAAATACGTGGGTGGAAGTGAGGAGCCCGATAGCAGCCCCAGCCCTCCGCACAATCGGCGTATCAGCCACGGCGGACCAGGACTGGAGAAAAAGCGAGATGCGAATCGGAGCAGCTAAGGAGGTGCAGGCAATCAGAATCAAGTAAAGTGCAAGTGCGCGCAGGTAGAAGAAATTGTTAAAAAGCACAGAGTAATTAAGACACAATATACAATTTAAAATGTATTAAAAACCTAGTAGCAGGGCTGGAAACACTAAATCTTACCGCTGTCAGCTGCACGCGTCTGTTTGCCTATGATGCAAACTGGACCGCTAATGCAGCTGAGGAAGCAGAAACTGCGTGGGAAACAGGGGCTCAAATTGGATCATAAATTCAAATCTGTTGTGAACAGGGGCCCCCAAAATATGTTTGGCCCAGGGCCCCCACAATCCTTAAGATGTCCCTGCTGTGCAGGGTTCGGGCTGTGGTGTTGGGGTCGTCGTTTTCCACGATGGTTGGGGTGGAGTTGCTGAGTGATGAGGTTAGCTGGTCATCGCTGATTCTGGTCCAGTTTCTTTTTGGGAGCAGGTGCTGGTGTCTGTGGATGGTGGGTGTTCTGAAGGTGAAGTGGACGCATTGATGGTCAGTCCATGGGAGTTCGGTGGTGTGGCTGAATGTGATGGAGTTTACTGTTGTGAAAAGGGGGTCGAGGGTGTGTCCTGCTGAGTACGTGGGCTCGGTCACGATCTGGCAGAGTCCAATGTTGTGTAGGTTGTCCAGGAGGGATGTGGTGCTGGGGTTCAGTTGGTTGTCGAGGTGGAAGTTGAGGTCTCCCAGTAGGGTGTAGTTGGTGGACGCGATGGCATGCGGGGAGATGATGTCCGTGATGGAGGTGGTGAAAAGTCTGCGGGGTCCAGGGGTTCGGTAGATAAGGGTTCCTCGGAGGGTGGAGGTAGGGCCTGTCCAGTATCTTGAAGTCAAGGTGTTCCATCAGGTCTGTGGGCTCGTCGGGGAGTGTGCTCAGGTGGAGGGTAGATTTCTGGACGATGGAGATTCCTTCTCCCGGGCGGGTGGGGCGGTCCTTCCTGGAGATCTTGTATCCTTGGGGAATGGCAATGGCGATGTCCGGTCCCAAGGTGGTGTTGGTCCAGGTTTCGGTAAAGAATGCTACGTCTGGGGTAATGCTGTCGAGGAGGTCCCAGATTTTGGTGGCATGTTTGTAGGGGGATCGGACGTTGAGGAGGATGCATTGCAGGGTCTTGGGTTCAGTTGTGTTCTTGCGGACGGGTTGCACTGGGTCCGTGGTCTTGGCGGTGCTGCAGGTGTGCCGGCAGCAGTGACCGCTGAAGGGTCTGTGGGTGTTGGCTGGTGATACTAGCTTGCAGTTGTTGTTGCGGCCTGGGTTGAGAGCGTGGAGTGCTGCTGGGTCATAGCGTTGGTGGTGCAGAGATCCAGGGTTCCTGGCGCTGGTCGCGGTCGGGTCGCGGACGGACGCACACGGGCTTGCCTTTTGCGTGCCGGCCGCGCACCTGCTGCACGCGGCCGCCATTAAGTAGGGGTCGGGGAGGGCTGGACAGCTGGGAGGCGGGAGCGTGGAGGGGAGCTGGATTGGGCCGGTCGCACTGGTCGTACTGGGGGGGAGGGGCTGCGGGGGCAGCAGCGGCGGGGAGATACGGGCTGAAAAAGGTAAAATGAAAAAGGCAAAAAGAGAGTGAAAATTGCAAATATAAGGCAGCAAAAGTGCAAGAAGAGTGGAGAAAAGACACAGAGGACACAGAAGGAGAGTGAAAGGGGAAGATTGAGATGAGGGTAATAAACTAGTGAAAATGGAGGAAAGACACAGAAGGAGAGTCAAATAAGGGGAAAACGAGTGAAAATGGACGAAAGACCTAGAAGGCGATTGAAGGGGGTTATAGAAATTAGGGAAAAACAAGTGAAAAAGGAGAGAAAATGCGGAGCTAGAGAAACGAGATTAACCTATTTTCACAATCTCTTCCCCTCAGGGGTCTAGTGTGAATTACCATTTCAAGGCATCTCTGCCTGCCATCTGCAGCGCCTCTCACTCTCAAAGGTCCTGCTGGGTCCTCCACTCCAATAGTTTTGAATATAGCCTTCTCGTTTACCCCACTAATGTAGTCTCATGCACCACATGCCTCCAGACTGTTCATTAATGGCTCCTTCATATTACTTGGCGCAGGCGGCAACCTGACAGTTCCTGAGAGTTTGCACCCACCTCTTGGTGTGGCTACTCCTTTCTATACTGGGGCCTGAGCATAGCCCTGTACAGAAAGGCCGTACCATGATTTTCTCATCACATGTATTACTGTGACACTGCCGAGACTGGGCGCCTCCCACAGCCTGACACCAATGGTGTCCAAGGGAGAGGTGTGGTGCAGCAGCGCCAGTGGCTTACTCTGGAGCGCGGGCACACTGTTCGATAGCCGGTGCCAGATCAGCTGAGCTCCATTTGACTCTGGGCAATAGATCACCTAATATCCCCGACCGCCCCCAGCGTCTTGAAAACTTAAGGGGTGATATGTTCACGCTTTACAAATATGGATTATTGTTGTTATTATTAATCCCCCTCTCAATGGGGCCTTGAGCTGCTCTCAAACCCTCAGTCGCCGCCACAGCATCAAGCCGATCTCCCTTTCCAGCCTCAACTCACAGCTCCTTTGCTTGCACAGGAAGTGCACCTCAACCCGGGTGGCCTCTCGTTTCAGCCAGCTCCCATATCTGGCTCGTATTCCCTAAGCAAATGCACGTCTTCCCCACAGAGATGAGGGGTTCTGCTAAGGCAGTGATCTATTGCAGCTTACTTCATGTAGATTCCAGCCCTCGATGTGAACGTTTTGGGCACCTTTTTAGGTCACAGCGTACCAGACAACTCAGCTGTCTGGTTTGCTAAAAACATCTTGGGGACTTTCAGAAAGTTGGCCTAGGAAGGCATTTCACCTGTTGATTAACATTGGCTTTTTGGTTTGTAACTCCCATTTTCTGGCTTTTTATTTGCTGTCCCTCCCGTTGCATAAAGGGTGTTTACTGTATTCTTCTACAAACTCCCTTTCTGCAAACAGCCCCTTATATCTGATTCTTATCTTGACACATTTACTGTGCATTTAAAGTGCAAGGTGAAATGTCAGGCGCTGTCTTACGAAGCTGCTTGTTTACTTTTCTTTCTCTGACTTCAAAGTGAGAGGATTTATGTGACCGTCTGGCTTAATACTAGGGGTATGATAGAAGTTTTTTCTAGCACAGGACCACATTTAAATGAACTGTGTTAGTATTTCAGAATATATCCGAATTAGGAACACAAATGAAGCACATTTTTAGTTATTTCTGAAGGGTGTTGGAAACAAATACTTTAATATGATCAAAAGAAATCCTAACATTAGGTGAAGAAATTTCCACACGTTTGCGTTTGTGCACTACAAAGTTTTATTAGTAAAACTTTGTCGGTGTAAATGTACTGATCATTTCAATTGAAAATGTGTTGTCTGCAATGTCAATGTGTTGCTATATCATTCATACTCTGCACCACTCCACTGTATGCCATTTCATTCCACTCTGAAACAATCTACTCTACTGCACTCTACACCACTCTGCACCACTGCACTCTACACCCCTCTACTATTAATCACTGCACTCTACGTCAATGCACTCTACACAACTGCTCTCTACGCCACTCTACTACACTCTACATCACTACACTCTGACACTCTACTCTGCAACACTGCACTCTCTGCCACTGAACTCTATGCCACTCTACTCTGCAATGATCCACTCGATGCTCTGCACTCTACAGCACTATACTCTACTCTGCACCACTCTATGCTTCTCTACTCAGCACCACTTGATGCCACTGC
Organism: Triturus cristatus; assembly: GCF_964204655.1. Lineage (NCBI taxonomy): Eukaryota > Metazoa > Chordata > Amphibia > Caudata > Salamandridae > Triturus > Triturus cristatus. The sequence continues at coordinate 1,094,580,027 of NC_140580.1, forward strand.
AGTCACTGCCTCCCGACTCTACACTGCACTTTACACCATTGCACTATATGCCTCTCAACTCTACTCTGCGTTCAGATATCTGCATCACAAAATAACTCCACTCTACCCCACTCTGCACCACTCTACAATACTCCACTCGACTCCACTCTGTGCCCCCGATGCCACTGCATTCTACGCCACTGCACTGTGTGCCCCTCTATTCTGCGCCACTGCACTGTGCGCCCCTCTACTCTGCGCCCCTCTACTCTGCGCCCCTCTACTCTGCGCCCCTCTACTCTGCGCCCCTCTACTCTGCGCCCCTCTACTCTGCGCCCCTCTACTCTGCACCCCTCTACTCTGCGCCACTCTACTCTGCGCCACTCTACTCTGCGCCACTCTACTCTGCGCCACTCTACTCTGCGCCACTCTTCTCTGCGCCACTCTTCTCTGCGCCACTCTTCTCTGCGCCACTCTTCTCTGCGCCACTCTTCTCTGCGCCACTCTACTCTGCGCCACTCTACTCTGCGCCACTCTACTCTGCGCCACTCTACTCTGCGCCACTCTGCTCTGCGCCACTCTGCTCTGCGCCACTCTGCTCTGCGCCACTCTACTCTGCGCCACTCTACTCTGCGCCACTCTACTCTGCGCCACTCTACTCTGCGCCACTCTACTCTGCGCCACTCTACTCTGCGCCACTCTTCTCTGCGCCACTCTACTCTGCGCCACTCTTCTCTGCGCCACTCTTCTCTGCGCCACTCTACTCTGCGCCACTCTACTCTGCGTCACTCTACTCTGCGTCACTCTACTCTGCGCCACTCTGCTCTGCGCCACTCTGCTCTGCGCCACTCTGCTCTGCGCCACTCTGCTCTGCGCCACTCTGCTCTGCGCCACTCTGCTCTGCACCACTCTGCTCTGCACCACTCTGCTCTGCACCACTCTGCTCCGCACCACTCTGCTCCGCACCACTCTGCTCCGCACCACTCTGCTCCGCACCACTCTGCTCCGCACCACTCTGCTCCGCACCACTCTGCTCCGCACCACTCTGCTCCGCACCACTCTGCTCCGCACCACCACTCTGCACCACTCTGCTCTGCACCACTCTGCTCTGCACCACTCTGCTCTGCACCACTCTGCTCTGCACCACTCTGCTCTGCACCACTCTGCTCTGCACCACTCTGCTCTGCACCACTCTGCTCTGCACCACTCTGCTCTGCACCACTCTGCTCTGCACCACTCTGCTCTGCACCACTCTGCTCTGCACCACTCTGCTCTGCACCACTCTGCTCTGCACCACTCCGCTCTGCACCACTGCACTCAACTATGTACCACTATAATCTACACCACTGCATTCCACAAAGCTGCATTGTATGCTTCTGTATTCAATGCAAAAACAACAATAGATGGACAGAATGCAGAACAATGTCATACATTCACCCCAGTACAGAGATCTGGGCCTAAATCCATCGTTTTTTTGCTCACCATGCCATTCCAGTTTGAACCGAGCCATATGCAAATCAGTCTTGACCCTGTGCCCCATGGGAACAGTCCAGCCCGAACTGCCAAGCCAGGTCCTCCCTGGACTGGAAACAAGCATCCTAGGACCGGTTTCGGGCTTTCAGCCCTCGTCAGCCAGGATAGCTTGATTCCAGTGGCATGGAGAGCAAGGGACTCACGTCTGAGCATACCCTTCCCACTCGGGGTGACAAATGCAAAAACAACAATAGATGGACAGAATGCAGAACAATGTCATACATTCACCCCAGTACAGAGATCTGGGCCTAAATCCATCGTTTTTTTGCTCACCATGCCATTCCAGTTTGAACCGAGCCATATGCAAATCAGTCTTGACCCTGTGCCCCATGGGAACAGTCCAGCCCGAACTGCCAAGCCAGGTCCTCCCTGGACTGGAAACAAGCATCCTAGGACCGGTTTCGGGCTTTCAGCCCTCGTCAGCCAGGATAGCTTGATTCCAGTGGCATGGAGAGCAAGGGACTCACGTCTGAGCATACCCTTCCCACTCGGGGTGACAAATGCAAAAACAACAATAGATGGACAGAATGCAGAACAATGTCATACATTCACCCCAGTACAGAGATCTGGGCCTAAATCCATCGTTTTTTTGCTCACCATGCCATTCCAGTTTGAACCGAGCCATATGCAAATCAGTCTTGACCCTGTGCCCCATGGGAACAGTCCAGCCCGAACTGCCAAGCCAGGTCCTCCCTGGACTGGAAACAAGCATCCTAGGACCGGTTTCGGGCTTTCAGCCCTCGTCAGCCAGGATAGCTTGATTCCAGTGGCATGGAGAGCAAGGGACTCACGTCTGAGCATACCCTTCCCACTCGGGGTGACAAATGCAAAAACAACAATAGATGGACAGAATGCAGAACAATGTCATACATTCACCCCAGTACAGAGATCTGGGCCTAAATCCATCGTTTTTTTGCTCACCATGCTATTCCAGTTTGAACCGAGCCATATGCAAATCAGTCTTGACCCTGTGCCCCATGGGAACAGTCCAGCCCGAACTGCCAAGCCAGGTCCTCCCTGGACTGGAAACAAGCATCCTAGGACCGGTTTCGGGCTTTCAGCCCTCGTCAGCCAGGATAGCTTGATTCCAGTGGCATGGAGAGCAAGGGACTCACGTCTGAGCATACCCTTCCCACTCGGGGTGACAAATGCAAAAACAACAATAGATGGACAGAATGCAGAACAATGTCATACATTCACCCCAGTACAGAGATCTGGGCCTAAATCCATCGTTTTTTTGCTCACCATGCCATTCCAGTTTGAACCGAGCCATATGCAAATCAGTCTTGACCCTGTGCCCCATGGGAACAGTCCAGCCCGAACTGCCAAGCCAGGTCCTCCCTGGACTGGAAACAAGCATCCTAGGACCGGTTTCGGGCTTTCAGCCCTCGTCAGCCAGGATAGCTTGATTCCAGTGGCATGGAGAGCAAGGGACTCACGTCTGAGCATACCCTTCCCACTCGGGGTGACAAATGCAAAAACAACAATAGATGGACAGAATGCAGAACAATGTCATACATTCACCCCAGTACAGAGATCTGGGCCTAAATCCATCGTTTTTTTGCTCACCATGCCATTCCAGTTTGAACCGAGCCATATGCAAATCAGTCTTGACCCTGTGCCCCATGGGAACAGTCCAGCCCGAACTGCCAAGCCAGGTCCTCCCTGGACTGGAAACAAGCATCCTAGGACCGGTTTCGGGCTTTCAGCCCTCGTCAGCCAGGATAGCTTGATTCCAGTGGCATGGAGAGCAAGGGACTCACGTCTGAGCATACCCTTCCCACTCGGGGTGACAAATGCAAAAACAACAATAGATGGACAGAATGCAGAACAATGTCATACATTCACCCCAGTACAGAGATCTGGGCCTAAATCCATCGTTTTTTTGCTCACCATGCCATTCCAGTTTGAACCGAGCCATATGCAAATCAGTCTTGACCCTGTGCCCCATGGGAACAGTCCAGCCCGAACTGCCAAGCCAGGTCCTCCCTGGACTGGAAACAAGCATCCTAGGACCGGTTTCGGGCTTTCAGCCCTCGTCAGCCAGGATAGCTTGATTCCAGTGGCATGGAGAGCAAGGGACTCACGTCTGAGCATACCCTTCCCACTCGGGGTGACAAATGCAAAAACAACAATAGATGGACAGAATGCAGAACAATGTCATACATTCACCCCAGTACAGAGATCTGGGCCTAAATCCATCGTTTTTTTGCTCACCATGCCATTCCAGTTTGAACCGAGCCATATGCAAATCAGTCTTGACCCTGTGCCCCATGGGAACAGTCCAGCCCGAACTGCCAAGCCAGGTCCTCCCTGGACTGGAAACAAGCATCCTAGGACCGGTTTCGGGCTTTCAGCCCTCGTCAGCCAGGATAGCTTGATTCCAGTGGCATGGAGAGCAAGGGACTCACGTCTGAGCATACCCTTCCCACTCGGGGTGACAAATGCAAAAACAACAATAGATGGACAGAATGCAGAACAATGTCATACATTCACCCCAGTACAGAGATCTGGGCCTAAATCCATCGTTTTTTTGCTCACCATGCCATTCCAGTTTGAACCGAGCCATATGCAAATCAGTCTTGACCCTGTGCCCCATGGGAACAGTCCAGCCCGAACTGCCAAGCCAGGTCCTCCCTGGACTGGAAACAAGCATCCTAGGACCGGTTTCGGGCTTTCAGCCCTCGTCAGCCAGGATAGCTTGATTCCAGTGGCATGGAGAGCAAGGGACTCACGTCTGAGCATACCCTTCCCACTCGGGGTGACAAATGCAAAAACAACAATAGATGGACAGAATGCAGAACAATGTCATACATTCACCCCAGTACAGAGATCTGGGCCTAAATCCATCGTTTTTTTGCTCACCATGCCATTCCAGTTTGAACCGAGCCATATGCAAATCAGTCTTGACCCTGTGCCACATGGGAACAGTCCAGCCCGAACTGCCAAGCCAGGTCCTCCCTGGACTGGAAACAAGCATCCTAGGACCGGTTTCGGGCTTTCAGCCTTCGTCAGCCAGGATAGCTTGATTCCAGTGGCATGGAGAGCAAGGGACTCACGTCTGAGCATACCCTTCCCACTCGGGGTGACAAATGCAAAAACAACAATAGATGGACAGAATGCAGAACAATGTCATACATTCACCCCAGTACAGAGATCTGGGCCTAAATCCATCGTTTTTTTGCTCACCATGCCATTCCAGTTTGAACCGAGCCATATGCAAATCAGTCTTGACCCTGTGCCCCATGGGAACAGTCCAGCCCGAACTGCCAAGCCAGGTCCTCCCTGGACTGGAAACAAGCATCCTAGGACCGGTTTCGGGCTTTCAGCCCTCGTCAGCCAGGATAGCTTGATTCCAGTGGCATGGAGAGCAAGGGACTCACGTCTGAGCATACCCTTCCCACTCGGGGTGACAAATGCAAAAACAACAATAGATGGACAGAATGCAGAACAATGTCATACATTCACCCCAGTACAGAGATCTGGGCCTAAATCCATCGTTTTTTTGCTCACCATGCCATTCCAGTTTGAACCTAGCCATATGCAAATCAGTCTTGACCCTGTGCCCCATGGGAACAGTCCAGCCCGAACTGCCAAGCCAGGTCCTCCCTGGACTGGAAACAAGCATCCTAGGACCGGTTTCGGGCTTTCAGCCCTCGTCAGCCAGGATAGCTTGATTCCAGTGGCATGGAGAGCAAGGGACTCACGTCTGAGCATACCCTTCCCACTCGGGGTGACAAATGCAAAAACAACAATAGATGGACAGAATGCAGAACAATGTCATACATTCACCCCAGTACAGAGATCTGGGCCTAAATCCATCGTTTTTTTGCTCACCATGCCATTCCAGTTTGAACCGAGCCATATGCAAATCAGTCTTGACCCTGTGCCCCATGGGAACAGTCCAGCCCGAACTGCCAAGCCAGGTCCTCCCTGGACTGGAAACAAGTATCCTAGGACCGGTTTCGGGCTTTCAGCCCTCGTCAGCCAGGATAGCTTGATTCCAGTGGCATGGAGAGCAAGGGACTCACGTCTGAGCATACCCTTCCCACTCGGGGTGACAAATGCAAAAACAACAATAGATGGACAGAATGCAGAACAATGTCATACATTCACCCCAGTACAGAGATCTGGGCCTAAATCCATCGTTTTTTGCTCACCATGCCATTCCAGTTTGAACCGAGCCATATGCAAATCAGTCTTGACCCTGTGCCCCATGGGAACAGTCCAGCCCGAACTGCCAAGCCAGGTCCTCCCTGGACTGGAAACAAGCATCCTAGGACCGGTTTCGGGCTTTCAGCCCTCGTCAGCCAGGATTCAATGTCACTGCACCCAATGCCACTGCACTCTATGCCACTATACTCGGCAACACTCTATGTCAATGCACTCTATTCTATTGTACTGTAATTACATCTATATAGTGCTTACTACCCCTGACGAGGCGTCAGAGCACTTTTCGGTGAGTAGCATGCTACTCCGGAACCCATAAAGGATTAGTGGTGAATTAGTATAGTGAAATATGAAAGTGATTTGAGTGGTGGATATGTTACTCAGTTTTTGGGATTTAGAAGGATAGTGGAGGAATAGAAGAGGGAAAAAGGTTTGCATTTATATAGTGCTTGTTACCCTTGATCAGGTGCTGAAGTGCTTTTTTTGGTGAGAAGTACGCTACTCCGGAACCCATAAAGGATTAGTTGTGAATTAGTATAGTAAATATTAGTGTGTCTAAGTTGGTGGAGAAGTGTTGAAAACCTAGACACGGGCCCTGGATAAGAATTTATCTCTGTGGCACACAAGTGGTAAACTGATCAACGATCAGTGGCTTTATTTAAACGTTACTTGGGCTGCTAGATCAAACCTTCTCCAGGTGATTCTCTTTGAAAGCAGCTTGACAAGAAAGGATTACGATTTCATTATCGTCATAATTTTATAAAACAGTGTTGAATTAACGGCTAGAGCAGCCGACTTTGAAGCAGCAAAACCAGGCGCGCGTCTGGCGGGAGGCTCAAACATCCAGTGATTCTGGGTAAATCACTTAGGGGCATATTTACAAGTCCCTATCGCCACAGGAACGTCACTTTTAACGACAGTCCTGTGGCGATCGGGGCTTTGCCTTGTAAATAAGGCACCCTTTCACGTTATACTTAGTGTGAAAGGGGCGTGCAGTGAGTGTTGTGGTGGGTGTTGTGCTGCAACACCCATTGATTTCCACGCTGCTCCCTATGTACAAGGGTGGCATGAATAAAAAGCAGCACCAAAATTAAGACTAGGGAAAACCTGGTCTTATCTTGGCACAACAATGAGAAATGCTTTATTTCTCCTTGTTTTTGCTGTTTCTATGCGTGCCGCATTGTGCAGCACACGTTCAAACAGCAACATGCCATGTATGTTTGTTTATGTGCAGGAAGGTTTCTTGCTTCCTATACATAAAAAATCATTAAAAAAATGAGGATTTGCAACTTCTATTTGTGCTGCACAATGCAGCACACATAGAAGTTTCAAATCACCATTTGTGATTGTGTATGTGGAGAAGGGGCACCATCCTGCACACAATCATTTCCCTCAATGCAGGCATCCTTTCACTATGGTTCAAGAGTGCCTGTGTTGGCGATAGGCAGCTTAATTTAGCACTAGGTAAAACGCAGGGATGTGTCGTATCTTTTTAAATACGGCACATCCTTGCGTTTTCAGAATGGCGGACGTGGCGTTAGCATTTTGTGCTTGACGGCACGTTCCCCCATTCCCTTGTAAATATGCCCCTTAAGCTCCCCGTGCCTAAAAAAATGAAAGTGTCCATCTGTAATACAACTGGTGCTCATGTAAACCGCTCTGCTACCTTCTAGTCTAGTTCGCACTATAAAAAAACTGCAAAAATAAATAAGTTTGAACTAGAAAATGGCGCAACTTTACTGCTTTTTTTAAACCACCTGTTTCTAAGTGCTGATTTTGTAAAGCACCCGGACACCCTTGGGACTGTCGCCTGCGCCATGCAGAATAACAAACAAGTTAATAAATGGGTACCACCTACGCTATGAAGAACCTGCTCAAACTCTCAGGCACCGGACTGTAAAGGCAGGGACAGAGGACATCCAGGGGGAGCTCGAGGCTCATGGAACGCCTCATTAGCATAAATCTGTCACGCCCATTAACTTTCAGGTTACATTCCAGGATGATGGATTGACCTCCTGAACAAGAGCAGATTAAAACAAGGACACAAACATCCCTGCCGCATGCTCAGCGTCGTTTAAAAGAGATGCAGAGGGTGCAATTATGTTATGAAATCCGCTGGTGAAGACCCCGGCGATAGGCACAGAAAGGGGATGGTTAAGGATGCTGACTAAAACAGTTCAATACACACTACACACAAGCAGTGAAGAATAGCTCTAGGCTGCTCACGACGTGGGGCAGGTTCGGAGCTAATGAAAGGATATTTGTCACTCTGTCAAGCTATTATTATTGTTTGACTGTAGGAGTGGAGGGGGAAAAGTTGAAGGGGCGGCCTCCGCACAATAATTAGTATTTATTATGTTGTTGTGGCAGCAGGCCGCGACATTAACGCTGTGCTAAGAGACACAGAGAAAAAAAACATAAGGGTCACCTTAGACAGAGCGATAATGCTTAAATAGGCATTATGACTAGTGCCTTTGTCAATAGAGGACCCCCGGGATTATGAGGGGGATGATGCAGTGCAGCAGACCGAAACATGTCATCACTGTTTAGAATACAGCATACCAAAATCCAGTTTCAAAACAAACTACAGACCTATAATACCCCCCAGAAGCACTCACAGGACCTATCAATGAAGACAACCCCAAGACACTGCATAAACTCAATCAGTGTGACCCAAGGTTGCCTCCGTGAGGTGTCTACTTTTACCAAGAAGAGGTGTGGATCTTAATCACCCAGAAAGAAACAGGGGAAAAAACATACACCCCCAGCGGGGCACCATTGGTTAAAACTTAAGCAGGAATTGTTTTTTACAAGGGAAGTAAGTCCTACAGAAAATATCTTTGGTGTAGTCGGGACAATTTTTTAGATATTGACTCTCTGTGATGTCACATTTGTCTGAGTCCCTCAATAACATGATGCCAGACATCACTGTTTGTACGGGGAAGAGGGTGCCCTGTGCTAGCGCTGCTCTGAAGCGCCAGAAGGGCCTGTCGTCCCATGGAGCACCTGTTGGCCTCCGCTACATGGCTCAAGTTAGACATACATACAATACAACCACTTTCATTAAATGGTTTTTTCTTCTCAATTAATTATTTGGGTATTACATTTAACTTATTTATTACATGAAATATACTTCTATTTATGAATTGCTCATATTGGTATGATTTATGAGACTTGTATTGTATTCTACATCATCTTAATTATCTGTATTCCTTTATTAAAACAAAAAAGAAATTTGGAACAAGTTAGATATACATGTCGGGCCTTTTTTGTTTTTTTTACATACTAAGGAACCTTACTCGTTAATGAATCAAGGAGTGGTAGTTGTGACACACAGTATTCAGCAAATACCCGAGAGGAGCACCAGAGCACAAATGTACAATCCTGGAGGATGTCAACATATTAATGTGTGGGAAGTACTTTAGCAGTGAGTTTCTAGAAGAATGTGTTAACAATCATGCAAACACTGGCCTGTTCGATGTTAATCATTGTCCAATAATCACATTCCTGTGAAATGTAATTGTGTTTCTTAATCATCGGTGGAGATTATATTCCTAATGTGTGATTCTGTACGAACACCATACACAGGTGAAATGTGCTTTCGCCCTTTTGAACATCTGCCTTGTCTTCCCCATCACGTCTGAAGTGTAGCCGAGGATTCTGCGCTCACCTGAAAATAACAGGAGAGCATTTGAGCTGTTGGCGCGTGTTTGCACTGGACTTCCTATAATAAGCGCTTTTTTTATCTATTGTATGTCTATTTTTTCACCATGTTGGTATTCTGAATATGGTTGAGGGCATGGGCACATTTATCAAACAAAATGCGACTCCAAGGAATCCTGCACAAACTCCTCAAGAGTGCCTTCCAAGGATGAAAAGACACCACTCAAACATGTATTTAGTTAGTGTCTAATTTAGTTGCCGTGGTAAAGGTCCCCATGTTTCTATGCAACCTGTCGCAGCCATGCAAAGGCACGAAACCCCTTCTGGAGGTGGGGTGCTTGAGGCTTTTGTTATCCTAAGTAGTCTGGCAATGAGCCTCTACTGTAAATCTGATTTTAAACAATCGCTACTTTTGACGCTGAAGGATGTTGGCACATTGTTGGCTCCTGGGCACTTGTGCAGTGTGTGCCCATTGTGTCCTTAAAATGGAGGCTTCAGAAATCTCTTTCCTAAGCTGAGTGTGCGTGGGCATGCTGGCGTTGTGCCAGTCCCTCTTTGTCCTTGCAGCCCCAGGAAGAGCCCATTTGGCCAAATTGGAGGGAAGAAAGACATATTAATCTTTGTTATGTTCGTCGATCAAAGTACGAATGCTTTGTGGGCACCGAAAAGAGTACAGAGCAAGTCTGGGCGCGCGGCCAAGCGTGGCGGGGAGAGACGAGGATGGTTTGAGAGGAGACTGTGGCTTGCTTTAGTGGTGTGGTTGCTGCTCAATAAAGCATCATGGGAAATGTATACCTGAGAATGTTGTCTCAAAATCTGGAAAGCTGGGAAAAGCTGATACACCGATTCAAATAGATACATCAAACGGGTACCAAAGTGGTTGTGCGGGAGAGATTTACATCTATAATGAGTTGAGATGTGGCTAGGACTGACAGACGGCTGTTAGAGGTTCCCATAATCATTCTGACAATGGCATCTGGTCTTTAACTACAGAATGCTGAGAACTTTTACTTTTGCCTTAATCAATCAACCAGACATTTATAAAGCCTGGCAACTCACCTGTGAGGGGCTCGAGGCACTGAGGAGATTTGCTGCTACATGGCTGGATGTTCAGTCAAACAACCAGGTCTTAAGTTCCATTAGCGGCTGCTACGGATCGGGATTGGTGAGGCGGCGGGAAGGAGGGGTTGGGGCGGGAAAGAAATGAAGAAAAACAAACGCTTACCTTGGCTGGCCTGCTGCCACCTCTTCTTCGTCTCTTCTTCCTGTCTCTGCCAGCAGCAGGAAACAACAGGAAGCACTGGTCTGCCAGGCTCCCCATAGCCAATCACAATGCTGTGTTGTGATTGGTCTGAGCGCCGAACCATGGCACTTGGAGGGGGACTGGAAGGCTTTGCATGTTCTTCCCCATGCTCTGTCAAGCAAGCCTGGTGGGGAAGATGCAGTGTGTGCAGGACTGTTTGGCCGGCCGAGCGGGCCGGCCAAGCAGTCATGCGTACTTAAGGAGTGCAAACCCACTCCTCTGCCTGCGCTGCGCTGCCCTGCCCCCCCCCGAGCCACTGACTCAATAAGAGAAATACAATGATAATAACAATATGTTTTTATTGTATTTTTCCTTTTGAGTCAGTGGGGTGACGCTGCTTCTCCTTAGCGGAGGAGCCGCCACCGTTGAGTTCCATCCTGAAGATTTGGAGCGGGGGTACGGCTCTGAGGTGTAGGGCAAGGCTGTTCCATGCCTTGGCCCCCAGCTGCGAGAAGGAGCGTCCTCCGATGTTGGTTTGGCAGATCCGAGGAGTGTCGGCAAGGGCCACAAACAGAGATGTCTGGTTGGTTGGTGACTGGTTGGTTGGTGGAATGTCAGACTGGCCACTGGCTGTGTAGGGCCTTGTAGGCAGGCTTGGGTCAGCATCTTGAACTGGCATCTTTTCTGGATTGGGAGCCACTGGAGTTTCTTATGCTGGGGCACGATGTGTGCCCTCCTGGAGCGATTGAGGATGAGTGTTGCTGCTGAGTTTTGTATGGTCTACGGTCTTTTCAGGGTGTGTGGTGATTCCTACGTAGAGTATATTTCCATGGTCCAGTCTGCTGGTCACGCATACCTAAATTACGGTTCTTCTGTTGTTGACTGGGAGCCATCTTAATATCTTGTGGAGCAAATGGAGGATGTGAAAGCAGGTGGATGAGACTGCGTTGACTTTTCTTTATCGAGGGCTTGCTGTCAAGGATGATGCCGAGGTATTGCAGGCGTGGTCTGTCGGTGCAGGGGGAAGAGCCTTACAACCACCATTGTACCCAAAAGAGTAAAATACAGTGACACCTTTGCTATGGGAGTAGAAGCCAACTTTTTTTTCTGTCTAAATCTTTTTTTTTTTCAGAGATAGAACAACTTTATGGTGGCAATAAGTATTGTATCGCAAAGCAGCGTGACGCAGCACAACAATAACCAAATTTCTCATCTCTCTGGTGCCTTTGGTACAATTCAATAGGGTTAATTTGTGTAATAGGAGCACACAGCACCCACTCTATATTAATTCCACCTCCCTCCATTTATTTGGCCAACCCCTGCTTCCGTAAACCACCCTTTGTGCCTGCATACAGCAGTCCATGTCTTTTTTCCAATAATTTAGGTTTGGAGCCGACCGAGCCCTCCATGTCCAGGCTATCATGTTTGGCCACTATGAACCCCAGTGTCACCCAGAGGAGTTTCCAACTATTCAGGCAGTTTTATCACAAATGTTTAGGAGGCAGCACTTTGCAGATGGCGACGTATTGCATCCACATACATTAATAAGACAGGCCGTAACCGTGCTGGGCAGTCTCATATCATATGGATGAATGTCCTATCTCGGCCGCAGTCTAACCCTGGGCGTAGTTCGTGAAGTAGCACTACGCGAAGCTACGCAAAGTGCACTTCGCCCTACGCGAGCTACGCGTAGCACTTCGCGAACTGCGTAGTACCCTGTTTACACTGTGCAAGATGACGTTTTCAATGATTGCACAGTGCGGACAAGCATCCGGCACTGTGCAATCATTGAAAACGGCATCTTGCACAGTGCGAGCTGTAGTTTTCTGCGGCTCGAGCAGATTTCTCAACGCGGACTGGTAGTTTCTCATCGCGAGCATACGCGACCACTCGCAATGAGAAACCTGACCTCCTCGCGATGAGAATCTCGCCAGGATGTTTATTTTCCATGCTCGCAATCTGCAACTTGGTGTTGCTGATCGCGAACAAGGAAAAAGTCTCGCCGGGATGTCATTTTGCTTGCTCGCGGTCGCCAACTTGATGTTGAGGACCGCGAGCAAGCAAAAAATGACCGCTGCACTACGCAATGCTACGCTACGCATGTTTGCACTGTGCTACGTGCAATTTGCGTAGTGCGAAGTAGCGCAAACTTCGCAAACTACACGAGCATAGCGTAGTGCTTTGCCCAGGCTTACCACAGTCCCTGGGACACAGTGTAGTATCTGACCTGCCCATTTGAACCATTGTTGTGCAAGCATAATAAGATCTGTGTAAGATTTTGAGTTGAATCAATCGGAAGTGTGAGCGTCCAGCTGCCTCCCTGGAGGCTGCCAACGCCTCCGCCCATTCATTGTCATCCGGACTCCGTATTCTGTGCTCCCAGCTTTCCAGGAGTTGGCTCAAGGATTTCGGGCAATTATTTAACAGTTTGCTGTAAGTTAGTGAGATCGCTTTTCTGGCCATGTAATCATCCAACAGTGTACCTTCCAATGGGGAGGATTCAGGGGGGTCCTCTCCCTTTGGTAATACCCTATGTAGGGTGTGACTTATCTGTAGATAGCGATAGGCCCCCATGTGTGCTAATTGGTAATCTCTTTGGAGCTCTGCAAAGGATATCACCGCACCATGACCCCACAAGTACCCCACGCTTGACAGGTCAATTAGGTCCCTTTTTTCAAATTCGTATTGTTTGGCCAGGGGACACAATTTTGCTGTATCCCACACTGGGGTGCCTCGAGTAATCCTGCCCCGCCAACCCAACGCTCTCAGCGCAGTGTGCCATACCTGAAGTGTTACTGAAGTTAGAATGGGGAAGGACATGATACACAGCCTGCCATAGATGGCTCTGAGGTAGCCTCCAGGCTACATATTCCGCCTATCCATTATGTAGGCTGGTTCATCTTCCGGAAGATGAACCCAGTGATTGATGGTAATAAGTTGAGTCACCCAGTAATATTTCTGGAGGGCTGGGAGTGCTATCCCGCCATCGTACCAGCCCTGTGTGTGTTTTGGAAGGGCTATTCTAGGTGGGCCACCATCCCAAAGGAGTGTACATGTTACAGTATCCACTAGCTGAAAACAGGATATATACGGGGTATTTTGGAGCACGTACAAAAAGCTGGGCAGGGCCATCATTTTAAAGAGAGCCTCTTTCCCTGATAGCAACAGGGGCAGGGTTCTCCAGTGCTAGACATCACAACATCGGCATGTGAGTGGAGGCTTGAGATTAAGCCCATAAAGGCATCATGCTCTCCGGTTTTGAAGATCACTAGATAATGGAATTTTAATATGACCACGTGTGCTGTGCAGTCTCTGGGTAGGCGCGGTGTAACCCCATGCAAGACATAAATCAGTGATTTGTTTTGATTGATAGTGTATCCAAGTATCTACAGAACAGCGTAAATATATGCAGTATTCTATCAAGAGTAGAAGTCGGGTCAGCTATATATAGCAGGATATCATCTGCATAGAGGGAGATTCTGTCTTCCCAGTCTGCAGTCCATCTCAAATCCCTGATCAAAGGGTCGTCTCTTATCCAGACTGCGAGCAGATCCAATTCTAGAGCAAAGATCGAGGGGGAAGATTTACATATTTTGTGTATTACCACTGTATTAGCTCATCTCTGCTCCACAGGCAGTATCCCGGATTCCCAGCTCTCTCTAAACATACGTAGAAATAGGGGGCAATTTAAAACCTGTGAGCTGATAAAGTTAAATAGGCAGGCTGTTAAGGCCCACGGCCTTTCCTGAATTCAAGGCACGAATGGCCTGCGACATTTCACTCTTGGTCATTTTTAGCCACCTGCCCTTATTATTCCGCAACAAGCTATCACTCAGAGTAAGAGAGAGAAAAACACGAAAGGGGGAAAGAATGAGAAAGAGAAAACCATGACCAAGGCAGAAGGCAGGAACTTGCAAGAGTGAGATAAAGGGTAAGGGCCTGCTGGGGTGGGTCAAAGAAGCATACGCAGCACCCTAAAGAGGTATTCGGCACCCTGGCCCACCTTGGTATTCAGCATCCCACCCACCTTGGTATTCCTCATCCTGACCTTCGATAGCACTGGCCACAGGCTTCTGAGCAAAACCTGAGCTCTAGACTGATGACCTGTTCATATCTGTGGAGCATGTGCAGTGCAGTCCCATGGCTTGGATTTTCTGCATAGGTAGGGGGGTAGAGGTTGTATTTGTTCATGGCAGCAGAGGTTTAGGTCAGCTTTCTCCTTCCTGAGGCCATTGTTCGTGAGCTTCCGGGATAGCACTGAGGTGTACTGGGCATTTTAGGGTAGCGCGCATTGCTTGAAGTAGATGGAACTTTCCTCTAACGTAACTCTAGGGGTGGACTGCGACAGCTAGTTTTACAACAGGTGTGCGATCAAAGAATCAATAAAACCAACCTCCTCCTAAAATGTGGGCACCAACTTATGTTTCATTCTGTTTATTTCTGCTTCATTTTGTTTATAAAACTGATCTAATGCACCCTACCTCAGTAGGGCAGTGGGGTACTTTGTATTCCAGATGAATGCGGCGAGAGCGAATGTGCATTAAACGCATGCCGCACAGAAACAGCTGCAGGAGGATGCCAGGGGCACAGTCATTTATCATAGTAATTCTTAAACAGAATAGTATCCATTTTTAACCCTAATGGGCAAGTGGCTGGGAGCCAGGGAGATGTGGGGTGGGAGAAAATACTAGGCCTGCACTACAGAAAGCTTTATTTGTCTTTTAACTAATCAGTATCCCATAGTTTTGCATGGGCTTTGCACCACCTGTCTCAAATAAATGAGAATCGATCACATATCCACAAAACAAACCTGTCATGTTTTCAAGTAGCAAAATGCTTCTTGCAAATGTACGAGAGCATTATTACGGCACAGATGTCCTGATTTTTTAACGCTCCCGCCGACTAGGAGCGGGCCAGGCGGTTAGCGCATCGCAGCCCCGCTGTTTAAAGGCTGGCTTACCATGGATACAAGCAGTGACCACGTGCCTTCTGCTTCAGCGTTCATTGGCTTCCATTGCTCCTCCTTCCAGGTGGATCATAGAAGCATTTCACCAAGACAGACCTGTCCATCAAAATACAGCAAATTACACCACCAACCCTAAATCGGGGGTAGAATTGTAAATAAGTACTCCAGAGTGTATGCCTTCGTGAGCGTCCGGGGTACTGGAGTCTACAATACAGTCAGGGAGCATGTCTGCACTCAGCCGTCCTTGAGCTTTCCATGCAACAGTACTACAGAATTTCAGCACTGCCACAGGGTAAAAGGAGGAGCATTGTACTCCATTCTTACTTGACATATATTCACGAACTGTTGCTCGTCTCCACCAGACAAACAGAATTCCAAAGTCAAAGCTTATCCCATATTGAGGCACACAGATTTAATCCTCTTCCTTCCCACCATCAGTTCCGAGCCCACCCTCTTCGCCTTAAGGAAGCATCTAGAAGCTCATCTCTCCTTCCACCTTCATGCAGTAAGGATGCCTTCTTCATCACTGAGGTTTCCAACAATGTTGGTCTCTCCGTAGAGTGGACATCTGATTTCACGTTATTCTAGGCTTTCTTGTGACAAACTACTGTGTTGTGGGTATTGTTGTCTTAATTTGTTTCCAGTAAACTAATTGGACTAACCCTCCTGTTAGCAATGAGTGGTATGTGAAAAGCTCAGAAATGGAAACCGTGTTTGTAGTGACATGGAGTGAAGTAGCGTCTTTCCCACTTCCTCTCTCATTATTATCATGGACCTTCTCAATGCCTCGTCACGGGAGGGAATAGTTCCGCCTGAATGGAAGCATGCTATGGTTCTGCCACTCTTAAGAAAGACCAATGCTGATCCTTCTCAGCCTTCTAACTTTTGATCTGTTTCTCTTTTTCAGGCTTTTCCAAGATTTATGAAAAACATGTTAACTCTCAACTTTCCTCTTTTGTTGAGGCCCACAATTTTTTACACCCTTCACAATCTGGTTTTAGAGCAGGTTTTTCTACTGAAACTACTTTGCTTGGAGTCACGGAAATGCTGGGTCACCGCCTGGACATTGGTGACACGGTGGCCCTCATTCTTCTCGATCTGAGTGCAGCATTTGACACAGTGTCTCACACCGTGCTACTGAAAGTGCTGCAATCCCTGGGTATTGGGGACCATGCGCTCCAATGGATTGACTCTTTTACTAACAACCGCACGTTTCAGGTCTTTTCTACCACGGCCTGTTCTAAAACTCATCATTCTCCGTATGGAGTGCCACAGGGCTCAGTCCTCAGCCCTGTCTTGTTCAATATTTATGCGCGCCCTTTGGCAGATATTGCAGTAGAGTCAGGGCTGTCCATATTTTCGTATGCTGATGATACTCGGTTAATTTTTTCCCTTTCAACTGCTAAGGAATCTTATTCTTCTATTCTCCAGTCTGGCTTGAGGAAGATTGCGTCCTGGATGCAGGACAATCTACTCAAGCTAAATGGAGAAAAATCTGAGGTTCTGATCCTAGGGGAAAAAACAAGATCTTGGGGGCCTCAGCACTGGCCCTTGGAGATGGGCGTTTTACCCCAGTCTGCTCATCTTGGGGTGATTATTGACGCTCAGTTATCTATGAAACAGCAAGTCGTGAAGGTGGCCCCTATCTGTTTTACTATTCTTAAATGGCTCAAGAAGATTCTTCGGATGTTGCCCCTTTCCACTTAGAGAACTGTGGTCCAGGCCCTTATAACATCTAGGCTGGACTACTGTAATGCTTTGTATCTGGGTTGCAATAAGGAGGTGATTCTAAGATTGCAGACAGTGCAAAATGCGGCGGTTAGATTGCTCTGTCTGGCCCCTACGACTGCCCCTACATCAGGCCTTCTTCGCAACCTTCACTGGCTTAAGGGGGAGAATCGCGCTAAATTCAAAGCCTTGAGCTATATGTTCAAGATTAAAACTGGCTCAGCCCCTCAATACCTGCAGTCTTTAGTCCATCCCTATTTTAAATTCACTGTTCCTACAATCCGATTGAACCGTATGCGCGGTCGTTCCTTTGCATACTTGGGACCCTCGCTTTGGAATTCTCTTCCCATTTCTTTACATAAAGAAACGGTTTATGTTCATTTTCGAAAACAGCTGAAAACTTGGTTATTTAATTTGTAGTTTTTTTTCCTTTTCCCTCCCTTTTTTTCAGGCTGGTGCCCGAAAACCCCTTGGGGTAGCTGTGCTCAAATAACATAACATAACATTATGATATATTAAAGACTAGTCAATCAGGATTTATAAAGCACGGCTATCACCTGATAGGGTATCCAGGCGCTTGCAGGTCCTTGAGGCTTATTCAAACCGCCAGGTCTTGAGGGCTATTCGGAATTCTGGAAGTGAAGTGATGGCCTGGAGGTGCGTGGGGAGGCTGTTCCAGGTCTTTGCTGTGATGTGGGAGAAGGAGCGTCCTCCACTTCTGCTTTAGTATATGTGGGGAGTATGGGCGAGTGAAAGGGAGACGGAGCATAGCCGGCTTGACAGTTGGTGGAGATTCCAGCGGGCTTAATGTATGCAGGTCATTGGTTTTCTATAGCCTTGTATGCGTGGGTTAGCAGCTTCAATTGGCATCTCTTCTCTAAGGGGAGCCAGCGGAGTTGCTTGAGGTGGGGTGTATTGTGTGTTCATTGGGGAAGGCTGAGGACGAGTCTGGCTGCGGCATTCTGTATGGGCTGAGGTCTCTGTAGGAGGCTTGCGGCGATTCTTACATAGAGAGTGTTGCCGTAGTCCGGTTGGCTGGTGATGAGGGCCTCTGTCATGGTATGTCTCGTGTGTAGGGGTAGCCACTTGAAGATCTTACATAGCATGCGCAGAGTGAGGAAGCAAGGGAGGAAACTGCGTAAATCTGTGATTTCATGGTGAGCTTGTTGTCTATGATGATTCCGAGGTTTCTGGCATGGTCAGAGAGAGTGGGTGCGGGTCCTAAGTCTGATGGCCACCAGGAGTCGTTCCATATGTTGCTGCTGTTCCCAAAGATCAGTACTTCCGTCTTGTCTGTTTTCAGCTGTAGGCAGTTGTTCTTCATCCACTCGGCGACTATTGTCATGCAGCTGTGGAAGTTGGTTCTGGTGACGGTGGGGTCGCTGGTGAGTGATTGAAGTCGATAAGATGTGCACAATACGCATCCCTGTTTGCACATGCTAGTTAGTGCATATTTCAAGAATATACATTGGGGAAAATGTACATTTTTACCTGCGCTGATACAGAAGCATAAACAATTTATGCAACTCAGGCTGCAACTTTTATGAGGATTGCTTTACTGTGGACAGACATACAAGGTACCCAATAAGTGGATTTAAAACTTAATCTCAGTGGTGACGTTGGCTGTAAGTTAAGAACAAAATTCTGATGACAGTATCTTAATCTCAGTGGTGACGTTGGCTGTAAGTTAAGAACAAAATTCTGATGACAGTATTTTGATTCACATGTGGTAAACATTTGAAGGCACATAAATGTAAAGGAATGTCTTTATTGGTCATTTTGCTGGCTCTACATGTCACTACTAAGTGCTCTAGGACACTATAACTCAATAGAAGTACAGAAAGAAAGGGGGCATAGCAACACCAATTAAATTCAACATAGAAGACTTAACAGCCTGCACGTCCCTACCCTTTCCACCCACCAGCTTCTAGCCAATATTTCTTAGTTCATGAAGATTTTAATCACGGGTTGGTTTTTCCACTCCTTCTGGCGTTTATGGTGGCACTTCCATATTTACAACAATGAGTTCAGTCTACTCTGGTGTTGCAGTGGAGTATATGCCACAGTATCAGTGCTGAGACCAGATCTACCCTTAGTTGGAAAGTCAACATGGTGACAGGACCAGCGTGGGACTAATCCCACCTTTTCCCGAAAAGTGAACATGGGAACTCTACCAGTGTCATTGGGACAAGAACCTCATCTTGTGTTGATAAATCAGCTGGTCACCTCCGTGATTTTGGATAGGAATGACAGTGGCTGCTGGAAAAAAACAATCCAGAAATCTGGCTAATACTTGATAAGAAGTGTTGGAGGTAAAAGCGATGCTTGGAGAAGCAAATATTGGGATTTCATCTTCCTTATTAATTATTGTGCTTAGGTAGTGGAACTGAAACCCTGTATTGAATTGAGGATATAACTTAATTCAAAAACCTAAAAAAACACAAAAATACCATATCATAATCTTAATAAATGAATTAGGTGTAACCTAGTGTTAAGTGCCTAAAATTCCATCTCTGTGTTCTAGTAACTTTTAAAACTATTGATCCCTCAATCTCCCCTATTACATTATAGAAACATAAAATGTGATTACTCTGTTTAACATATAAACATGACATGATGGAATACCTAGTTTATACAGCAGATGACACAACATTAGATGAACCTTGTTAACTGATGTTTGTAGAAATGAAGCTTGCTTTAGTTTTGTCAGCATCATCATTGGAAATAGAATTTGACTTCAGAGACTGACAGTTTAATGAAAGCAATACATGGAATCCTCACATAAAAGTATGCCATCCTCCACAGATGGTAATTGTGGTCAGCTGATATGTGACGAAATTGCTAGAGAATAGCCCGCAGCCCCAACCTCTTTCTCAAAATGCCTGGGACACAGTTAATGAAACATACATCTGAACTAGTTATAAAAGGTGATAAAATGGGGATACCATAACGTAACATAACATAAGGTAACGTAATATAAGAATCGGAAGGAGTGCCTCGCATCACCCCACAGAGGCTGAATTAAAATGTGACTGAGTTATGGGACTGAGCAAGACTTTGGCATCACAACACACAGCGGATGAGAAGTAACTTTTTGAGGAAGTCAGATATTCACGGTTTTTAAGATAGTTTCCTTTCTAAACATTAGAATGTTGAAACTAATCAATGTTGTTGGTTGTTTTTGGATTAAATTGAGAAACTATGTTAAAGTTTCTAGCTGAAATTTAATAAACATCAATGCAGATTTTCAAATATCTTTCCTCCGGCTTGTGCAAGCTTTGGTAAATTGCCAGCCAGCTGTTTTTCGATTTGAGTTTAAAGGTTCTAATGGACGTGTAATTTCAAATGTCTTTTAAAGAGAAAACATGGAAGGCAAAAGTAAAGGTGACCGTCAAACCCTGTTTGCACGACTCATGCATCACCATGAAGGGTCTTGTGTCTCATTGCAGTAATGTATCCACTCTAGCGAGCTATGTATGACTTCATGGCAGTGGGTCCCTAAGTCTTTTATCATTCTGAGGTCTAGAAAATAAAAATCACTGAGTTGCTACTTATCTGATGGCTTGCCTTGCACTTCCTGTGTTTGTCCCTTCCCTCAAGTGTGGCTTTGTTTTATGAAAATTCTGATTCCACTGCTAACTTAAGGGGACTACTTTTTAAGTTGAGCATTGGCAGTGCATGCGCTGTCTCTTCGAGACGTGCTGTATTCACTCTGTGTGCTTACAGCCCGCCCATAGGCTTGCTAGTTGCTGGATCCATTGTCACTCTCCTAGCCTTTCTTCCAATTTGTTCATGGCATGCATTTGTCATGCCTCTTTTAGTGTTCATCCCTCTCCGAGAGTAGGGACAGAGTACGATAACACTCCACTAGTTGCCATTACAGCATAGTAGTTTGACAAACTACCTTTTTTTGGGTTGAAATGGAATGAATACAATTTGTCCAGTTTTCTTTTGAGGCCATGTTATTTTTCTTTTCAGGTTGCGTTTGTGCCTTTTAGAAATGTATTTTTGATCCGAACGATCTCAGTTTGTTAACCATTGTCATGTATTTAAATAGTTTTTTTGGTAGCACGGGGATAACCGACGCCGAGACTCAAGCCCAGTTCTCATGTTCCAAAGTCAGCAGCTCTAAATGTTACACCACATCCTATCTCCAAATATTACTGGGCATAGACGTCCGTGTGTTTGGCTGGGAGTCGGCGATTTTCGTAATTAATTGCGTGAAGCGAGCTGCCGGCAGCAAAGACTGCTTCCCTGGGGATGTCCTCCTTATCTCCATTGTGACGCTCTCACCCTCCCTCCCACTCTTTGTAGGTTTTGGTAACAACTATCTCGACTTCTTTCGCCTCCTAGTGGTGCTCTGATCTTCCACTGCCAGCTCTTTGGTTTAGTAATTTGCAAGACCTAGAGGGATGGTGGAATGCTGGGGGCAGCAAACCAGGCCATTGGGCACTGCCTGACTGCCCATTCTGCCCAGTCTGAGCCTGGAGAAGTTTCCAGAGTTGGAAAGTCTGATGATGGCTTGGAGAGGATGAGCACTAGGAGATGCAAAGCTGCTTCTAAGATGGGTGTAGCTTTGAAATGTTGATCTACTTTCTCTTTTTATTGATTGTTAACTTTAAAAGTGGTTTAGTCATCAACTTTTCTAATTGGGAATAGGTTTAAGAGAGGAATTGCTATCTTTCATTTGCCCCATACGTGGTAGTGTGCTGTTTCCCACTAATTAGTAGAACTTTTGAACAGTGGCTGTGACAGGCCAAAAGGCTGAGCTAATTGGAGAAGAATAGGCTCTTTGGGTGTTTAACTTTTTTTAATATGTTTGATGTATTGTTTTAGGTCTTCTTTGCACATATATCACATTATGCATCATTCAAGTTTATATTTCTTCTACAAAACAGGTCCTCTTAAACCAGGGTGCAGTCATTGCACAAGTGATGCTCTAGGCACGTCTGATGTGCATAAGTAAGCAGCTAGCTTCAGCACAGGGACAGGCGGAGCAATACTGTAGTGAAGTGTTCTTATCCCATTGCATTGGCATAAGTGGCACCCATTGTCCCTGCGGTGCCCTCTGGGTGGGTATCAGGCTGTAGTGAGTCGTTGGCTGGTAAAAATAAGGAGCAGGGGTGGACATGTGCTCTTTTAGTGGACAGGGATTGGGAGCAAAACTCATATGCTCACTAGCACTTGTTGAAATTATTTGTGACAGTATGCACTTGAACTGGAGAGAGTGCAAGATTCCAGTACACAACATGACCTCTATTCATGGCAAAATTCATTTTGCTGGGCTCTCACGGAAAGTGAATGTAAGTGCACATTGGCTAGTGCTCCTGTGCCAAGTGTTAGGAAGGAACACCGCTACCCCAGATATACTATACATTATGACCCATTTGTACTAGCACATTTTCCAACAGACACAGAATGGGAAAAATCCTTTTGAGCTTCAGGCCCCAAGTACAGTACCCATGTATGAGAGGATGGCGAAATATTGCAGACAAAAAGTTCGGCAACAAAAATATTGAGGGTACGAGTATTGACTTTAGATACTTTGAATGTAAAGTAAAAAATATCAACAGTGCGGCATAGGGAGAGTGATGCCTACAATGGCGGCGGTGCTTACAGGCAGCCCTGTAGGCATTACGATGTGCCTTTCCGCCTGCCCTTTCATGGCAGTGAACCCGCCATGAAAAGGCAGGTGGAAAGGGACATTCGGGGCCCTTAGCGGGTCTCCCATCCTCCCTGGCCCCTACATATCCCTGCACCATGTCGCGGGCACCGCATGGTGCCTGCCACGTAGTGAGGGGATGAGTGCAGTCTCCATTTTTTGCATTGCGGCGGGTGCTGCAGCCAGCAGCACCCGCCACTATGCAAACTATAGGCATTGCGACCACTGCCAGCATGTCGGGCGGTCCCAGTCCCCGATATGGTGGCGGACAGACATAAGTCTGCTCACCACTGTAAACGGTCCCATAGTTCATATGCAGAGGTAGCACATGCAAAATTACACCATCTATCGGAATCTCTGATGTGCCCGGTAACAGGAGTTTCTGGATGAGTAAGGGATTCTGAGCATTTGGAATTAGAGTGTAATTAGAAGTTTTTCATATTAAGAGTATGATGAAAAGCAAATGCACAGGGTGGAGTTTAAATGATGTCGACCATGTCGATCACCTGTCACTGAAAGCGTTCTGTCCCAACCTTTGCTCAAGATTTTACTTTTGACTCTCCATTAAGATGACCCAGGAAGGGTGTACACTATGCCAAAACTACACAACATATTGAATACTTGTTTTTTTACTTATGTAGGGGACACACGTTCTGCTAAATAATAATTTATTCTTTATTGTACAACTTTTAAATCCACATAACAGTTTTTTGACTCTTACCATAAGAAATGGGTCTTTGCTGGACTTAAGAGTTATTTGCCATTCTTTCCCACCTGGCTACTTTAAGATGCCTTCGTGATAAATCCAAATGTACACAGGAAAGTGCTGTACCATTGTTGAGCATACTGACCATGCTTGTAACTGCTCTCTGAAGCTTTTGCAATTAGTTCAACAATGTTTGAACTCTTCATCCGACCCATTTAATTTTTCACTTTTTGCAAATCTTTTCCAAAAAATGTTCGCTTCTAAGATCTTAGCCATCAGGGACAGTATTGTGGGAAAAACTGAAATAAAATGTCCCTTATACTCGAGTCTTGTCCTCTCTCGCACATCAACTCAACTATGGCTGATGTCTGACTTTCTTGTTATTGAACCAAGTGGAACTTGTGACCATCTTATCGAAAAGGGGATACACAGCTTACTTTGCCAACCCATTTGAAGCATATTTTGTAGGGAGCTTTTCTACCCAGATAACAGATTTCTGACGTTCTTTGGCCAATGCACTCATTCACCTATTTCCCCTTTTCATTTCCTTTAAGTCTGGACAAGTTTTACCCTTGCTGCACTGTGGTTTTTATTAACTTTTCAAACTATTTCTAGGCCAGTCAATGTGCAACATTTCAACTCCAAAAGGACCTCTGTAAATATGAGTTAATGCAGAACTGCCAGTCATGACGTTCATGGTGTACTAGGAATTCACCCATTTTTCAGTTGATGGGTGGTGTCCTATGAGAGTTTGATGATGGCACTGCCTTTATTCTTGTGTTCCTGGATCTCTCAGTAGTGTTTGATCATGAGATTGCTCCACAGCTTTCCCTAAGGGCAAGAAAGGGCAGGGTTCTGGGTTAGTTCTCATCCCTCATTCCCAGGCATTCCCAACATTTACAGGTGAACACCAAATTCTCAACTAACCCAACCCCATTTGGGTGCCTGAATGATCATCTTTTTCAGCATTTTTATTGAACTGCTGTCTGATCTAGTGCTTGGCTCTTGAATATCCATCCCAGAGTACAGATGACACAAAGCTAAATCATTGACAATCATCATGTGAGGGACTGCCTTACTACTGATGAGGACTTTGGGTATAATTATTATGGTAGCGATGCAGGCACCGGTAATAGGCGGCAGGATCCTGTGGTCTTGTAGCCTATTACAAGTTGGGCAGTCGAACAGCCATGGACTGCCGCAATCACCAGGTATCAGAGATCTCTGGTGGTGTTGCGGCGGTCTTATGTGTTTCCTCTATGACTCAGTTTTCATGGCGGTGAGCCTGCCATGAAACCTGTGGTGGAGAGGAAACAAAGGGAGGGGGACCTACATGGCCCCCTGTTGCCTCAGGTCCATGGGGTGCATGCAGGGGGACACGTGTCCCCCTCTGTGCATACACCCCAGTACCTGCACAGCACGGACTGCACCAGTCCATGCCATGCAGGAACTGCCTTTGACACTCCCTTTACAGTGCCTTTTTCATAGGCAACGCTGTGGGACCACCAGAGAACCACCCGCCAGAGACTGAAAAAGTAGCAATCTGGCAGGGGGTCTTGGAGCGGGGTGGCGGCCCCGCTCAAAGACATCCAAAGTTGTAAATAGACCCTGAGTCTTTTCACTTCTTCAGGCTCAACTTCACTAAAACAATGGTTACTGTACTCTGTCCTACTCTCCTCTTCCACCTGTGTACCTTTGTAGCCTTATGGCTCACCTCCAAGTATGCTCTTCGCTTCACCACAACTAATTCCTCGTTAGTTACATTTCTGGGCTCAACTCTGGGCTCCTCCCTGAATTACAAACGAAATAGGAATAAACTGGTCTCTGCATGCCTCTTTTTGCATTTATTCCTTTAGGGAATCTATGCTTTGCACCTTTATCTGACTTCCTTTCCATTGTCCAAGCTCTTACTTTATCATGACCAAATGGATGCATTTTCTCAGGTGCCCTCCAGTATCTGTGTCTCCTTTAAATAGAAGTGGATCCTTACCTTCGATGACATGTTATTGATGGTACCCTAGTATCGAAAACAAAATCTTGTGGGAACTGTTATATTGGAGTTTTGATTATTGAATAATAAGTATATAGTTTTTCTTCATTTAACAATAATCTCGTACTTCAAAATACCTATTACTTTAATATGGTGCATATATAATCTTTTAGGTATTTCTATGTTAATAAGGTAGAATTTATTTTAAAAAGTATGTTCTTTATTTTTTTTCTTTTTTCTTTTATATTTTTAATAATTTTTATTATTTTAATGACATTTGTATTTGTAACATGTTTTAGTTTGTCAATTTTTCATGGGTTTTGGGTAGGTAGTGTTTTAAATTAATGTAAATTTATTTTTTGAAAAATCCTGTATTTTAATATTTGTAGTTGGATTTTTAAAAATGCTTATATGTTAAGTCTGATATTTATTTTGTAATGGGCTTTATAGGCATGTTTTATTTTTATTTTTGTAAGGTAACTATATATTTGTATATTTTGCAATTTTCTTATTTAGCAATAAAAAAATATATTTTTCTTTCTTCAATTTTTATGTTATATGGGGTGTTCAAAACTCTTGTAATTTGTGGTAACAATTTTCAATTTATATTATTGTTTTTTTCTTTTAGTACAAAATAATTCTTTTGTGTAAAACTGACCCCTCAAAGTCCAACACTTTCCCCAGTGTTGTTTAATTTGGAGTGGGAATAGTAATCCGCGTCCCCTCCCCCCCAAGAAGCCCGGCACTTTGCAATATGTTGCTTAATTTGGAGTGATAATATTAGATCAGGCAGTGTTTGCCCTAATGCTTACTTTGAATTGGGACTAGCAAACCTGACTCCACCCCCAAAAGCCAACACTTTCCACAGGATTGTTTAGTTAAAGAGATAGGAGCATTTGACCCAATTCTATTTTTATTTTCAGATACATAGATGTTTACAAAAAATATTTAGGCCCTCAATACAATGGCGGGCGGTCGGGCCTGCCATCTAGGGCATCGGTCCGACCTCTGCATTACAGACACCGCCCCACAATGGGGCGGTGTCTGCGCAGACACCACCGTAGGTATTAGGATATCCCTTTTCGACTGCCTGATCATGGCGGTGGGACCACCATGAACAGGAAGTCGGAAAGGGATATCTTAATCCCAGCCGGAAATTGACTTTGGGGGCCCCAACCAGGGCTCCTGTCCCCCATGGGCCACTGGAATGTGGCCAGGGGGTCACATTTAATGCCCCCACAAACATCCATGCTCCGTGTGCCAGGCACATATGGTGCCTGGCACACAAACCTTGGATGTTTAAAAACATCCCTTTTTCAATTGTGGCTTGTGCTGCACCCTTTTCGGGGCCACAGCACAAGCCACAATTGAAAAATGCTTACACGGTGGTCCCATCCTAATCTGGCAGGTGGGACTGCCGACTACTTGTCAGCCGGACGCAATCCTGCAACATGCGCCATCGTATTGACACCCTTTATTTTTAAATAAGATCTATGTTTTGTAAATATTTTTGCTGTAAAAACATTTTTATTTTAATGGTTTGTAATTTAAAATACATATTGTTTTAAAGAATAATTTCAAATTAAATTCATTTTATGTATATAAAATATATTAAAATGTTTTGCAATTTTTTTAAATTGTAAAATGATTTGGAATTAAATGCATAATATTTTTTAATTGTTCAAAAAATAGATTTATACTATATTTATATTTCCCATAAATGTGTTAATTTTATGTAGGACTATATTTTGGAATCCATATTTTTGCTTTTTCAATTAATATTATAGGATTTACAATATTTTGGAAGTTAATATTTTGATCTCGATGTTTTGGATCCTCAATATTTTTGTGGTCGATATTCAGTACTACAATCCCTCAAATACTAGTATTTACTCTTCAGCCCATCTGAGTTTTGGCACCACTAAATTTGATCACAGCACTGCTATCGTTAAGGATGGTTTTCATTGTAAAGATTTTAAATGGTCATGCACAATAAACTATTAATATTATTATTATTGTCTTCTAATGTGTCTGGCTGCTATTACAGCCGGTTCAAAATCAACTATGTGACCTGCAAGTCGCTTGGCCTTCGACAGTTCTACTGTCTGGAAATCAGACTGCAAGTCTATGTCGCGTGCAGAGAGACTTTGCCAAATCCCATTTCGCCAAGTCCTATGGCCAGGTTTTGGCTGCCATCCTCAACTCTTGCTTTCTCATACTGTCCTGAAATTCAATTTATTTTGATGGGTAAATCCAAAACATAGCTCATTCTTTCCTTCTAGCCCTGGGCCCTATAACTCTGCATGGTTTCATCTATTTGACGTTTTACTTTCCTTACCTTTTCTACCAATCCTTCTCAAAGTTTGTTTCTTATTATTTATGGTGTCCTTTATCATCTTGTGTGTTCTCTTTTCATTAATTTGAATTAATTGTTTTAAAACAAGTGAGCAAACATCGCACACCTGAAAAATATCGAATTTGTTTCTTAATCGCACCAAGGTGAAAATTAGCAAAACTTTTACTTGTGGAACCTTTTCTTGCATATGTGAAATATGAATTTTGGTGAAGTAGTGCAGAATGGAAACAGTACGGCCCATGCACGGAGCAATTAATTAGTATGTTTTGCTTAATAATGCTGATCAATAAATGAAACAAATGTATTACATTTATGGCATAGATATAAAAATACTCTCAAATAAATATTCCTCGGCTCCTGGCAGGTAACAAATGTTGTACAGCATTTTTTCTTCCCCTTCATATCCATCTGAGCCACACAGCCGCCTTTGATGTATTGCCTCTCAGGAAATTGCTAGAAAATGGTGCTGTGTTCACAATGCTTTAGCAAAGGGTCATTTGCCACTTTCACTAAGGATGCGGTGTCCATTGTAATCTGGGATAACTCGGACCTCAGATTTCATTGATATGAAAAATAGCTCCTGATTTTTCAGATGTGCCCTCCATTTTAAAACAATAGAAGTTGATTTGTTAAAGAGAGCTTGGCCTAAATAGGCCTGAATAATGTTCGGAAGGGAACTGTTCTTATAGGCAGCATAGCATAATAATGACCACAAAACATTTAAAAATTGGCGGTGAGTGTTAGTGCTTAAGAGGAGTTGGGAGGGGGATTTAAATGACATCTGAAACATTCACATTTTGCTTCAGTTCTCAAGAAGACATGAGTAGGCAAGGAACTGGGCAGCCAATGAAGGCTTACTCAGAGCGCAAGGAACTGGGCAGCCAATGAAGGTTTACTCCGAGTGCAAGGAACTGGGCAGCCAATGAAGGTTTACTCCGAGTGCAAGGAACTGGGCAGCCAATGAAGGTTTACTCAGAGTGCAAGGAACTGGGCAGCCAATGAAGGCTTACACAGAGCGCAAGGAACTGGGCAGCCAATGGAGGTTTACTCAGAGCGCAAGGAACTGGGCAGCCAATGGAGGTTTACTCAGAGCGCAAGGAACTGGGCAGCCAATGAAGGCTTACTCAGAGTGCAAGGAGCTGGGCAGCCAATGAAGGTTTACTCAGAGTGCAAGGAACTGGGCAGCCAATGAAGGCTTACACAGAGCGCAAGGAACTGGGCAGCCAATGAAGGTTTACTCAAAGTGCAAGGAACTGGGCAGCCAATGCAAGGAACTGGGCAGCCAATGAAGGCTTACACAGAGCGCAAGGAACTGGGCAGCCAATGGAGGTTTACTCGGAGCGCAAGGAACTGGGCAGCCAATGAAGGCTTACTCAGAGCGCAAGGAACTGGGCAGCCAATGAAGGTTTACTCCGAGTGCAAGGAACTGGGCAGCCAATGAAGGCTTACTCAGAGTGCAAGGAACTGGGCAGCCAATGGAGGTTTACTCAGAGCGCAAGGAACTGGGCAGCCAATGAAGGCTTACTCAGAGCGCAAGGAACTGGGCAGCCAATGAAGGCTTACTCAGAGTGCCAGGAACTGGGCAGCCAATGAAGGTTTACTCAGAGCGCAAGGAACTGGGCAGCCAATGACGGTTTACTCCGAGTGCAAGGAACTGGGCAGCCAATTAAGGTTTACTCCGAGTGCAAGGAACTGGGCAGCCAATGAAGGCTTACTCAAAGTGCAAGGAACTGGGCAGCCAATGAAGGTTTACTCCGAGTGCAAGGAACTGGGCAGCCAATGAAGGTTTACTCAGAGTGCAAGGAACTGGGCAGCCAATGAAGGTTTACTCCGAGTGCAATGAACTGGGCAGCCAATGAAGGCTTACTCAAAGTGCAAGGAACTGGGCAGCCAATGAAGGTTTACTCCGAGTGCAAGGAACTGGGCAGCCAATGAAGGTTTACTCAAAGTGCAAGGAACTGGGCAGCCAATGAAGGTTTACTCAGAGTGCAAAGGACTGGTCAGCCAATGAAGGTTTACTCAGAGTGCAAGGAACTGGGCAGCCAATGAAGGTTTACTCAAAGTGCAAGGAACTGGGCAGCCAATGAAGGCTTACTCAAAGTGCAAGGAACTGGCAGCCAATGAAGGTTTACTCAAAGTGCAAGGAACTGGACAGCCAATGAAGGTTTACTCAGAGTGCAAAGGACTGGGCAGCCAATTAAGGTTTACTCAGAGTGCAAAGGATTGGGCAGCCAATGAAGGTTTACTCAGAGTGCAAGGAACTGGGCAGCCAATAGATGTTTACTCAGAGCGCAAGGAACTGGGCAGCCACTGACGGTTTACTCAGAGCGCAAGGAACTGGGCAGCCACTGAAGGTTTACTCAGAGTGTAAGGAACTGGGCAGCCAATGAAGGTTTACTCAGAGCACAAGGAACTGGGCAGCCAATGGAGGTTTACTCAAAGTGCAAGGAACTGGGCAGCCAATGGAGGTTTACTCAGAGTGCAAGGAACTGGGCAGCCAATGGAGGTTTACTCAGAGCGCAAGGAACTGGGCAGCCAATGGAGGTTTACTCAAAGTGCAAGGAACTGGGCAGCTAATGAAGGTTTACTCAGAGCGCAAGGAACTGGGCAGCCAATGAAGGTTTACTCAGAGCGCAAGGAGCTTGGCAGCCAATGAAGGTTTACTCAGAGCGCAAGGAACTGGGCAGCCAATGACGGTTTACTCAGAGCGCAAGGAACTGGGCAGCCAATGAAGGCTTACTCAGAGTAGGCAAGGAGCTGGGCAGCCAATGAAGGTTTACTCAGAGTGCAAGGAACTGGGCAGCCAATGAAGGTTTACTCCGAGTGCAAAGGACTGGGCAGCCAATGAAGGTTTACTCCGAGTGCAAGGAACTGGGCAGCCAATGAAGGTTTACTCAGAGTGCAAGGAACTGGGCAGCCAATGACGGTTTACTCAGAGCGCAAGGACCTGGGCAGCCAATGACTGTTTACTCAGAGCGCAAGGAACTGGGCAGCCAATGACGGTTTACTCAGAGTGCAAGGAACTGGGCAGCCAATGAAGGTTTACTCTGAGTGCAAAGGACTGGGCAGCCAATGAAGGTTTACTCCGAGTGCAAGGAACTGGGCAGCCAATGAAGGTTTACTCCGAGTGCAAGGAACTGGGCAGCCAATGGAGGTTTATTCAGAGTGCAAGGAACTGGGCAGCCAATGACGGTTTACTCAGAGCGCAAGGAACTGGGCAGCCAATGAAGGTTTACTCAGAGTGTAAGGAACTGGGCAGCCAATGAAGGTTTACTCAGAGCGCAAGGAACTGGGCAGCCACTGACGGTTTACTCAGAGCGCAAGGAACTGGGCAGCCACTGAAGGTTTACTCAGAGTGCAAGGAACTGGGCAGCCAATGGAGGTTTACTCAGAGTGCAAGGAACTGGGCAGCCAATGGAGGTTTACTCAGAGCGCAAGGAACTGGGCAGCCACTGACGGTTTACTCAGAGCTCAAGGAGCTGGGCAGCCAATGAAGGTTTACTCCGAGTGCAAGGAACTGGGCAGCCAATGGAGGTTTACTCCGAGTGCAAGGAACTGGGCAGCCAATGAAGGTTTACTCAGAGTGCAAGGAACTGGCAGCTAATGAAGGTTTACTCAGAGCGCAAGGAACTGGGCAGCCAAGGAAGGTTTACTCAAAGTGCAAGGAACTGGGCAGCTAATGAAGGTTTACTCAGAGTGTAAGGAACTGGGCAGCCAATGAAGGTTTACTCAGAGTGCAAGGAACTGGGCAGCCAATGAAGGTTTACTCCGAGTGCAAGGAACTGGGCAGCCAATGAAGGTTTACTCAGAGCGCAAGGAACTCGGCAGCCAATGAAGGTTTACTCAGAGCGCAAGGAACTAGGCAGCCACTGACGGTTTACTCAGAGCGCAAGGAACTGGGCAGCCACTGAAGGTTTACTCAGAGTGCAAGGAACTGGGCAGCCAATGGAGGTTTACTCAGAGCGCAAGGAACTGGGCAGCCACTGACGGTTTACTCAGAGCGCAAGGAGCTGGGCAGCCAATGAAGGTTTACTCCGAGTGCAAGGAACTGGGCAGCCAATGAAGGTTTACTCCGAGTGCAAGGAACTGGGCAGCCAATGAAGGTTTACTCAGAGTGCAAGGAACTGGCAGCTAATGAAGGTTTACTCAGAGCGCAAGGAACTGGGCAGCCAATGAAGGTTTACTCAAAGCGCAAGGAACTGGGCAGCCAATGAAGGTTTACTCAGAGCGCAAGGATTTGGGCAGCCAATGAAGGTTTACTCAGAGTGCAAGGAACTGGGCAGCCAATGAAGGTTTGCTCCGAGTGCAAGGAACTGGGCAGCCACTGAAGGTTTACTCCGAGTGCAAGGAACTGGGCAGCTAATGAAGGTTTACTCAGAGCGCTAGGAACTGGGCAGCCAATGAAGGTTTACTCAGAGCGCAAGGAACTGGGCAGCCAATGAAGGTTTAGTCAGAGCGCAAGGAACTGGGCAGCTAATGAAGGTTTAGTTAGAGCGCAAGGAACTTGGCAGCCAATGAAGGTTTACTCAGAGCGCAAGGAACTGGGCAGCTAATGAAGGTTTAGTTAGAGCGCAAGGAACTGGGCAGCTAATGAAGGTTTACTCTGAGTGCAAGGAACTGGGCAGCCAATGAAGGTTTACTCCGAGTGCAAGGAACTGGGCAGCCAATGAAGGTTTACTCCGAGTGCAAGGAACTGGGCAGCCAATGAAGGTTTACTCAGAGTGCAAGGAACTGGGCAGCCAATGAAGGTTTACTCAGAGCGCAAGGAGCTGGGCAGCCACTGAAGGTTTACTCAGAGTGCAAGGAACTGGGCAGCCAATGAAGGTTTACTCCGAGTGCAAGGAACTGGGCAGCCAATGAAGGTTTACTCCGAGTGCAAGGAACTGGGCAGCCAATGAAGGTTTACTCCGAGTGCAAGGAACTGGGCAGCCAATGAAGGTTTACTCCGAGTGCAAGGAACTGGGCAGCCAATGAAGGTTTACTCAGAGTGCAAGGAACTGGGCAGCTAATGAAGGTTTACTCCGAGTGCAAGGAACTGGGCAGCCAATGAAGGTTTACTCCGAGTGCAAGGAACTGGGCAGCCAATGAAGGTTTACTCAGAGTGCAAGGAACTGGGCAGCCAATGAAGGTTTACTCTGAGTTCAAGGAACTGGGCAGCCAATGAAGGTTTACTCTGAGTGCAAGGAACTGGACAGCCAATGAAGGTTTACTCCGAGTGCAAGGAACTGGGCAGCCAATGAAGGTTTACTTAGGGTGCAAGGAACTGGGCAGCCAATTGAGGTTTACTCAGAGCGCAAGGAACTGGGCAGCCAATGAAGGTTTACTCAGAGCGCAAGGAACTGGGCAGCCACTGACGGTTTACTCAGAGTGCAAGGAACTGGGCAGTCAATGAAGGCTTACTCCGAGCGCAAGGAACTGGGCAGCCAATGAAGGCTTACTCCGAGTGCAAGGACTGGGCAGCCAATGAAGGTTTACTCAGAGCGCAAGGAACTGGGCAGCCAATGGAGGTTTACTCAGAGTGTGTTATGTTTCTATTAAACAAACGCAATCATGAGTAGTTCTTGATTATTGGCTCATCCATAGTTCGCAGTTCCCACTGTCCTTTGCGCAATATTCTCTCTTGTGTGTTAACTGGATCTGGGAACGCGTGATCATTTTCTGTGTGAGTGAGCGCGTGATTTGCTTAGTTTTTCCTTGCAAATGACTCAACTACACTCCTAATCAAAATACTTGTGAAAATCATGACCTTTGTGCAAAACCGCAAGAGATGATGGAATAGTTTCTACAAGAAATACTAGAAGTTTGCAAGAAACAAAACTTCACACCATTAGTTAAATCTGAATTAAGTCTGTCCTGGCATTCTTTGTCTTGGTGAAAGCAAACATGCAGGAAGTTTGGAGCTACATAAGGTCATGATGAATAAAGAAAAATATTGTCTTCTTGTATTGTTTGTTGACTGCATGGTTCAGTCTGTGTTTTGTGTATTTTAACTTTTCCCTATCTTGTTCAAACAAACTCTGGAGTGAGAATTCACTTGGGCTGTCTTTCGGTACCCAGACTATTGGCTTTGCTCTTCTTAAGAACATTCTGCTATGAACATCTCCCCTTACACAAAAAAGTGCATGTGAATTGTCCACAGACCAGAAACACCTTGTTCAGAGGTTATCTTTGTGGATAGGTGCTAAGGAACTTCCATGGAGTAAAGAATCACTAGCGCTGCTCCCCCTTGCACCTTTTATATTGAGACATCCAGGGCGGGAAGAACATACCGTTATAGCTGGTGCCCTGGTGCTATCCACCGCTGCCCAGCATCATGCTTTCACTGCGGGGAACAACCTTTACAACGCAACTTTTACAACGCACTACACTTACAACGCATTTTTTACAACGCACAATCCATTACAACGCATGACATTACAACGCATGACACTACAACGCATTTTTAAAAACTACCTTTACAACACATTCCATTACAACGCATACTACCATTACAACGCATACCATTACAACGCATAATATTAAACTACACTATCCAACACTTTCCCTACTGTTGCACCCCCTGGAGTTAGAATAGTAATTTTTACCCCTATACTATCCAACACTTACCCTACTGTTGCACCCCCTGGAGTTAGAATAGTAATTTTTACCCCTATACTATCCAACACTTACCCTACTGTTGCACCCCCTGGAGTTAGAATAGTAATTTTTACCCCTATACTATCCAACACTTACCCTACTGTTGCACCCCCTGGAGTTAGAATAGTAATTTTTACCCCTATACTATCCAACACTTACCCTACTGTTGCACCCCCTGGAGTTAGAATAGTAATTTTTACCCCTATACTATCCAACACTTACCCTACTGTTGCACCCCCTGGAGTTAGAATAGTAATTTTTACCCCTATACTATCCAACACTTACCCTACTGTTGCACCCCCTGGAGTTAGAATAGTAATTTTTACCCCTATACTATCCAACACTTACCCTACTGTTGCACCCCCTGGAGTTAGAATAGTAATTTTAACCCCTATACTATCCAACACTTACCCTACTGTTGCACCCCCTGGAGTTAGAAAAGTAATTTTTACCCCTATACTATCTAATACTTAACTTAAATGCAATTTAATATTATGCGTTGTAATGGTATGTGTTGTAATGGTAGTATGCGTTGTAATGGAATGCGTTGTAAAGGTAGTTTTTAAAAATGCGTTGTAGTGTCATGCGTTGTAATGTCATGCGTTGTAATGGATTGTGCGTTGTAAAAAATGCGTTGTAAGTGCATGCGTTGTAAAAGTGTGCGTTGTAACGACATACATCCTTTCACTGCAGATTATTCTACAGTCTTCCAGGCTGAGTTCACCTCAGATCATGGAGCTCTGCGCTGAAATGTAGCGCACGCCAGCTTTGTTGGGTGTTTAACTGCAGGTATGTGACTTGATTATTCCAAAGCTAGGTGGGAGTGGATAATTTAGATTTTTCATACATCATGTCCACTGTACCAACTTTGTCGCTGGCCAAATGCTTTTTTAAATTCAGGAGAGCTGATGGGGCTCAATTTATGTGATCTCAAGATAGTACTGCAAACAATATAGAAACCATTGGAACTAATGGTGGAGTGGGTACACATGTGTTTCACCATTTTATTCACAGTGCACAAGTTTGGTCACATTTAGCAAACTTAGGACAGAATTTAGTGCAATTTTCCAGGAAACAACAGAAATGTATTTAAGTAACTAAATTGCATCCTTAATAACTGTGCAGTTTATGTATGGTTGAGCTGTTTTATAGCCTTATTCCAAACTTCACAAAGGGAAATGGTATCCCCCTTATTAAAAACTGCTTCCCTTAGTGTACACAAAGGGTATCCACATAACAGACATCTTGGCAGGGAGGCATTTTTTCAAGCATGGGCTTTTCCAGTACAAATCACGGTTATCAGAGGATGGACTCTAATTTGGTCAAGAAAGTAAACCAAGATTGTAACTAGCAAATTGTATAACATTGTCAAATGAAAGCAAATTCAGTGAATCACTAACAACTTTGCATATATGTTTCTCCTAATGACTATAATGAGGCTAAATACATTCTTGCTGAAAGTGCCTATGGTCTAATGAGAGAGGAGATGGTTTAAAAAAAAAGTTGAATTAAAGTCATGAATAAAACTTTTTGAACTTCGAAAATTAAAAAAAACCTGAAGTGTTCTGAAACTTAGGGTGTAAGTTCGGAAACAGTACCACTAGCAGTAGATGGAGACTTTGTAAGAGCTATTTCTACAAAGTGCTAATTTTATTAAAGACAAAAAAGAGGCGAGTATTTCATTTGTCTTTCTTGCTGTATAAATTGTATAACTGCCATAACGAAAAAAATAAGGTGATGAAACAAAGAAATAAACTACAGTTCCCAGCAACCCATGGTGCTGAACTATTAAGTAGACTGCATAGGGGGGATCCTTAAGTCCTCCGCAATAGCCCCGAAAGACTGCTATTTCCTCTTTCTTGATGCTGCAATATTAGTTCAATTTATGCAAGGACTGAAAAAAGGTGAAGAAAATGCAGATGCCAAACAGAAGAAGAACCACTGACCACTTTCCAATCTCCTTATCATCAGTGTTTTGATTAAGTAACTGTTGATTGTGGAACTTGAAAAGAAGAAATGTTCAATACTTTACAGGAAAAATGTCTCCTAGAACATTGAGGACTTTCCAGCAATAGGTCTTGTAAAAGTTCAATTTTCTGACACTACCAGAGGCTCCAATTCTACTTTTTCAAAGCAAATTATGTACTGAATAAGAACCATGATAATCTAGATTGCAATAAAAAGATTTGAAAGTGGACTTTGTTGACCATCTGTTCTAAAATTGTCGTGTACTCTGCCACCTGCCCAAAAGGTTTTGGGTGCCTTGGCACCCCTAGAGGGAAGAGCCCCAAACCTAGCAATATCAATACCTGCTTGAGACATGACCCATTTAACTCCTCTTCCGAAAGTGGAAGAAGAGGGAGGAGCGTGAGTCTGTATTAAAGAAATCAGTAACTGACCACTATAAGTTGTGAGAGATGCAGAAGTTAAATCATATTCTTACAAACATCTTCCAACAGTTTTGCATAGTCAACCACTGAAATGAGAGCTTTACTTCTTCTTGAAATATTATAAAGAACTCCTGATGGACTACATTGCGTGGTTGATAAATCCAAGGCCTTGACACCTGAAATATTTCAAAAGATGCACAGTAATATAATCAGTTTTGCAGATGAAGCCTTCAGCAACAGTGATTATCTGCCCATGACGTTAATAAATTCAGAACAATCGCAACAACCCATAAACAACTGTATTTGGCTGAAGCTAAGCAATACCTATTCTAATTTCATAAAGCAAATTTCATATCAACGGATATCAATCAATAGTTTTCTCATTGATTTATTGATTATGTAGATATTGGGTGTTTTATATGACCTCCCTGAAGATACAAAATGCCCCAAATAATATGCTATGCAGACAACGTTTGATGAAACAACGTTTGAGTTCGATCCGAAACACCAGTGAAGACCTCGATGCCCTAGCTGGTTTGTATACCTTGGCTGTTCCTAGTGCACTGGCTTTGTTAATGAAATTGAAAGTTGCTGATGAAATTCTGGGGACCACCACAGCAGTCCTGACATCTTCCAAGCCATTAGTTGGAGACTGGCCGAGAGAACAAGATCTTGATATTGTCCCAATTGATTTTGTAGAATCTGCAGAATATTGAACCGAAGAAATTGTAACGTCCATTGGAATTTGTAACAGATCTGGAAACCAGAATTGGGATGGCCACAAATGGGGAAATATTACCAGAGAAGTTTTATTTTTCCTGCTGACTTGGCTAGACAGTGGGAAGCCATGGCAAAGGAGGACATGTAGACGGAAGGCCCTGATTCCATGAATGAAGGAAAGCATCCATGGCGGTTTCTGAGGGATTTGGCCTCCAACTGACAAATTAAGTAAGCTGCCTGTTCAATGTGGAATAAACATATCTATTGATAGAGGACCCCTTATTGATTGGAGACATTAATCCCTTACTGAATTTCGATGAGCCGGTAGATAAGCTGCCATCATGAAAATGTGGCATTGGTGGGAGTATTCTCAAAATTGCTTCGCTAGATTGGATAAAACCTTTGGCCAAGTGCATCCCAGATAGTTGATATACTTTACAGAGGTGAGATTTTCCATCAGTGACACTACTGACCAACAAGCGTGCTTCCTTGCAAATATCTGAGGTGCAAACACGCCTGTTGGATTTTCTAAATAATGTATCTAAATGCAAGGCTTCCTCTGAGACCATACATCCCCAGCTCCCCATCCTGACAACTTACATCTGACTTTAAGAAAGATTGAGGATCGATCATCAGCTTAATGCATCGAGATGACCAAACGCCTGCTTGTTTCCTCTTTGTTTCCTGAACTAAGAGCATTACACCTGAATAGCTTAAACCCTTTTGAAGATGTCTGAGTCTGTGACTCTTGAATGCTCAGTAATTAAGGGTACAGGGGAGTAAAGCTTGGATCTAAGAAGCGAGAAGACCTACAATATGATTTAGGAGGTTAAGAGAGAGAGGCGAGGAAACAAATAATTGAGGAAGTTCTTTCCTGATAATAGTCAGTATCCAAGTAGAAGTTGGAGAATGCAAGAATCTGAGTTCACTAAAAGTCCTAGAAGCTCTATTGTCTGGACCGGTCAGACTAACAATTTTGATTTATAACAAACCCCAAACTTTTCAGAGGGAGAATTCTGTTTTCAAGTTCACATATAAGAACCTGCTTTTTGGTGGCTATTCATAGTTTTAACACTCGGAAATAGAGAGAACTTTTTTTTATCTGATTGTTTCTGAGCAGTGCTGTCTACGGCTCATGCATTAACTCAACGCATGGACCATTTCTGGGTCTCGCTTCGCATTGAACGTATTAGTGCCCCAGGTTCCTCTAATCGCAACAGTGCCAGACAGCAATTTTTATTTTTATTACTCATTTGCATTTTACCATTTGAGGCACTACTAGATCAAGTGGTTCACACATAATCAGGCATATTTTTTTGTCAAGTGCCCAAAATAGGACTACAATCCAAATCTGCAAGTTCCACAGTCGACAGTTAAAACACTAGATAACATTTCTTCGCAGAGAGGATGTTGTGGTAAGGCTTTGATTGACCGTTTTTAAGGGCTCTGCGGTTGCAATTACAGGTCGAGTTAGTACTGCAGGATTACTAAACAGTTTCATTTTAGTGTCTCAGCATGAACTCCTTGCTAATTCTCCATTCTTAAAGAGCTTGTGACTTAAACAGCTTGTGTTTCACACTCCTTTGGCAATGACAGCAGGAAACGTACCGTGTGGGCCGCTGTCATCACATTTCATATTTTCATAATCTGCTCAAGAGGCAGCCTCTCTGAAAGCAGAAAAAAACCCTCTTTCCGCCATCTTTAGAAAGTTTAAGTTCTCATTTTATGGTAGTGACAGTGAAAGCCAATACTAAAAAAAAATGTCAGGTATTTGAATGTTTCCGCGCAGTTTGGGTCAATTATCAAGGATGAGATCTCAGCCACTAAAAGTCTTCAATCTATTGAGGTGTGAATGTATGTCTAGGGGTTTCAGACTTATGCAATTCGCCAAATCCGCAGGCATTCTCCAGGGAAGACTGCCAGGTTTGCAGTTTCTCCTCAAGTATGCCTTTTTATCTTGTCCCTATGTCTAAGAGTTGTCCGCTTTGAGGAAAATGTGTTGGGACTGGGTTACTCTGAAATTTCAGTTATTACCCCCCCCCCCCTTTTTTTCATTTATGTGATTTCTTCACTTACTCATTGGAATTCTGCAGGCACTTTCTGCTTTTCAAGACATAATTACGCAGCACAACAACTAGACGTCATACCACCAGTTATGGAAACACAGGTTTTGCGTCTGCTACAGGCCCTACAATATTTGGGGTGTTGCATTCACTTTCACACACTTGCTGCACCACGGATGCCTGGTCCATGCAGGTGTAAGTTCGAAAACTCAAATAAGTAGGGAAAAGAAATTGAAAATGTTTGTGAAGAGGTTTACCCATCAAGTGCTGGTGCTGCTGTAGTCAGGTGCTTACAACAAACACATTGTGGAGATCTGCAGAGGTGCGATATGGTCTTCCATTTGTACTGTCAACAGACCGTACTGTCTTGAAAGCAACCTCAGTGGCGAAACATGTTATGGGTGAAATAAATGTTGTCCCGCCAACTTGTAAGATAAAGTGTAGCACATCTTTGTTTCACCTTGGTTAGCTGCTACGTGGCTCGACTTAGTATTCAGCAGTCTGAATCGCAACAGATTCTGTCTTTGGCAAAGAGGGCAAGTTAGTTGTCCAGTAATGAAACTGTCCCTATTCAAGGTATTATCCATGAATTCCCACAACTCAACACCAACTTTGATGGCTTCAGGGTGGGTCAGCCCGAAATGGAATTTTTGAAACTGAGGTAATGGTTTTATGCTGACGCTTCACATCTGGCGTGTGCTATCCAGCACATGGGCATGCGCAGTACCACTTATCTTAATCATTTTTATGTAATTCCATGACTCGACCACTAGGTGCCAGTAAGAACACCACTGTAAATTCAATGAAAACATACATCACCGTTAATGCTGAATAATAACGACATATGCTCTTTCTGCTTTAGTCAAAATCCTCTTTTATAAATCTGTTCAAGCAACGTACCCAATTTTATGAAATCTAAACATAGGAAGGATTTAATTGTACATTGTTGCTGGGAGTGACTTATGTTTGACTACTTGATGCAATATGGCATAATAGCATACTTTCAGGAATTCAGTACAGCAAGCATAACGCAAAAGTCCCAATTTTACACAAGATTACACCAGCGTCATGGTAGTTTTGCCTGGGAAAAATGCCCATTTGCATTTCCAAAATGTATGTGTTAGTTTTAATTCAAGATGTGTGACTATCTGCAGGTTACATACTCAGTGTTGCCATTAGTCTGATGTGTCTGATTTCTTTCAATCAATTCCTTATTGAATTAATTTATCCGAAACCAAAAGTTCAAACTCAGTTTGTAATAACGGCAGGAGCTGTATTTATTACGTGTATCCAAATGTAGAGGTGGTTCACTTCAGAGAGTTGTCTACCAGTGCCATGAGTGAATCTGTAATTTATGCATTTATGCATTTATGCATTCATGCATTAATTAATTGATTGAGTTACAAGTCATAAAGCTTAAACCCCGGGGAAGTCAATTCGCCTCAAGGGAGAGTAATGTAAGGCAAATTTACTTCCCTGGGCTTTAATTTGTGAATTGCTTTAATATTTATATGGCCTGGTATTTCCGAGTCCCCTCCCTTGGTATGATCAGTTTAAACACTGTCCCCAAACCTCTCCCCCCACGAAGCATAAGTAATAATATCCAACAACAGTTCTTTGGATTAGGGGTCGTATATCCCAGGCCATATTTATCACAAAATAATAAAAATATTTATTAACAATTGATAATCAAACATGAATTTGCAATATATACGCAGAAAACCCAAAACACATCCAATTACATTTTTCAATACAGAGATTGATACACTGTTATGGCTAACCTTAACAAGAGTCTAATACAAAGCCATACCTAACCTAAAACTAGAATATGTACAATTTGTTTTCTGCGTATCCTGGATGAGCCTACATGCAAGGTCATGACTGTTCCCAACCAGTTGACAGGTCCCCCTTTACCGGAGTGAACTTACCCAGGAGGCCCGTGTGCCCACCAGATTCCGTGGGTGCCCCCCACGCCCTTCCATTGTACCTCCCAGGGGCTGATGCCAAGTTGGCGCCCAATGCACCTGCGCAGGGGTTGGACCAAGCGGCCTACTGGAAGCGGGACTTCCTACCCCTGTACCCATCAGCCTACCGGGCGTAAGTGCCCCCTGGAGTGTGATGAGGGACCACTGTTCCACCTCCCCCCCCACAGGCGTCCCTGTTAAACAATGGGATGCCTACTAAGATAAGTAAATCTTTCCTAGCATTCATGACCTTACCGCAGACCAAGGAAACTCAGACATAAATACGACAAAATTAATACTTGTAATAGAAGCATATAGAAGACATTCTTAAAAATTGAACATGTGACTAAACCTTTTGTTTGTGATCTGATAAGCCAAAACATGTACAAAAACCTGACATAACATTTTCTAAACAATGCTGCCCCAGGGGATGGTGGGTGGGGAAAGAAAGTTCCAAACGGAGGCTCTCTAGAGTCCTCCTCAAGTCTTTTGGGCAGCGATGCTTCCTTCCTTCCTCTGCTACTGTTTCTAAGGGGAGCCTACCCCCTGAACCAGAAAAAACAGGACCCGGCTAGATCTGGGACCCGTTTGCCTTGCGTTTGCCCCGGAAGCACTTAAACTGCTTCCGGGGCAAACAGCCTCTCAGCCAATGGGGCGAGGGTGGGACCCCTTGTGTCATCAACGCGGGCCCCTCCTCCCCCTCCCTCGCCGGGATAATTCAACAGGGACCGGCACAACCGCCATATTGGCGGCGTAACCGAGTTCCCAGTGTCGCCTAGGGAGACGCGTTGTCGGAACTTGATTTTTCCTGAACCACATGGTGATACGGAAACATTGTTTCGCTGAAACAATGAAATTAAGATGGCTGTGATTTTTCCGACCTAATGAACCATTGTTTGGATTGATGTTTGGATTGTATGCTGCAAATTAAATTTCTGTGGTTGATCTCAATTTGATATGTCCTGATGATGACCTAACAAATGATCAAGGTCGAAACACTGTCGACGTTCCCCCTTGGCAAATCAAGAGGAAGCATATATTGCACCATGTTCTTGTTACAA
Organism: Triturus cristatus; assembly: GCF_964204655.1. Taxonomy (NCBI): domain Eukaryota; kingdom Metazoa; phylum Chordata; class Amphibia; order Caudata; family Salamandridae; genus Triturus; species Triturus cristatus. The sequence continues at coordinate 1,094,622,854 of NC_140580.1, forward strand.
TACGGACAAACCTTCCGATTGTTATTCCTCTGCCATTGTGTATTTGTTTAACCTGCTATCTTTTGCATACATATGTAGGCTTAGTGTAACCTCGTGCGCGCATCTTGTTTTGTTGTTTGTCTGTTCATGCATTGGATGTTGTACTGTACTGTTTGTTTTGCAAAGAATGACTCAAATAACAAAAAAACTTTACATTTTGAAAGAATTTCTGTGTGAGTACCTTGTTTTCATGTATTTTGACTCACAATTGCACATCTTTGGTTTGACTCAGTCGTGATATGCTGTTTGCTTTGTAATTTTATCCCTGAAGCACTGTGGTTTCTATATTGTTTATTGGCTCCTGGTTTTGGGGAATGGGGCTACCCTGTTTGATGTGGTTAATTAATAATGAAGGCAGCAGGTTTCTTATTAAATAACATTTTTTATTTTAAAAAAAGCTTTCTGAAGGAGAGTGTGGACCTGGGGAACGATGGCATCTGACGCCCCCACACTTCGTGATGACCCTGCTTTTCAAAGCTGCCATAAAGGCATTCATGCTGCTGATAATCATTTATACGAAGCACTTAACAGGCAGTCTCTGTATGAATGTTCTGCCCACCACCTAGTGATTTTATGTACCCAGGAAGGATAAAAGGATGAGCTGCTATGACAGGGGAGATTGTGGTTTCACATCTCTCACAGCTCTGGAGATAAGAGCTGGGTCTCTCTCTCTTTCATAAGTCTATATTGTGTGCTCTTCGGATGACAGCTCGTAATACATTTGCATAATGCCGATGTGTTTTCCATTTTGGGCTTATACATTATTTTCGCATCAAATCCCCCATTTTCCTTTCTCTGCATTTTCCTTCCCTTGCCTCTTATCCCTTTCAGAACTACCGAGTTTTTCATTTTTTGGTTCCAAGGTCTAGTTAGCATAATTCATTTATCTTCCTTTTGAACAATTTGATTGCACTGGGTAATTATAAAAAGATTAGATCTGAATGATCTGCTTCTTGGCTGCATAATTGTTGTAGTGACTTAAACCTCAGAATGTCCTGGAAAGTAAGTCTCGGTTGTTTCGATGGTCCCCGGACCACATGGACCACCAGGTGCCCCCCGGAGGGCTGATGCAGGGGTGCGGGGCAGGTATGAGCGGTGAGGGGTGGAAACTAAAACTCAAGCACATCTTATGTTAAGTTGGCTACGGTCATAGCGCCTTATCAAGACCTGCCCCTTTGGCTTGCGGGCTGCTGACACAATGGGGAGTGAAGTCCACAGGGCCGGACTGACCGTAGCAGGCATCAGGTGTTTCCCTGGGAGACTGGAAAGGTGGGGGGCGGTTTTGCAGCAGTGGGGGCCCGTTTTGTTACAGGGGGCCGGTTTTGCAGCAGTAACAAAAACAGCAGTGCTTCACACTTGTTCCCTCTCCCTCCCCCCGGGGACTGGCCCGACAAAATTACCAGGGCTGCTTTGAGTTCCCAGTCCGGCCCTGGTAGTCCATACCCTGAAGTCTAACGATTTGCCTTGGCATGCCAGAGAGGTCTTGCTAAGATGGAACCTAAAGGGGTATATAAATGACTATTCCATACGTTCCATTTGCTGGCTGTCTTCTTTGGGGTGCGGATTTCCACAAATTCTGCTGGTGTAATGATGGGTCCCTGTCCTACACACCCAGTACTAAATATCTAGGACCCACCCTCCTACTCCCAGAACTGGAGTCCCCTGATGCTAGGGGGCCCTTTACCACGCTTAAACTGTTCTTGTTGGCTCTCTGGGCACTACCTTGAGTCCCAGTCCTCAACAAGCATTGGCAAAGCCAATAGGTAACGCCTATGAGACCCACTGGCTCTACCAATGCATTTTGTTCGTCCAGTACACAATGAACGTAACAACGAGAAACTAAAGGTGTGACAATGTTGCTTCTGTATGTGTGTATATAACTCCAAAATTGAGTGAGACCAATTCATTTTATCATTTATCGACCCAAATAGGATCGGTAAAAAAGTACTGCGAAAGGTCTTTTTTAAGTATAACAGATTGAAAAAATTTAATTTAAAAAATAGGACCAGAGGGGTGGGTGGGGATGTGAAGCAATAGGGAGTAGGCAGAGGAAGGGAAAAGCAGCACACGATGGAGAGCAAAACGATTGACGGGGAGAAACAAACAAGCGAGGGTGAGCAACACAGAGAGCTGGGAGGAGAGAGGCTATGGGTGTGAAAGTGCACGAGTGGTGGAGGGAAGCACGTGGACTGAGAGAGAGAGAGAGAACGCTCTGTTTATTTAGACCATAGTCTTTAAACACAATAGGAACCCAAAATAATGGTGGCAATATAAATTCTTTAACAAATAAGTTACCAATAAAAACACATTGCAAAAAGTGGCATCCCCTTACAATTAATCACATGGACTCAGAAATCGAAACGGAGAGGGAGGGTGGCCCACAAGGGAGACAACTGGAAAAAGCCAGCAATCTTATGGAATGCTTAACCAAAAGAAAAACGTGTTCCCTAAAAATGAGGAACTGCAGGACACAAGTAAAGAGGAAGGAGGAACTCTATACGGAAAAGGCAAGCCACTTAAGAAGCAAGCAAGCGACAATAAAACCAACCAATGGTTAGTAATGGGTGAGCTTTGAGCCCACTGTAAATTCTTGGTAAGCCCACAATAGGTATTTTTCAAAAGCCAGCTCGCTGTCTGGTAGTTTTGAACTAAAAAGGAGTAAGGCAGTGCAATGCTTGACTCAGCCCTCTCTGTAAGTTCCTTTGAGACTCAGGACCCGTGTGCAGAGAATATACACTCTACATTTGCAAGGAACGGTATTCTCAGACTCCTCCCACTTAACCTGGATGGTGGCACTAGTAAGAGACATCTGTTTTAACTTGAAACGTAAAATCTACGACTCCTTCCATTTGTTGCTTGTTGCAAATAATGTCTCTTAAATTTTTTTAAAGGTAGTTCTTCAACTTTGCCCCTCTTTCATTACTCCTGGTAATTAATGATAGGTTTTGTTATTAGCGAAATCCAAGGCTGCTTTGTAAAGCGCCACGCGGTACAGGGTCCTCGGCAGACGGCTAAGCCCGGCGCAACATTACATTTGCAATTTATCAGCTGCCACTACTGCTTATGTTGGGCATAAAGCAGGTTTATTGGTATTCAGCTGGTGGTATTGTGAGGCTGCAGATTAGCAGCCTCTTTTGCATTATAAGCATCTCTTCGGAGAGTTATGGCTTGTTGATGCTGCGGCCCTGTCTGCTGATCCAAGTGTCCTTGTCATGAGGCTCAGACATGTTCTTCTACTATCATCCCATGGAGTGGGATTCTATTCTGCAGCAGGTATCCATGGTCCTGGGGTGTGTGCAGAAGGCAGGACCGATGCAGCAGTGCTGGAGGCATCCCTGGCCTGCAGCAGAGCTTGAACCGGAAAGGAAACTGCATCTGGTACAAAACTAGAACTGTGCACAAATTGCACATAACCTGGTTTTCCAGAAAGCCCTGTAGGCATGCGCCTTTTCCTATCAGAACTAGGGTGCTCTCTATTTGCCCTGGCTGACGTTTGTGCCAGGCCAGGTGGTAGGTACCACTCGGACACTTCTGCGCCAAAGGGATGGTCACACAGCGTCCTTTTTTCAGCGTACAGGGCAGTAACGTCCAAGGTTCCCCGCTCCAACACCTCGGTTGGAGGGTGTTCTGTATGGACACCAGTTTAATGGTTAATTCCAGCTTCGACCAGAACTATGTCATCGCACAAGTAGAGGTTATTGTTCAGTTTTTGCTTGGGGAACTTCACCCCAGATGTATTTTGGTAGCATCTTTCTTTCTTTGTGATACTCTGCTGTGTACTTGACGCAATACAGACACTCCACAGAACCAGAGCCATAATACATTGAAGGTTTTACAGTGTGCGGATCTATAAATCATATAGAACATTTGGAGGATCGTTTTCTTTAAGCCTTGCTCATACCGTTTTATCTTGGTACCTGGTGAATAAATTGCATTTTTTAAATTCTGCTGATTTTCTTTTTGTCTTTGGCTTTTACTTTCAAATGGTATGTTTGATATAATCCCACACACTCACGTTCCTTCTAATAATAATGCATGAACACTCTTTCGTAAGTAGGCATTCACAGCAGTACTCACACGACTGACCAATAGTTTGGGGTAATGCACAGGGATCTTTTCTTCTCCCTGTATTATTCGAGCTCTATGCAACTTTATTAGATGATCCAACCCGATTGCCCCATCTTCACCTAACTGTAGACAATTCCTTCATCTTCTCCTTCATCTGCTCTCTTTCCAACCCTCGCCGCCACCGCCCACAGACTGTCTCATCCCAATAGGGCATTGGCTTACCCTTCAATGGCGTGTGCTTCACCTGTCTACGACTGAGGCAGTCTCTCTTGCAGCTTCCCTGAACCCTACACTGTCCCGCCACCTCTTTACGTATGACGTTGAGCATCACCCACATGACTTTTGTTGCAGCATTTGGAATTTAACTCGGGGACATGACTTCTCAATATTGGTCCTTGTCATAAAGCAGTTGTTTGTGCCATTGAAACGTTTTTAAATTGTAGAGCTGTGCGGGTTTATCTTGTGTGTGGCTAAGCACTTATTTGTAGTGATTGTGGATAATGATATATGACGTACCTCGCGCCAGAGGATAATTGAGCAATTAATAAAAGAAGCCAGAACATCTCATTAGATCCAAGTTCCAGATGATGTCCTGATAGGCGTTTGTAATATGAGCATGGCAGGAAACATACCATCAGCACAACTTGACAGGAGGATTCGCAGGAAGTATGTTAAATTACAAAATGACAACCCCCTTCGTATGCAGAAAAGAGAGGACTCCATTGGCAGAGGTTACAGAGCGCATATAGGGCCAGATGCATCATTCTGTGCCTATGGGAAAATGTGTTCATGCATATGGCCCATAGAGTGGTCTGGAGGCACAGTCATGGTAACTATTAAGAGTGTGACAGAAAAGTACAAAAGAGACAGGGCTGTAGTTGTTTCCTGTGCGTCAGGAGTGTGAGAACCAATCTCAAGCGAGACAGGAGGTTTTTTTTCCTTCTTTTTTTGGGGGGTTGGTGTATTTTTTGCTAAATCCGAGGCATAAGTAGAGGTGATTTGTTTTCTTGTCTTAGCCTTGGAGATTTTAAGGTTTAGTGGTTCAGGTTTTGTGGGAATAGCCTGAGAGACATTTTTTGACTATGAATTCTGTTTAAGTGGTATTTGGGAACTTTGCATCAAATTTAAAATTTCTATCCACAATCTGGGTGGAGGCGGAGCTGGGGGAGGTGCATGAGTGTGGGGGTGATATGGTCACATTTTCATAGACCAGTGATCAGACCTGAGATGCAGTCAAAAGCGGTCTTTAGCTTTGAAACGTGGGCTTCTGAAGGTTACAAAAACGAAATGTCTGTTCTTTTATCCCTTTGCAATGCATATGGACATTCTGCACAGTAACAGGTTGGGAAAAACATGTGAAATGTCTTCCTACAACACAATGAAGTAGCAAATTCCAGACCCCGAAGCAACCACATTCTCTGTAAAATAAGGCAGCCATGTTGGACTAGTCACTTCAGCTGCTAGCGTCCTCTGTTTGGATAGTGGTCTGTCTAAATGACCAAGAAAAACTAGAGTTCCCTTCACTGATTTACCAATATTTGGAAATGTTTTTATTTTAGTTATGCAGCTTAGGTCCCAGAAAAGTAATAGAGAGATCAATTTAAGGTGAAAATTGCTTAGTCATTTGTTCAAAGTTGGACATTATGACGGACACGTAACCATGAGCTCTTTGCTGGGGATGCAATACTATCCAACCACCACTTTCATCACCCAATATAATGATACAGTTGACTGTCAAGTCTAAAATGTATTTTTAATAATATGTATATATTTATTTTGGAGGGCGTATACATCACAAACGAGGCCAGGAGGGCATCCGAGTCCTCTGCATGGTCCAAGGAATTTTTGAGTAAATTACATACTTCGTAGCAAGATGACTAGGGAAGATAATTGCTACAACAAAACATATATTGCTATTCAATTGGCTACGTGTGGATGAGTTCAAAGGTTCAAGTTAAAACGTGCTCTCATTGGAAGAGAGCATACTTTGATGATCAGCTGTGCTCAGCACCTCCTCAGGTTGTCTGCCTCTGGCCTTAGTGTTGAGGTAGATGGAAAAGAGACTGCGTCAACATTGTCTGGGGGTGGGGGCATTATGTGAGATGCTATTACAGCAGCAAAAGATGCTAGCCATCTGTGACTGTCAAGGGGACAGTGGGCCTAGACAGTGACTTCAGAAGATGATGAACTGTGCGCAATGTGACTGGAGGAAACAGGGATCGGCTGCTCTGAGTGCCGCCTCTGAGAGTTCCAAGTGAGAGTTGAGATGTGTTTCCTCGACGGGAGTGTCATGGGTGGTGGGGGTGGGGCCTTGCCAGCAGTTTATAACTGTGTAAGGAATTACACATGTGCAGTTACAGTGGGCTACCCACGGACTGTGTCTGGTCTAGCGCTTAAGATCAATGTGTGACTGAAGGAATCTAGAATGCTTGTGGGCGTGAGTGCTGGTTCCATTACTGAGTGGGTATTATGCACGTGTGTACAAACCAAGACCAATAAGGGAACATAGCCATTTGATGTGGGAGGATGTACAAGGATGGCAGCTTGAGAGATGTCTTAAGAGTTTATACAAGGAGGAGAGGGAGAGATGGGAGGCGGTACTATATATGACGACATGGTAATCTCTCGGCTGGCGTATAGAGGGGCATGATGTCAGTAAGAACTGCAATAGGCAAGCGGTGTCAAATAGGAGACATTATTTGATATGTATCTTTTCTCAAAGGCAGTTATGAAGAAGGATTCTAGGCAGGTACATTATCAAATGTCAAAGCGGTAGAATGAGAAGTAACACATGGACTGAACAGCGCCTGAAGCCTTACTTTGTAGCGCTGAAAGCACGACTGTGCATTTTATAACTATTTTGCAGCACACCATCCTGCCGGTCCGCAAAGGATATACAAGCGAACAACGGGGTCCTCTTTGAGGTTTCGTCGCCACTGCTTTGCAAAATGAGATGGCGGCAGCATCGGAGCATCACTTTATGAAAGCGGATCATCAGCAGGACATCCTCATTTACATGAGCTCTTCCTATTCATGAAGGTGGTTCTGACGTTGCATACTTGCCAAGCGCAGACCACTGATGGCCAGTGAAGATCCTGCAGCCAGCTTTGTACAAAGGCCGCTGTGAGGCAGCCACTCTTGAGGTCTGCAGAACAGGCCCCTGTGCTGACGCCCTCGGATCATTCTACAAGTGAAGAGGACATGCGACCTCTCCGAGTCCGCAAGGGATGTGAGCGAGATATTAAGGAGGGAGATGATGAATGTGCAATAACTGTGGGGCACCGAAGCAGTAAACCAAAATCTGAGTACCTTCAGAATCGGGAATGAACCTTCAAGACCAGGCTTCTCCAAGGAGTAGCTCATGAGCTCCTAGCAGCTCTCCAGCTACCCGGAAGTAACTGTCCTGTACGCAGCCCAACCTACTGAATTTGAAGCTTTTGCTTGGTTGAATATATGGAAACCAAAATTAAAAAGTGTTTATTTGAGACGAAAATGTGTGTATTTTCTGAACTCATAAGCCAATATTTGTAGAAAACGTTTCGGTTTTCTAAATATATTTAAAGCTGATATTTGAGTGATAAATCATGTGGCTATCGGGGGATTTATCACTAAAAGTGTTACCTTGATGCGCTGGCATCGTAGTTATGGCTGTTCTGAATTAGCCATGTGACGGCATTCCAAATTGACAAAGCCTATTTTTTACACTACTGCTGGCAACCATTCTGATGCATGGAGGTGATCAATGCTGGTAATCTTGCATAGGGTGGCCACTATGGTAATCCTGTCTGATGTGGACACTGTTACAAAACTAATAATAGTAGCTCACAATGATTTTCATTGAACAAAAGTAGATCTTACCACAGAAAAGGTTGGAGACCTCTGTTCAAGACTATCTTTGAAGCAGTGCAATGATATCTGTTGTTGATTGTTTGTAAAGCTCTTTGTGCCACTCTGAAGTCGCGTCATAGCACCAAGTGAAACTGGGGAGGTTGACAAGGCTCAAGAGAAGGATAGCCTTGAGGAAGGAGCTTCGTGGTAGAGGGGCCTTCCCCAAACTGGTGGTGCATGCTGGGTAGGCAGCCTTATGCATCTCGTAGTGAGGTGGGCAGACAGGGAACGGAAAGAGGTAGACGCCAGCGCCTTGGGTGACCCTGAGAAGAAATAGCTCTTGCCAGAGTTAGAAATAATGGAACACTTCTTGAGTGATATCAGGGCTGTGTTTAATTTGTGCCGGTGGTTGCATGTGGTGTGCATTGGATCTCAGTTTGGACTAGGATTTATTTTTTGAAATCGGATATTGACCAAGACCATGAAAGAGAACGGCAGAAAAGATAGAAAGAATTAGAATGGGGAACTAGGAATACATGAGACCTTTAACTTAGACATGCAGTGTGTGGCTCCCTGAATTATCCTGAATGCATCTATTTATTTTTATGTACAGTGCTGTCCAACGACTTCTCCTTTGGGGTTAGGCGGAGCATAAGGGGAATTAGAGCGTACTGATGAGGAGTGGGCCTGAGATGTGAGGTTGTCCATGTTGGTTTCATTTCTTAGGACACTAACAACGTGTATGTCCAGCTGCACATAGGATATTTCAGACTATATTGGAAAACGTTTTCATACATTGCTAAGAATTGGTATAAGCTTTTCTTTTTCTTCACAATCGATATTTTTTTCGTAAGCAAAATTATAGATATTATCCTACCAGCTCACAACTTGCCTGTGATTGTTGAACATCTTTGAGAGACGTCTGATTTTCAGCGTATAGGCCCGATTTATATTTTGATGGTTGGGTCGTCTTCCTCCTGGGAGATGGAATAATTTACTGCGTCCCCTGTTGGAGGCGTCGATGACCACATTTATAAACATCCGCCATGCTGGCGGACATTTAATGCAGTGACATAAAACGCAGTCATGGCGGTTCTTATCAATGTATTGTAACTTTGCCATTCGGTTCCGCCAAACATGATTGAGCCCTACTGCAAAGTTACATTTTTTTATTTTATTTTCAAAAACAAAAGAAACCTATTCCCCCTTTGCAATGGGAGTTCCCATGGTAAGGGGGGCATTCAACAGTTTTCACTGCCCCTTACTGCCAGGGTTTTCCTGGCAATGAAAACTGAACTGTATGTCCGCCCATCTAAATTAATTGGACAGACATAGAGGTCAACCTACGATGGTCCTTACTCTGTCGGACCATCAAAGGTGGTCTAACTATGGTGGAGATTAGTCTGAGCTGTGGTTACCCCACAGGTTTGGCAGCATTTAAATTCGGCGGGCTGGACCATTATTTTGGCGGTTATGGTATTCCATCGCTGTTGCAATGGAGTATCTTTACTGCCAACATATAAATCGGACCCTATAATTTAACATGCCATTGTCTTTAGATTGTAGTAGTATTCTGATCAGTTATTTGCACTCTCTGAACCTACAGAGCCAGTGCTTCTTTGTGAAAGATGTCCAAACTGTGCAGCCAAAAAGTTTGCTTTAGTGGATGTAAAGGTTGTGGGATATTGTCGAAGAATCTATCTTTTTTGCTGAAAATGAAAGTATGTTTTCTTAAGTTGTGATACTCCATTTGCATTTGTTTGTTGCAAACTGCATAGTGGTTGGAAGAATAGTTTATTGGCAGAAAGATGTTTTTTATATATATGTAAATTGATTGTGACAGAAGATGTGACCATGCATCACACTGAGAGCGGCATGTAGTCAAACAACACTGCGCTTAATGGACCGTGGGTAGACCTCATGGGACGTATAGCTAAACTAACACAAAACGTCTTTTGTCAAGAGACACACTATAAGCATTGGTATTAGAAGCACAGCGTTGAGTCCTTCCCCAAATGCTTTTAGCAAATTCACTTATGCTGAATCTACGGAGGATGCCCATCAGGTGGGCATAACAATTACTGGACCTACAGAAGTCAACCGCCATACACGTCATCTTCCATCCATCATCTCTGTGGGATAATGTGATGTCTACTTCCTTAGCAACAGACTGTTGCAGCTCATCTCTAGTCCAATCTTGAATTTTTGCCCACATCTTGTTGGCAGAATATTAATAAAGAACTGTAAATCAGTGGTTCATCAGATTAATGGCGACATAAGATTTGTTGACCTTTCACGACTACAACTTTAGTAGGCCCTCAAGGCCAATGCTTTTAGTGGGATTAAAGAGGTGGAGCGTGGGCGCTGAAAGGGGTGTGGCCAAAGAAGCTTAAGAAAGAAGGCTTTCCAAGGGGAGTGTTCTATGCATTTAAGGGTGTGGCTTGAAACATGAAATCTAAAATCCTGTCCTTCGCCCTGTATGCCACCTGAAGTGTGTTTGAGTGCTCCCTGTGAGTTTTGTTGTTGCACCCAGACATAGCACAGTACAACAAAAACACAAGCCTAAAGCAATGCAGAACTATTCGCTTTGCCAATGCTTATTAACTGTATCAGATAAATGAGTAACCGCAATTATTTTGTTGTGAAAAATTTGAATTCAAAATGTTTCAATTCTGAATAGATGAGACTGTGAATTAAACAGTAATTAGCTCTGTGTAAGAGGTAGTAATCTTCAGTGTGTCTCAGTCACTCTTGTAGTTCCCTTCACACCACTTTCCTCTGCTGTCACTCTCACTTCTCTCACTGGCAGACACTTACGCCCCTTTTCTCCTGGCATAACTCTGAAATCCTCCATAAGCATATCTCACATGTCATCTCACTCCTTTTTATCACTGTCTTTTCATTCTGACTTTTTGAGTGCACTTCCTGTAGACACAGCATTTGCTTTTCACTTGGGGCTGTCAGTATTTCAACAGCAGTGTATACTTTTTTCAAACACTTTCATTTAAAATGATGATTACAATTTGGTACATACTGACCGGTGCTCAGTGTGCTCTGCAAAGAGCCAAGGTTTTGAAGGAGTTGTAGACTGAGCACCTTTATGACCCACTGATCTGCACTGTGGGTACTTCACACTGCATTTAGCTTCAACACCAGAGGTCTTGTCATAAAAGCCTTCTCTGCTACTACACAGGGCTGATACCAGGGCAAAGTAGCAGTAGGCAGCAGGGTTGGACTGGGACAGAAAAGAGGCCCCAGAAACAAAATACAAGTGGTGCCCATCAGTGAATTACATATTAAAACAATCCTTGTCAAAGCCAATATGTTCGCCTATGAGAGAATTATTGGCTCTGCCACTGTCTTTCAGCCTTGTTGTACAGCTGCGTGGAGTGAGGTGGCGTAGAGTGCAGTGGAGTAGAGTAGCTTGGAGTGGAGAAAAGTGGCGTAGAGTTACTTGGAGAGGCAAAGAGTAGAATCAAGTCACGTAGAGTGGAGTGGCGTGGAGTATAAGGGAGTGAAGTGGAGTAGCATAGAGTAGAATGGCATGGCATTGAGTAGAGTGGAGTGGACTGGACTGGCATAGAGTGGTGTAGAGTAGAGTGGTGTAGATAGAGTGCAGTGGCATAGAGTTGATTGTATAGAGTAGATTTGAGTAGAGTAGTGTACAGTGGAGTGGGGTAGACTAGAGTTGCGTAGAGTGTAGTGGCATAGCGTAGAGTGGAGTGGCAGGGCATAGATTGGTATGGAGTGGCATTGATTGGAGTAGAGTGGCATTGAGTGGAGAAAAGCAATGTGGAGTAGAGTGGCATAGAGTGACGTAGAGTAGTATAGAGTAGAGTGGCATTGTGTGGAGTGGAATGGCGTAGAGTGGTGTAGTGTGGCACCGTGTGGAGCGGCACGGTATAGACTAGTGTGGTGTAGAGTCAAATGGCATAAAGTAGCGTGTAGTGGCATAGAGTGGAGCGGTGTAGATTAGAGTGCAGTGGCATAGAGTGGTGCAGAGTAGTGTGGTGTATAGTGCACTAGGTAGAGTGCAGTGGACTAGAGTGGTGTAGAATGCAGAGGCATAGAGTAGAGTGGTGTACAGTGCAGTGGCGTAGAGTGCAACGGCATAGAGTTGAGTGGTGTAGAGTAGAGTGGCATGGAATGCAATGGCGTTGAGTAAACTGCGATGGTGTAGAGTGCATTGGCATAGCGAGCAGTGGCATAGAGTAGATTGGTGCAAAGTAAAGTGGCATAGAGTGTAGTGGCATAGTTTGTGGTGCAGAGAAGAGTCGCATAGATTGCAGTGGTGCAGAATACAGTGGCATAGGGTACAGTGGCATAGGGTACAGTGGCATAGAGGGCAGGGGCATAGAGTAGAGCGTTGAAGTGTAGAGTACAGTGGCATAGAGTAGAGTGGAATAGAGTACAATGGCATAGAGTGCTGTAGAGTAGAGTAGTGTAGAATGCAGTAGCAGAGAGTAGTGTGGCGAAGCGTGAAGTTGCAGAGAGTTGAGTGGTGTAGAACATAGTGCTGTGATGTAGGGTGTAGTGCAGGTACAGTGGAATTGAGTGCATTGGCAGAGAGCAGAGTGGTACAGAGTAGAGTAGAGTGTCATAGAGTGCAGTGGCATGGAGTAAAGTGATACAGAGTAGATTAGAGTGGTGTAGAGTACAGTTCCGTAAAGTGGTGCAAAGTAAAGTGCAGTGGTGTAGAGGGCAGTGGCACAGAGTAGAGTGGTGTAAATTGCAGCAACTCAGAGTAGAGTACAGTGCCACAGAGTGTAGTGGCGTAGAGTAGAGTGATGCAGAGTATATAAGAATGATGCAGTTGCATAGAGTGTAGTGCATAGATGTAGTGCCACAGAGTAGAGTGCAGTGGCAGAGAGTGGTGCAGAGTCGAATGCAGTGGCATAAAGACCAGTGGCATAGAGTGCAATTTCGTAGAGTAGAGTGGCCCATGGTAGAATGGTGCAGAGTAGACTGCAGTGATGTAGAGTACATTTGTGTAGAGTGGTGCAGAGTAGAGTGTTGTAGAGTGCTTTGGCGCAGAGTATAGTGGCATAGAGTGCAGTGGCATATGGCACAGTGGAGTAGAGTGCAATAGCATAGAGTAAAGTGGTGCAGAGTAGATTAGAATGAAGTAGAGTGCATTGGTGTAGAGTGCAGTGGTGTAGAGTGCAGTGGCATAAAGTGCAGTGGTGTGGAGTAGATGTTGCAGAGTAGAGTCCAATAGCAAAACATGCAGTGGGGAGAGTGGCGTAGAGTAGAGTGCAGTGGCACAGACTGCAGGGTATGGATGTGGGAGGGAAAAGAGACAACATGGAAAGGTTGACTTATACCCACCTATAGCTGCCCACACTATAGACGGGAGTTCAGAGTATCACCCGCAGATGGAGATTTAGGGCCCGCAGAAAAGATATTCATTGGCTCGTGGCCCTTCCTAGAGCAGGCTGCAACACTGTGGTAGTTTTTCCACTCTTCTTGATAATGTATCTTAAGGAAGTGCTGCATTCATATGTTGAGCCCCATAAGATGCTCTTTAGCACAAGCCCATGATGTGACTGGCACAGGGACCTCTCGGAGGGTGTCAGTTTTGGAAAGATGGCGGGCACACGACCACAGCTGATCTTTTTAGATCTCTACTCTAGCGCCAGTGCAGAAGCTATCATTCCTGAAGACAGGCGCTATCTTAATGGCCAAATATTAGAGTTTTATTTCCTACAGGAATGCGTGCGAGAATAGTTTATTAAACATTCAAAGTAAAAGTAGTTTTAAGGCCTCTATCTGCAGCCGGGGTGACATTCTCCCAGCATCAGCACCGCTTCTGTCACATCCCCAGCCCTGGTGGCGCAGTAGACTCCTGCTTCCACTCCAGGGACCGCTGCTGATCTCATGGTCACGTCAGATGTTAAAATCCCGGTGGATCCTCTTAGCCTTTCATTATTCTGAGGCCGATAAAAAAAGTATCATTCAGTTTGGTAACAATTGACGTCTGTTACTCGATACCTGCGAGGGGTGAACGTGTGCCTTATAAATGAACAGTACTTTTAAAATTGAGCAGAGCACACAGGTCTCCTCTGCTGCATCAGCAATCCTAAATTATGAACACGGGTAAAAAACAGATATAGATCCTTATCCCATGTGCATCTATTTATTTATTAAGCGTCTGTTACAGAACTTTCTGTTAATTTGGTAGCGTGGAATTGCCTGCAAACTGAACCTGCATTGACAAAGCCGATAGGCCTGGCTCGGGTGTAGTGAATGTTCCTACAGCACAGAGAGTGCAGGCATCAATTGTGTTGTATTGCAACATTTATGTGGTTATTTCAAGAGCGTTATATGAGTCATAACCTATTTTTTGCTGGTTATTTAGGGTCTGTTATACTCTGACTTGTCTCGACTACTGACAATGGACAGTGGCATCTCTCCCACGCTGCTCCTCCGATACCAGCTTGCCTTGCTCTTCAGTTTGGTGGCCACTCCTTCTCCTGACGCTGTTGTGACAGCTGTTTGCAGCCGATGCATCCGCCAGCTGGATGTGGGATGGAAACTACATGACATTTTGCATGTGTCTCTGAATGTACATCAAATGTAAACCAGCCATAGTATTACTCGCCCAGTGTTTAAAAGGAAATTCTTCCAGAACTGCTGAAATGAGTGACAAACACAAGCTAGGATGACTAACAAACAAACATGCAGAATAGCCTGTCTAAATCAGTGGCTTAGCTAGACGTACTTAGTGGCGTAGCTAGCCACTTTGCTGCCTGTGGCACTCCCTACCTTTGCCGCCCCAGCGGGGGCTGTGAGGGGGGGGGTGAGTTGGGCGGTGATAGTGATATTTTCACGATTGCCCCCCCGTGGCACACGCATGGAAAAACGGGGCGGGGAGGGGGGGGGACACACAACTTGTGCTGCCCTGGGTGGACTGCCCCCTTGCCTGCCTTTTCTACGCCACTGGAAGTAAGTTTGCCGCCCGGGTACAGGTAAGAGCAGGTGGGGGGGGGGGGGCGACTTGTTACTGGGGAGATTGGTGACTGACGGACAACTTTTTCTCAGGGCCAGAGGAATGGACAGACACGACTCCTGCCACCCCAAAAAAACTGTGACCCCCCCCAGCTACGCCAATGGTCTAAATGAACCTTCATTCCTACATAGCAGAGATTTTTAGCTGCGGTGGATAGTAGTATTTTGATATTTTGTTCTCGTGCTCCGTGGATGCAGGTGATGAGAGCACGTATAAGGCCCGCATCCCGCCTCCATCCATAGCTGTGGTATGGGAGATGGAGGGGAGGCATGAAGGTGGAATGGAAGGTTGGTCTAATCATTGTTAAATACTGCTTTTGGTGTTATGAGATGCCATGGTGTTAGACGTGATATGGATTAAAATTCCCCTTCAAACGCTGGCCAGTCGATAGCACCCCTTAGGATGGGATCTTTCCAAAACAGATGTGCTGGCCTAATATTTGGGCCGATCTCATACAAACTGACCATGCCTTATGCATCCTTGGGAAGAGGATATGGCATTACGGCCAGAGCTGCTGACTTTGGAACTGGAGAACCAGGTTTGAGTCTTGGCGTCTGCTCAACATCCAGTGATTCTGGGAGGCACATTATTTATTATCCCTGTGCCTAAAAAAAAAAAAAGTGACATTTTGTGATGTAACTGGTGCTCATATAAAGCACTCCAATACTTTGGGTCTTGTTTGTGCTAAACAAAACTGCAACAAAAGAAAAGCTTGTTTACTTGAGCGGCGTGGGCTATGCTTTGGATTCCATACAGGGGAACATACATTCATCACCTATAGGCTTTAGTGCTGTGTAAGGCACACAAGCCAGCGAACGGCCTTAAGCCTAGGTTGGGGCTCTGTCGTCTAGGGAGTCTAAGGGGCCTTAATGTGACCTGTACCCTAGACCTGACTATTAGAGAAAAAAAAGTGTAATTTTAAATACATTGAAAATACTACACCTCTTTCTAAGAAAGGCCAAAGCTGAGTTGCAAGGGAGAAAACGTGAACATCTTTGCCAGCAAGAAATGTACACAAAAGAAAAGTCAACAGCCTTGATTCAATTCAGATGCTTGAAACTTAGGTATGTATTATTTTTTGGAAATGAACTTGGTGAAGCAAAAACTGGTAGAAGTTGATACCTGTGATTTGAATCACCCAGAAAACTTGCAACTATTTCTTCAAATCTACTTTCAGTATAAATGACCTAAGACAAAGGAACTGCATCTTGTTTAAGGAGAAATGTGGTCAGAAATGCAGTGTTGGCAAAGTTTCTCCCGCTTGATGACAGGGTCCGGCAGTTACAAGGACCGTGGGCTCATTCTTTGCATTAACATGGAGGATACTTCGGGGTTTGCAAACTGCTAAGTAGTGAAGACTTAGCTTAAGTAACCATGGAGCTAAGAAACGTTAGTGGGCTCTGATCATTTGTATTTATAAAATCACTATTAGATAAAAAAAAAAAAAGAATTGATAGCACATCTGAAAAGACTATTTTAGTTGTTTAATGGGGTTGTTTTAATTATTTTTTTTTTTTTTTAACTTTTGGATTTGTGATATGGTGTATGGATTCTTTGTTTTAGCAAAATACATTCTGTTAAATGCTAGTTTAATATGTGAATGACTATTGAGAAGATTCACGTGACCGTGGGACACTGGTGGTTCCTTGCACAAATTACAAAATCACTTTAGTAGTGGGTCTGTTCAGAGTTATTTATGTACAACTGCATTTAAAACTTGCAAGCCACACAGAGATGTATTGAAGGTAAAATCCCTACTCTTTTATCAGATGCTAAAGTAGCAAATTCAAAGTTTTATCATCCAAATTGTAAATCCATACCTTCTTTAAGTCATGCATTTGTTAGTGTAGCTCGTTAAACATATCTGGTGGGATTAATTTGCCCTAACAGAAAAAAGGTGCAAATTGAACAAGATGCAGCTCCTCATTCTTCTGAAACCAGTGCACTGAAGTCCAGGACAATCACTAGCAACAGTATGTAAAAGAAGTACATACCACCGTAGATCTATCAACACAGAAACAGCAAATCCAAAACCTTTAAACTGCAGCACGCGCCACTGTTTCTTTTTTGCTCATGGGTGTGAATTCTAATCTGGTTGTCTTGTCACTGCACGGTGCGTGCTGTATTAGGAAACCGACATTCATTTTGGGGTGGCCCATTAACTAAGGTTTCTGACATGGTTTTAACTCTGCTCTGAACCCAGAGAACTGACTTATCAGATGTTACTTTCTCCTTACACTAACAATCTATCTCCCATACATGCAAGCAGAGGCTTACTTCGGGCCAATGCATATAGTCCCTAAAATACCGAATGCAAAGTTAATTTATAGCAACTCCTACTAAGGTCCGACCAACCAATTGCTGTTCATCTTACTAGGCCATCTCGAATCCTAATAATAATAATTCCGCATTTGTAAAGCGCAAACTTATCACCCATAAGGGTCTCCAGGCGCTAGGGGCCGTCGGGGATATTAAGTGAGCTAGTGTCCAGAGTCACATGGTGCTGAGCTGCCGCTGTTGCCGGTGATCTAGCATGACCCCTGTGCTCCGGAGACAGCAGCTCTGGCCGCTGCGCCACACCCCTAGCCTATCCTAGACATCTGAATGACTCCCCAGCCCATGCGTCCATCGTGAAGAGGTTGGGTGTTATTCATCCTCAAGCCTCCTCTCTCCCACCATTCGGATGGTCTTTGGCCACCATGGTTTGTGGCGCATCTCAAGCCCTGTGCTTTGTGCGGTAATGATCCCCCTGCCTTAGGTAAACTGTGCCTTCCTATACTTTATTTAATTCTCTTAGCTGCTGGCCATCTTACCAAAGTCTTCTATCTTTGTACATTGTGAGGCCAAGCTGAATGAGATGGCTGGGAGACCTATCATGTATAACAGGTGGTCCATTCTGGTTGCACATCATGATGACGGCGTACATTAATGGTTTTTGGGAAATGTTTCTACATAAGATGGTAGCATTGTTTACACATTTGTCATACCTTCCTTTACCCCTGATCTGCAAACAGAAATTCCCAAAATGTTTACTGTTTTATACGTATCTGTATTGACCACTATGATACGTCATTAACATTCTCGCCCCATGGTGTTGATAACTTAATTTTAAAGTGCAAATTCCTTAAAGATATATATTTTTCTTATCACATGTTTTTAGTTTTATGTTTATATACAGTTTAATGTATGCATTACGCTGTTGACCTTCTTTTAATGTACTCTCAAATTTGCACTTGGCACTTTAATGGACTTGATTGTCTAAATTAAGTATTTCTTCATTTTCTGCAATGAATCTCGGCCAAGGAAGCCCAGGTCCTGTTTGTGAGAGGCCAGTGGAGTGCCCCCCTAGGCTGCGCCGGGCAGCGTTTACTGAGGGGCTAGGGAGACGAGTCAGAGAGCGGAGTTCTATGAGGCTGAAACGAGACCTCTTCTGGGGTTTTGAGAGAGGATAAAGACAGTGCAGTGCTTGAGAAAGAACTTTTAGGACTTTCTTCTTGACCCTAGGCGGCCATTGAGGGAACTTGTTGGCTTTAGGGGCGGGTACCGGGCCGAAGGAAATAATTAGGGTCTTTAGGGCTGCAGGGGATTAGTGTAAGGCCGTGGTACTCATAGTGCTGCAGGGGATTAGTGAAAGGCCGTGGTACTCATAGTACAGCCCGCGGGCCGCCAGCGGCCCGACAGGCCTTCCTTGGCGGCCCGCGGACCTTGCAGGTAATGTACCCATGGCCCCCGAGAGAGAGGAGAGAAGAGAAAGAGGAGAGAAGAGAGAGAGGAGAGAAGAGAGAGAAGAGAGAGAGGAGAAGAGAGACAGTGGAGAGAGAGACAGTGGAGAGAGAGACAGTGGAGAGAGAGACAGTGGAGAGAGAGAGACTGTGGAGAGAGTGAGTGGAGAGAGTGAGTGGAGAGAGAGAGTCAGTGGAGAGAGTGAGTGGAGAGAGCGAGTGGAGAGAGAGAAAGTGGAGAGAGTGAGAGTGGAGAAAGAGTGGAGCGAGAGGGAGTGGAGAGAGAGAGAGAGTGGGGAGAGAGTGGAGAGAGAGTGGAAAGAGAGTAGAGAGACTGACTGACTAAGAGACTGAGATACCGACGGACTAGGAGACTGACTGAAAGAGAGACGGAGAGAGAGAGAGACTGACTTACTATGAGAGAGAGAGACTGGCTGACTGAGGGAGACTGATTGACTGAGAGAGAGACTGACTGACTGAGAGAGACTGCCTGACACAGAGAGAGAGACTGACTGCCTGAGGGAGTGAGAGACTGACTGAGAGAGACTGACAGAGAGACTGACTGACTGAGAGATAGAGACTGATGGACTGAGAGAGAGAGACTGACAGAGAGAGAGAGAGAGAGACTGACAGAGAGAGAGAGAGAGACTGACAGAGAGAGAGAGAGAGACTGACAGAGAGAGAGAGAGACAGATAGAGGGAGAGAGACAGACTGAGAGAGAAAGAGAGACTGACTAGCAGAGAGCGGGAGACTGACAGAGAGAGAGAGAGAGAGACTGACTGACAGAGAGAATGACAGAGAGACTGACTGCCTGACTGAGAGACTGACTGCCTGACTGAGAGACTGACTGCCTGACTGAGAGACTGACTGACTGACAGAGAGAAAGAAACTGACTGGCTGAGAGAGAGACTGACTGGCTGAGAGAGAGACTGACTGGCTGAGAGAGATATTGACTGACTGAGAGAGACTGACTGAGAGAGACACAGCGAGAGAGAGAGACTGACTGACACAGAGTGACAGAGAGAGAGAGACTGACTGAGTGAGAGAGAGAGAGAGAGACTGACTGACAGAGAGAGACTGACTGACAGAGAGAGAGAAAGACTGATGGAATTGGGGTCTAAGTGTGTATGAAGCTATGCAATTCCTCTTAAGATTGCTATTGTCTGCTTATAAAAATGTATTATCAAAATGTGCTCTTTGTAGTTACATCGGCTTTTGAAATACAGGATTGTAATGTTATGAAATGGGTAAGATTTTTTTTTTACTGTAGCCCCGCCCCCCCACTGACCCCACCCCTAGCGGTGTGGCCCTCGGCCACAAACCACACTGTAATTTTGGCCCGACAGAAAGTTTGTGAGTACCCATGGTGTAAGGGGACAAGACTTAGGAACAGGCCCGGTTCTAGCGGGTGGGCCGGGTGGGAGCCTTGGCCCTCGCAGTGAGGGCTTGAAGGCAGGCGCGCAACGGCATTTCGCTCAAAGGGCTGTCTGTGTGTGTGTGCGCCCAGGCTGAGACAGCTTCCCGGGCGAACACACACACAGACAGTTTTTGAGATTATCGCAGCCGCACCCGAGTACTTCACAGGTCTTTAAAAGACCATTTACATGTTAACGAGGCTTTGTTTATTTTTTCACCCCATCATCTCCACATGGTGAAAGGCGACAAATCCTTTCTTTAACAACAGTAACCTTTGCCTACTGTTCTGCTGCGTGGATATTTCTTTTTCTATGCAGCGCAGGAGAAAAGAAGTTTGTTTATTCCGATTCACCTTAACTGACCCCTGCATATCACACCAAGTTTGACTAATGGAGTAGGTAAGAGAATGCGTTACAAGTTGTTTTTCTTTATAAAATCTGCGCAGGCCCAGCAGGACACATACTTCTTGTGTGCTTCATTTAAACAGTTTTTATCATTATCATGGCCAATGCAGGACAACAATAAGACAATACAAAATGCCCAGATAACACTAGTGATTAATGATCCTGCTGGAGAGCAATCATTTGTCTGTTAGTAGATGAACTGCATTTTATGTGGATAGCTGAGTGGGTTACTCCTTTGTCACAGAGATCCTTGTGTTGCTTGCAGTTCAGAAGTTACAATCCTAACATAGGACAGTGACCTATGAACTGTCACCAAAGAGCTGCAAACAAACATGAATGGTGTAGTTAGAACTTCGCTCTTTTTGTTTTGTGATATAGTTAAAACTTCCTCAGTCTTTCATTATTCTAATGTTGCTAAAATGAGTATGTTTGGGCAGATATACATTTTTATCAGTAAAGCTGACCCCCATGGAATACTCTTTAAATCCTAAGGTTGTGTTTCCCCAGACCAAACCCTCTTAAAACATACTCCCCACCAGTATGGATGACATGGGATTCCTACACCTTGTAATCCTCATTGGCTTATGTGACATTCCCTGTAGACTGATGTACATACTTGTACGATTCATTGTCTCTGTATGATGTGTGCGCGGTGTAAAGTACTGACACAAACTACACTGATATGAGTAGCGCTATACAACAAATGAAATGCATATTAGAGAGGGGCTACGTAAAGATGAGGGGCACTTGTGGAGTGTGGCAGTGAGGGAATCCGAGGAGGAGGTCATGAGGGGGAGGGGCTATGGGGAGATGAGAGGCACAGGAGGAGGGTGGCAGTGAGGGAATCCGAGGAGGAGGTCAATAGGGGGGGGCCATGGAGGGATGAGGGGCACTGGTGGAAGGTGGTAGTAAAGGTATTTACGGAGAAAGAGGTTATTGGTGGGGCGCCTAAAAAAACTTTCGCATCAGCGGTAAAGCCGGCCCTGTCATGGCCCTTCTGTTTTTGTTTATTTAATTAGCAGTCGGGTCATAAGGGCTACTGTGGAACATACTTTAAAGTGCGTGCTAATTATATT
The DNA here is from genome assembly GCF_964204655.1 of Triturus cristatus. Taxonomy (NCBI): domain Eukaryota; kingdom Metazoa; phylum Chordata; class Amphibia; order Caudata; family Salamandridae; genus Triturus; species Triturus cristatus. Next base: position 1,094,644,417 of record NC_140580.1, read on the forward strand.
TACTGCTATATTCAATGTTTTAAGTTTGAAGGTGATTTTACTAATGTTTTTATCGGGAAAAATGAAAGTGGAGCCCAATGGTACCTGATATGGGGCTGGGGCCCAAGGTCAGCTGTGAGATAAGGTGCACTGGAGAGGAGCAGTGGATAATCAAGCCTGTAAGGGATTGCGCTGCAGAGTCAGGGGTCAGTTGGAGGTAGTAATGAAGAGGGATTCTCCCTGAAGGCTCGCATAGAGGGAGCCCGAGAAGTGTCACTTGCCCGATACTCCCACCTCAGAAACCTCCTCTTCCCATCAAAGGAACATTACATGGGAAAAAAACACTTTTTGACAGTGATAACATTTAGAAAGAGATTTGGAAAAGAGTGTGTTTTACTGGGCCTTGTAAGATTGAGAAGAGATAAAAGAGGGCCCTGAAACAGGCCTTCCCAGACATATATGCGAATAAATCGAGCCCGCAGTGGCCCACCCAAATGCACCCTTGGCCCACCCAAATAAAAATTCCTGGAGCCGGGCCTGCTTAGAAAGGATGGAATTTTAGTATTACGCACCGCTGTCTGCGCGTTAAGTTTGAATTCTGCCTTGTCAAATAAAGCCACTTCAAACGTGACTCCTGGATGATGCTTCCTCCTTCCAAAATCGTGCCTTGCAACTTTCATGCATGAAGCATTTTTTTCGATCATACTATAATAACTCAAAAAAGAAAGTAACATGGTTTTGTGTTTAAATGCAAGTCTATTAGACGCCTGTGGGTGGCAGTAGAGTTATGAATAAAAATGAATAGTAACGTGGGACCGGGTTAACGTTCCAACTGCCTGGACAAGCTGCTTTCATTTCATCACAGATGAAGATTAGTATAATATACCTCTTTCTGTGGACTGTGGTTTATTAATTTGATCACGTATTTCATATCATTAGGCATTTAAAACCGGAAATAGTTCATTGTGTTACCGGAGGGAACGCATAACCTCTTTGATGTTGTGAAGTCTGTGGAGGTAGTCATGCTGCAAATATCCAACATTTCAACCTGTATTTTTTCGACTTTGAGAAATTGCAAGAACGAGTTAGTATTTTCTGCGTTGACATGGAAACCATTTCTGTGAAAAAAACAAAATGTCAAGGCACTTCAGCAGAAGAAAAGAATATATTCTCGTGTTTTTAGGATGAGTCTGGTTGCGAAAGACATATCGTGGGTCTACCAAACGTACAGAGAAGCTTGCAGCCCACCAATTGCTTACTACTTCTTTTTCGATGTCTTTCCTTGTTCATCTTGTGTCTGTCCCTCCCCTGTTTCAATATACTTGTGTCTTTCGACTGTACTTTTTTGACTTGAGCCCTTCACAATTCTGCATGTGTTTTTCAGCTGTCTTCCTAACATGCTTCTGTCCCCCTTCTGTGCTGCCCTTCACCTGCCCATGCGCTTCTCCCCAACTCCCTCTGGGATGCACTCACCCTTGTGTAACGCCCCACACCCAAGTTGCTTTCTCAACTGTGTGCTTCCCCATCAGTTCCACATTGCTCTCTCTCCCTCTCTTCTGTTTGGTTTTCTCTTCCCCTCACCTGTGCACCCAGTGTTTTTCCGAGCAATACCTCCATGTTGCTTTTTCTATGTTGTGGCCCTCCACTATGCCCCCATTTTGCTTCTATCCCTCTGCCTCCCATATTGTTTCCCCCACCCGCTTTAAAAAAAAAACACACACTTTTTTGCATTTTTTTCTCTTCATTTACAATCTAACTTGTAGTGGTAAAGAGAAAAAAAAAGTTTGTTTTATTTATAGGCACGCACAATTGTGATTCACACAGCTACCAGATGACATGGGTGGCTGTTCCATAGGCTTTTTTTTTATTCTTCCTTAACCATGCTGAATAGCATCAAAGATGCAGTAGAGCATTGCTAAAAAAACATTGACAGAGCCAAAAGGCCTCAAAGGTGAGACCTGTTTGCTTTGCCAGTGCTTTTTATGGCAAGAGTACAGCTTGTAGCTTAATAAAGGAAGGCAGCTGCACAAGGAGCATTCAGAATATTTTCTCAGTGGTAAAAAAGGAACCAAGAGGATTTGGGTTTCTGCGTTGTCATAGGTTATTACATTTTATTGAGTTTTTCATACTTGTATAGTGTCCAGCTTCCCAAATCGACCACCTTCACCTCTGACAACACCCTCAAAATCATGAAGAGCATTCACTCTGGAGCCTCCTCGTACCAATACCCTCACCACATCTTCAACAGAGCCAGCAACTCCATCACACCTGAACTCTGCCACACCATCAACTGCTCCATCGAGTCCACCACCTTCCTGGTAGACTCCCTGCTGAAGAAACCCTCTGCTGACTCGACGGACCGCAAGAACGTCCGACCCTCTCTGCTCCCCTTCCCAGCCAAAGTCATTGAGAAAGCCATCTATGCCAAACTCTTTGAGTTCATTGAATTGAACCACATCCTGGACCTCTCCCAATCGAGCTTCAGAAGCAACCACAGCAACGAGACCACTCTCCTCGCCACTACAGATGACATTTGCACCCTCCTCGACCAAGGCAAAACCACTGCCCTCATCCTGCTGGACCTCTCAGCCGCCTTCAACACCGTCTCCTGCCACACCCTCTGCGCCAGACTCCACGACGCCGGCCTTTGTGACAAAGCACTAGAATGGATCTGCTCCTTCCTCACCGGTCGAACGCAAAGAGTCAGACATCCACCATTAAACTCAGAACCTACAGAAATCAGCTCTGGATCGCCTCAGGGATCCTCCCTTAGCCCCACCCTCTGCAACATCTACATAGCCCTGCTGGCAGCCATCGTCAGAAGCCATGGACTAAACATAGTCTCTTATGTCGACGACAGCCAGCTGATCCTCTCCCTCACAGACAAACCCACAGCCGCCAATAGCAGCTTATATAACAGGATGAAGGCAGTTGCCTCCTGGATGTAGGACAGCTACCTCAAGCTCAACTCAGGCAAGTCCGAAGTCCACATCCTGGGCTCCACCCCCTCTGCCTGGGACGACTCCCGGTGGCCCACAGCGCTCGGAACCCCCCCCACACCCACGGACCTTGCACTGACCTTGGCATCATCCTAGACCCTCACTCTCAATGAACTGCCACATCAACGCCATTTCATCCTCCTGCTTCCAGGTGCTTCTTCAAGTGGATTCCCACCGAGTCCAGGAAAAAGGTCACCCATGCGCTCGTCAGCAGCAGACTCGACTATGGCAACACACTCCGTGCCGGCACCACCCAGAAGCTCCAAAGGAAACTGCAGAACATCAAGAATGCCTCACCAGACTCATCCAGAACATCCCACGCTGCAGCCACATCTCCGGCCACCTGAGGGACCCTCACAGGTGACCTATCAACAAAATAATTATTTTCAAGCTCCTCACACACACCTACAAATCCCTCCACCACCGCCTCTCCTTCTACACTCCCACCAGACATCTCCGCCCGCCTAACTGTCCCTGGCCACCATCCCACAGATCCACCAGAACACGACTGGAGGAAGATCCTTCTACCTCACTGCAAAGAGCTGGAACACCCTCCCTCTGTACCTCAGGCAATCACCATCAGAGCCGCACATCAGGAAGGACCTCAAGACCTGGCTCTTCGACTGAGCGACAGATCCCCACCCCACCCCACTCAGCGCTTTGAGACCCTCACAGGTGAGTAGTCACGTTTTATAAGAAGATTGATTGATTGATTGATTTATTGAAGTAGCTCACCCAGTGCTCTTTTCTGATTTGCATTGCAGGACTTGAGGCCATTTCATTATAAAATGATGACCAAAACTACCAGAAGGCACAGAAAAACCTGCTTTGGACAAGTTACTTGTGCATCGATCTGGAAAACAAGAGAGCTCTGCAGTTTGGTAGCACATTAGAATGCCGAAAGACCCGTTGAAGACAATGGAGTGACCGAGGGCCAGTAGTTGCAGTGACAGGACTTCTGCTCCAAAATTCCAGTGTTTGTTTTTCTATTTCATCTAGTTTCATTTAGAATAGTCTATCCTCAGTGGATGGAATGTTCTAAAACCATTGTAGACGTTCTGCATTGGCCTATGCCAATTTTTAAAGGCCCTCTTTCAACTTATAGGCCCTCGTTGGCGGCTTGGACCAATCCTTTGGAGGAGGGACTTAAACAATCGGGAGTAGCCCTTGGCACTAGACTGTAATGCTATATCAGAACGTGTGACAAAGTGTATGCTGAGGTATCCAAGAATCCTGAATTAAGACGAGGTGATGTGGACATTCCAGGAATCCGTCATCTCTGCAGTTTCCTTTGCCTTTTTCCAGTTGCCTCAGACTCAGATCTTATTTAAAGTGACCACCTCCCTTCAAGTCATTACGGACAGTCTCGTCCTTGGCTTTTGAGGGCTAGCTTAATGCAGTGTTGGTGTTGTAGTCTTGCCTTGCTTCCATTGAACTAATTAGATTAACACACCTGAGATCAATGTTTTGTGGGATAGAAGTCCAGAACAGAAGGCAGTGTCCATTATGACCTGGAATGAGGTGGTCACCCTACTCTTATTGCCATTATACAAGTTGCTACAAGTTGGCAGACGCTCCACATGTAGGATGCATCGGCTGTTAAATGCCCCATCCATGCTCTGGGTGAGAGCAGCAGCTGAGTTCCCGTAACAGGAACGAGTGTAACTAATGGTGTCGCCCATGCAGACGGGCTAGAGAAAGCCCCCGCTTGAGGAAAAATAGTATAAAATAAAAAGCTAGAAGTGGAGAATGACACATTGGAATGTGAGATTAGAGGGCCCGTGTCAGCCATTATGGTGTCTGTGCCACTCCATTGCTGTCAATGGTGCCACAAACATTCCACTGTTCTGACCCCAAGGGTGAAAGTTAAAAGCACTATATAATGCACATACAAGTGAGAAACATGACCGCCATCTTTTGCACGGTAAACAAGCTAAGGCTGCCCCCCCCCTTGGACGAAGGGCACACTACCATTGGTCACCATAACCAAACCTATTAATAATCTATAGATCTCCTTTCATGTTTTCTTTGGTGTTCTACCAATCCTGCTGGGATAGGCTTGTGGTTTGCCTCAACAGTCTAGCCAAATTAAAGGCCACACATGGCAGTAGGGTTGTTTCTGCGTAATATAGGACACCGTCGTTTATTTTTAGGCTGAAGTATTTGTTTTTGAAATCTACTTTGCATTAAAATGATTATAACTACTTTGAAAGTTGCAGCGAAAAGTTAGACATATGCGGTTGGTGGATAAATGAATGAAATACTCGTTCTGTATATTATTCTTAACATCACAATTTTGCCACGTTTATGTTCTGTAAATAACAGGTGCTGCCATTACCTGATTTAATGGTAATCAGGTTGTTGCCCTCAGAAAGATAAAGAACTGAGTTTGTTCAGGCTGGATTCAAACTCATGAGGTGAAGGTCACAGCTGGTGTCAGCAGCGAGGGAATAAACCTCTTGATGGCCTGGGCTAAGTGGGGAAGGAGGCGATTGTTTTGCCTGCGCATCCTGTCCTTCCACATATTTGTTTGCGGTGGAAGGCAGAAGGTAGCTTTTGTTTTGGTGTGAAAATCATGCAATACTCGGACTGTGTCCTGATCTGTCTTCTAAGCCCTCTCTGTTACAGGAGCCCCCTGTCTTCTAGAGTTTCTCAGTCCAGTAGCTGCTGTGTCTAGCTCCACAGACACCTCACTCTTGCCCCCCCATATCACCTTCAGCCTGATTTCATCCAACCAGATCACCCTACCATTAAGATCTTTCTTTGGCCCCTGGGTTGACAAACATCTGTTTACAGAATGCTTTGGAGATTGTCTAGAGGTGGCTAGGAGTGATATTTTTTGTAACATATGCTTATTTATTTATTGATGTATACATGTATTCATTTATTCATACTACAATTCAAATTGACTGAAATTATTTAAGTAATACAAATCGAGCAGTGACACTGTGAGACAACGATCATTTCCAAAATTTAGGACCAAAGAGAGTGAGACCTCCTGCCCACCTCTCCAGTGATGTTTTACATTAGAAATAGAGAACTGTCAGAATGTCTCACATATTTAAAAAAAAAAAACACATAAATAAAAATTGCATACATTTATACATAAATAGTGAGACTTTGGATCAGCCCTCTTCATCTACTTGTACACTGTTCTTCTCATTTCACTTCTACCGAAAGCATAGTACGGCATAGGGCACTGGGTTCACCTACTCCAACCTTTGGCTCCCTTGCATTGTGAGCGACACTTCTTCCTTGAGTACTTGTGCACAACCGCCTGAAAAGGAGGGCACTTCATTACCAAGGCTGCTGTCGCCACACGGCTGGCCCACTAACCTTTCTTTTATATATTTGTTGTGTTAGATCTGGGGGTCTCTAGTTGGCAGAGGTAAGTACCTTAGACCAAATAGGGACCCTTGCTTCTAGTCAGGGTACAGGGACACACACTGTAGATAACCCCTGCTCACCCTCTAGGTAGCTTGGCTCGAGCAGACAGGCTTATCTCCAAGGCAATGTGTTAAGTATTTGCAAGTAACCACCACAATGACCCCCCAGTACACCACAAATGCAGACCACACAGGTGAGTATATTAAAAATATATCTTTATCTAGTTTCAGCAATAAAAATCAACTACCATAGTATTGCACATTAGTTTCCGGTTCTCTTCAGCTTTCTCTGGTTGTTAGGAAAATAAAAAGGATAGTCTCTAGTCTCTCGTGTGAATTATGATTCAAAAAGAATACGTTTGTAGGCTGTCAGTATTTAAACAAACCCGTTTCTTCAGCGGTGCCCCTGCGTGTATAACCGAAGCGCTCCTCTCAGGCTGCTCGGTGCAGGGTTTCTGCAGCTCTCGAGCGATGGACCAATCAGGTCGCGGGTCCCTCGACGAGCCCCCAGTGACGATGTCAGATGTCACCGGAGTCAGCCACTCGCAGCGCGGCTCCTCCGGCCAAGCCTCCACCAGCAACCAATCAGGTCGCGGCCTCCTCGCTTCTTTCTCCATGGCTTTGCGGAGCGGGGAAAAGCAGTTACTGATCAATTTTGGGCCCCGGGCCGCGGCGGTGAATTGCGGGTAGGGTATTTTTTGGCGCCCAGTGTCAGCGGGTCGATCGAGATGCCGCCAAGCCTCACAGCAGCTCAGTTAGCACTGGGGATGCCCACAATCTTTTGGCCACAGCAATACACGTGCCGATGAGCACGTCGGTCTTCTCAATGCGGAAGCCGGTTTCAGGCAAAGATCAGCGCGGCGCTCTCAAGCAAAGTAGAGAGCAGCCAGCGCACTTCACGGGGCAGATGTTTCAGGCACTTGACAAACAGCCCACGATCTCTGCAGTACACAGCAGCCCAGGGGGGGGGGGGCACAGCAGAGTCTTGAAGTCTTGGCAACCTTTCTGTCCCTGGGTTGCAAAACAGGAGGCCAGCTCTTCTCAGGCCCTTGGAGATTCAGAGTTGAAGACACAGCACACAGCAAAGTCTTGTTTAGGTCAAGTAGGTAGGGTCACAGCACACAGCAAGACCCCTTCTCCTCCTCAGCTTCAGTTGCACAGCAGAACAGGTCAGCCCTTTAGAGCACACAGCAAGGCAATCTTTATTCAGTCCTTCAGCGGTCCGTCTTTCAGCAGAGGTTCCTCTTGATTGTAGAATCTGAAAATCTGTTGTCAGGGGTCCTGTACTTATACCCCTAAAAGCCTTTGAAGTCTTTGTGCAAGTGGGTCCTGAGCCCGGTCTGATCCAGTTCTGGGTGTTGCTGGAGCACTTTGTTTTCCTGGCTTCTTCTTTCCTTTCAGAGTGAGGGGCAGGGTCGTCAGCCGCCCAGCAGGAGGTGGAGCCAGCAGTGTGGCAGGCAGGCACAGCCCTATTCACTCCCAGGTGCTATCTCCTCCCTCCACTCTACTTGCAAATGCAGTCATTCAGCAAAGGGCTGACTCATCCAACCTCCTGGGGGCTCCCCAGCCCCTGTCACTCTCAAACCAGACAGTCAATCCACAAGCATGCCCAGGCACACAGAAGGGTCAGACAAGAGAACAGCTACTCTCTAAAAAGTACTGTTCTCCAACTCAGGATTTAAAAACAACCTCTCCTAAAAGATGTGTTATTAAATGCTGAGCTCAGGGATATCAAACACTCATGTCTTATCTTGTTCCTATGAGAAGATAGGCTGATGGCCATTGGCACCAGCCTCCCCCATGTTAGCCTATGGAGCAAGATAACCTTGCAGCAGTGAACACACAAAATGGCCGCTGTTCACTACCAGAGCATGATACCTGCACTAGTACATGCTCTACCTTTTACATACACTGCACCCTGCCCAGGGGGGTACCTTGGGCCTTCCATAGGGATGACTGACGTGTACAAAAAGGGAAGGGTTAGGCCCGGCCAATGTGGACACTGGCCAGGAGGACATGGCAGTCCAGGGACTGCAGGCAGGCCTGCGGTGGCAGGCCTGAGACACCATTTTAGGGCTACTCATGTGGGGGGGCGCAATCAGCGCTGCCGGCCCACTAGTAGCATCTGTCATCACACACAGTGCACTTTACTAGGGACTTCATGGTGATACAAATATGCCAATCAGGTATATCCAATCAATATGATATTTTACACAGGGAGCACTTACACTCTGGCACTGATTAGCAGTGGCAGAGTGTCCAAAGCATCTAAACCAGCAAAAACGAAATCCATCACAGCATCAAAAATCCGGGTAGCAGAGGCAAACGATAGGGGAAAAACCCACGCCAAGGATGTCAGGTCTAACATGTTGTTTTATGTATATTGCAAACCTTTACCCAAAAAGTGTTGCACGTTTGCCAAGACCACCGCTTTTGGCTTCACTGGATTTTTTTATGTTGATTATTAATTCGGCAAGACAATATTTGCTATTAAGTTTGCACTGATTTAAAAAAAAAAAAAATTCTCTTCCTTCCCCATTTTTTTTTCTTTGTGTAGGCATATGTGAATGTTTCACTTGAACCAAGTATATGCTCAAAGATCAGGAGAATTGGGATATTACATCACTGATTTCAACTTAAAACAGGTTAGAACCAAGTTCTTTTGGGCTGCTTTACAGAGCATACCCGTGTGCCATTCTCTCTTCCCACCTGGCTACCATTGGCCACTCTCTTTGAAGAGAATGGCTTCACGTTGTCCAACCTCTAGTGTAGAAGAAGTTAGTCATGTATTTGAATGTTTTCAGAGCAACTCTCAAGTTCGCCTTTTAGTCAAAAAGCCCAGTACCATCCCGAATGATTTATTTAACTGTCTTTTACACCAAGGTGAAATTTTAATTGACCTGGAGTCCTTTCGGTAATTTTTTATTACACTTGTGATGCGAAGTTATTGAAAATTACACGATTACGCCCATTCGCATAATTTAGAGTAATTTGGAGGGGAAATGCATACTGCAAAAGCAAAGGAACAGAGCGCAGGATGTTACTGCCTGTTCCTGCCCCTGTTCTGTTGCATTTTGCACTAAGAAAATAGCAATAAATGCAGGGTTACTCTCCTTCTGTAATTCCACGCAATCACACGTAATTGAGCTGTAATTTCGTGTAATTACATTACAGCAAATTACGCAAGTTGTGCCGACTCCTAATGTCTCTGTCTTCTGAATGTACAAGTTTGAAATGGAGTTGTAGCAGTATAGTTTGACATTATTTGGGGGCTGGCTAGTATTCCACTGTGTGTGGTGCAGGTTTTGTATGCACTATCTGTTTTTATCTAAGAGTTCTAGCTGTCAGTATGTTCAAGGACTGCACCATTGACAGTACTGTTTGTGGGAAAACCAACATTACTGAGGGGCTGATTACGATCTCGGTCAGAAAGCCTCTGACTTTAGTTTGGAGGCTTTCTGAATGAGATTGTCGTTTTCACTTCCGACCGTGTAATTACAATTTAGGCGGTTGGAACTGAAACTGGTCGGTCTTTCCAGCTGAATTCCAACAGGCTCAAGGAGCCTATTGGCCAGTCTGAGACCGTCCCGTTGTCCATATGTTGGGGTTTTATGCTATCCTTATTACGATGCTGTGTTTTCAATAGGCTTTCCATGCCTGTCGTAGAGCGAGTTTGGGGGCCCCCTAGCAGGGCCCTCTTCAGTTTACGGCCTCCGGACTCCTCAGACCCTGAGGTGCCTGCCATGAGGTGCAGGGACGAACACAACTTCCCAGTTCCCTATGGGAGCTTGTGCTATGGCGGGTTTCCGGTGGCCGCACATGCTCCCATAGGAAAATGTGAGTATGCAACAGCACCATGTGTAGTCACATCGCAATTGGGCAGTCGGAACCACTGACCAAAAGTCGGTCGGTCCCGTTTCCATGACGGTGTCGTCCGCCCAACATCGTAATAAGCCCTTGCGTATCTAATAAGCCTTTATAACCATAATGAAAAATACACAGTGTCTTTTTGGGACACAGATAATGATGCTTTCTCTAGACAGACTATTAATTTACTGATCATGCAAAAGAATAACAAATACACAGTACAGTTGATTGGTCTAAAATAAGCCCATTTTTGCACGCGCATTTAGAACACTTTGTTTCTAACATGGCCCTAAGTTTTTCTTGTTTGTTGAGTCAAAGGGTTGATTCAAGGATGAGACGAAGTAACTGATAGCAGGTGTAGCAAAGAGCAATTTCTGCACCTTTTTAAGTGTTACCTCTTAATGAGGTAGGTTTATGTCTAGCTTTCTGAAATGTGTGTAAAAAAGATGTCCTTTGGAAATGTGCCGCCTCACTGCTGAGGTGTGACTTTTTTAGAACTGCGGTGTGTGTGTGAACTTATGTCACTATGCTGAGGCGAAATGAATTTTTCCTACAGTCCAACTTCAGCCTTGTAAGAAGGCCTGTCAGCAAAGTATTGTGACACCTCTTCCTTAGTGAGAGTAAAGTGTCCCGGACTCGTGTTTGAAGAATATAGTGTATCGTCTTGAGTAACTTTGTACACTTATGTAAAAATCTGTTGTTTTAATGTCTTATTTCTCAAGCATGTTTATCGAATTACATTTGTAATACTGTAAGAACATGTGAGAATATGGAAACAATAAAACTAATTTTCTCTGTGAAATAAAAAAAAAATACACGTTGTGAGGTAAAAAGAATAGGAGAATACACCGCCAGCAGAAAGTTGGCTTCAACCTCGAAATCACAGGTGTAGCTTCAGCAGGGCTAATACAGCCATCCATGATTCTAAGGTCAATAACTTCAATATTGTGGGGTTTGTTAACAGCAGCTCCTGCTATCATCACTCATCCGAAGCAAGTCGACTGCGGCAGAGAGGACTATATCTTTTTATACAGTTTTTTTCCATCACATTAACGTAATTCTGGTTTTAATGTGCACAGAGTGAACTATTCCTCGTTGTCCCCCTTCAATCGTCACGTGTCATTCCCATGTACTACCCAGAAACCCACTGTCAACCCAACTATCAGCCTCTAACTTGACGTCACAGTATGTTTGAATGAATGGGTTTCAAGCTAATTTAGACCTTCCAAACTGTTTTTTCTTCTTCAAATAAACCATAATATAAATCTGAATTCGTAAATTCACAACGACTTCTTTTTCTGGGCCCATTCCTTCTCCTTTTTATGGTAAAAAAAAAAGGACTTTTATTGCCAATGGTCGGGCAGTTTGATACTTTCCACTCTGAACTTTATTTCAAATTACTACAAATTTAATATGTACCTAAGTTGGAGTAAGGGACTTTTCCTATTGGTTTCCAAGGGCTACAAGTTACTTCTTTACTACCTACGAATTGTTCAAACTGAAAGGTGTGCAAGACAGAGTGCATAAAGTTGGGAATATTTGTATGCACTTCTTATTGAAAAAAAATATTCATCTCAAACATTAAAGTTTAGTTTCCGCAGCTTTTATTTGCTTCTTTCCCCCTCTTTCTGTGTTTCCTGTTTCATCTTAATTAGACTATGCAAATAAAATGCAATTTTTAGATAAAAATGGCATTGCAGTTTGTGCTGTGTAAGCAATTTGATTAGGTTCTTGGCGTCGAGATGATATTATTGATCCAGTGTGGAGGGGCAAATTTTCTGAGGCAAATAAACATATCTAAATAGCTTAGTCTGAGTTCCAAGGAGAAGAAATATTTTTTACCTGAATGAGGTATTAAAACCAATGTTGTGCCAGAAAGCCACATTTATCTTTTGGTTTCATGCAAAGAAACTTCCACCAAGCATCTGATCTTAAATTTCTTTGCTTTAAATTACTCAAACGCCAAGTTCCATTAGATTTTGAACTGTCTGTTTTGCTTTTATTATAAATATATAAAGTATAATTGCTAAAATTGGCAGTTAATGGAATGAGAAGAGGCATTTTGTATAGCACAGTTAATGAGATAGTGTTTTGATCAGTCGATTAACCGAGACCGATCTGAGATCACGTTGATGCATAAGTGAGCAGATATTAGGGAAGGAAGGCTAGATGTTGGCCTTGAAAGAAGTACAGAATTTTAATACACTGCCCTTTGGCCATCTTTGCATAAAATGCTTGGGAATTTTAAGCAAGATAGGGTGCCCTTTGTAAACGTTTAATTATGTGATCAAAAAAATGCTGGAGATGTTGCCATACCTTCCTGTTATTGGTGAAATCTATGAAAAAACTGCCAGACTCCTCTTATGAAGATAACTTTGCTGTGTTTGACAACATCTGTCCTGGTCCATCTTTCACTCCAAAAGGAGGGGCATCGACACATGTTTGCCTTGGAAAAAAGATGCAACAAACACAGTTTCAAATCTGAATGTACATGATGATCTCTCAAGAAGAAGGTTACCAGTAGTTCCTCAGAGAAAAGAGAGGAGTGGAGGTGAATCGATAAGAGAGCCTGTAAGGACTACATGTGTGCTATGTGCGAAGTGGGTAATCCTTTTGTTGGATATTAATGCCCTCACACACCCTTTCAGGTGTCATGCTTCATCATCTGGGCTGCTCCTCGTCGGGCCGGCGGTGCAATGCCTAACGGGCTCCCTAAAAGGGGCACTTTATCGGAGTTCTTTTAATCCAACAGCCGTCTGGTGAAGTGCGGGTGTGTGGGCCTGTTTATTGTAGATACAAAAAGTGAGTTAAAACAGGGTCGAAAGTACCAGTATGAAAAAGCAATTTATTCTAAAGGTCTCCTTCCCTGATTAAAAAAGTGTATGTAGCACTCGGTAGAGTGTAATGTCTCTAATTAGAGTGCATGAGATTGGTGGTCAACATGTTTCTCGCACTGAGCTCGTGCGCTCGCGATTCGTCAGGACCTATCAAACTATCTACAATGGTAAGAGGGGACTATCTAAGAGATTGGTCTCCTAGTCACAATGAATCATGTGTACATGATGATGTCAGATGAAATGTACTGTGATTCTCTGGAAAACTATTTCAAATGTGTAATTGGATATAGTGCGTGTTTAGACGAAAATATAGAATCAAAAACTTCAGGGCCAAGCGTTTATTCAGAAAAAAATCAAATATGATTCTTAAACCCCTGAGATTTTCAAAGCTCTCCTTAAATAGGCGCCAAGTCAGGGCTGTGATAAGGGCTCTTTCATTTGTACAACAGGGGTCCCTTATACTTTCTGTCTACCATAGACCCCTGTATACCTGAGCCATGGCAGACAGCTGGTCTTTGCTGTGCTATTCAATCCAACCTGCTCCCCAGTGACTGGCACCAGCAATGCTGAAACTGGTCTGGGGTGGCATATATTCATATTCAGAAACAGCATGGCCTAGCACTTCAGGATGGACATACTGTTTTGGGAGGGGTGATGAATGATTTGTCTAAATTGGACCCATGCCTGTAATGGTACTGATGAGATCAAAACAATGGAATAGAATGCACCTTGATTAGTAACCAGTGGTTCAGGTTAATTCAGACATATGAGGCATCAGGTTCTTGCTGACCAGGCAGCGAATGGGATAGAAATAGACAGCATGCACTATGGGACAGACAAATGTAAAGTCAGGAAGCACACTCGCACAAATGCAAAGAATGCACTGGCACACTTTAACACCAAGGCAAGGTGAAGGCAGCCATAGGGCATTGTGCACATGGACATGCACATGGACATCAAAGCCTCCTCCATAGATAAAACTAACAGTCACATGGTGAAAGGCCCCAAAAAACCTTCAACTTTAACAATCCATTAATTGATATAACCGTCAACAACAGACGCAAGACAATGGAATAGAAAGGGCATGGAGACGTTGGGATAAAACTCCAATCAATCAGTCAGCAATCAATCATGGAAGGGGACTGAGAACCTGATAATGTGAAACGTGAGATATGACGCATTCGCAGAGGCTAGGAAGTTGTTGACACAGATGGCCAGGTTATATTCACATATGCTGGTGAAGGGTATAAAACCCCAATTGGCCCACTTATTGGCCTTCCCGATGAGATAAAAACCACAGGCAAGAAGACCACTAGGATTACCAGGAGGCCCGACCAGGAATTTTTCTGTGACTTTTGTGCATCTTGGTTGTTCCTGATGAGCTCAATCGGTACACAACACACACCGACTGTTTTTTGAGGTCTTAAAATTTAATAAGTAGTCCAGGTGTATGACACAACTGTTTCTAAAGTCTGTAATTACGAACCTCCTTGATATGTTTTGTATATTTATCATCTGTTTTGATTATATTACATAACTGATAGCCACTCGCTGTTTTCACTTTACAGTATATCTTCTTTCTCATCTTCCTTCCCCCTTCCCTTCTCTCTTCTCCCCTGTACTTGCTTTGTTTCTCATTTCTCCTCTTCTTTCTTTCTATCCTTCTCACCTTTTCAAAACACAAAAACTTTAAAATGCACTTATTTTAGCATTATTGTTGCGCATTACAATTCAAGTTGTTGTTTATTTTTTATGTCCTTATTAGTAGATTCTAAGAAACGTTTCACTTCATCTTTTTACGGGTTATTGCCTTCTCTCCTTTTATTCACTAGTTATATTGTACTTTATTATTTATATCTACATTCACTCGGAATGTTCTACAGATCATAATTTTATTTGATGTAATTGCACATTGTTCATATTTATTTTCTCAAAAAGCATTTCTAAACAGAAAAAAAAAATTGTAAGTACAAACTCAATAAATGAGTATTTGTCCAATGTATATTTATTCTTAAATCACGGAATATTATTTGTTAAAGACCTTTTAGCAATCCGTACACGGGCTAGCTAAATCACCGGCTAAGCCAGACCAGTGCACTCTGCCACATTACACTATACGTGTATAAGCATCTGCAGCAGTATTGTTCAGAGTGACCCGAAAGCATCACAGCCTTGCTGATTTCCCTAAAAGCAATATGTCTACGAGTTGCAGGTAGCTCCAGGACATGCGTGCTGTGAATCATCAGCACTTAAAAGATGCATATCAGGAATTGTTGTGGTGTGAACATAGCTTTAAACAACATTGATAGGAATACATTGAAAAGAATCATTCAAGTGTGTTACCATAGTGACCATCATTGGGTACTTTACTACTTAGGAACGAGAAGGATTAAAGCCTTGCCTGCAGGACCAATCAGAAAGAAACAATGAAAACAAAGAACAGACTTTAGAGATTAATACAGCCATCGCCTTTTGTCTACCATGGAGCGTTTGGATCTGTACTATTATAGCAAGCTAGTGACTGGTACAAAATAGACGTGTGCAGTCAGTGCTTAAAGTCTGCTGGTGGTTGTAGGGGACCAGGGCATATTTTTCATCATCCGTCTTTGACCCAGGGCAAGAGAGAGAGAGGCAGAAAAGGTAGAGTAAAGGAGAAGCATAGGAAAACAGTTACAGGGGAAGGGATCAAAAAGATCTTTCAAAGGTGAGGTGAAGTTTTAGAAAGGATAGTGCTGAGGACGAAACAGTGATGCGGTGGAAACAAGAAGAGGGGTTCTTGGTATTCAGTAATCCCAGCATTCAGCAGCGCCGAAGCAAATTGGTTTTTTTCACCCCATTAAGCGCTGTGGGCACTGGTCTCAATTTCTGATCTAGATTTTCTCCTTTCATAAGATATTTTCACACTGATTCAATGTATCCCCAGGTTCCTTCAACTCCAACTTGGTAGTGATATATCCCAAATTTTCTTTTGGTGGGAAACTTTTCTACCAAAAATAGGCAGAACTCATGCGGCGGTTGTGGGGTTAACGACAGTCCACCGTTTTCCCGCGTCTGCCTTCCTTGGCCCTCAGCGTGGAGGCCCGAGCTTGAGTGGGTTGCTGATTCTTCCCCACTGTAGGGCCTGGGTTAGACTGTGCTCCCCACGTAACACAATTTGCCTGGTTCTCGACAACAGAATTTACTATTGCCAAGAACTATGCAACAGCTAGAGCGGGCAGGCACACCAGAAGGAAACCCCATTAAGCAAAGGTGTGCCCTAATTGGCACTTGCTCTCCTGCTGCTCATTTTGTAAATGCATGACCCCACATCAACAACCTTTTTCCAGTGACGAGATCTTTACATCGATAAAAATGTAAAGTTCAGTGAAACCTTTGCATCCACTTGGCCATTCTCTTCACATTCCATGACACCCACATGGCTCTTTTGCTACACTTACTCCTGTCCTAGAGACGTTGCCGCTGCAGCAATGTCAGGGTAACCTATTTTAAAAGTCACATCATAAGGTTTGTCACTGCAATGGCTGCTGATGAGAAGGAGCTGCACCAATCAGTCGGATCCACGTGGACGGTGAAGCAACTCCTCCTTGCTGACCATCACCAGAGACCTGTTCTAGCGCGTCCACCTGGGCTTACAGTTCTGTTGATCTTCGAGCCTGCATGCGTCTCTTGATGCAGCCATAATCCTAATAACGTCAGCATCAAGGTTGGGCTGTGTTGGCATTCTTACCCTGTCAATAATGCATTGCGCATGATGCTTGGTGTATAGTGAATATAATTGCACCAGCGAGAGAAGGCGCTAGCGGTAGATACCGTGGGCCAGATTTACCAATTTCTCATGCAGCGCAGTGCAGCTGCCACAAATGCTGTGCAGCACTGCATGAGGAGAGAGCAGGAGAGCGCCAACTTTACTGAAATATGGCACTCTCCTCCCCTCTTCCTAGCGCCGGTGCTGAAATTAGCTGTCGTGCCCCACGAGACACCTTTGCACCATAGTGCAAGGGTGTCTTTGTGAGTAAAGCATAGGTTTTGTACTGGAAGGATCCCCTTCAAGTACAAAACACTATGCTTAGAATAATTTAAAACATTTTCCCACTTTGTACATGTGCTTTACATTGCAGCACGCATGCGAAATCAGAAAATAAAGGAGAAAAAAAGCATTTCTCCTTCATAGCGCATGGTTGAAGGGTGCACTATATTCTGACACTAAACCCTGTCTAATTTATTCAGTAAATTGGGTTTAGCGTTAGAAACCTTGGGTGGTTGCATAGGAACGCCCATGCACCACCCATGGTACCCAGCCCCCCCCTCCACCCTTGGCAATAAGTAATGCAAGCAGTGCTAGGCGCTGCTTCGGGTTACTTTCACGTTATTTCCAGCCCTAAACAAGTTCAGCGCTGCAAAGAAAATCAGACAAAAGATTCTGCGCCGATTTGTGTCACTTTTGTGACACCTACACGGCATAAAATCTTAGTAAATCTGCCCTAAGGAGTACTCACCATTAACTTGTGCAGTATGATGCCCGGCTTTCTGTGCTGTGTCCGAATGCTTAAGAAAAACCTGATCTCCCAATGATATAGAATTTATTTGCTTTGCGTTGTAGGACGAGGGGGTAGATAGTTACCATGCTTGAATAAAAGATGTCATCAATAAGCTTACTAAGGTAAATACGTGAATTAAGCACTCATGGCACTTTGCACTCATGGTGCACATTTACTAAATGATAGTGCAACGCAGCACAGCAACCAAATGTGCTGCACTGTGTGGAGGGAGCAGCGCAGAGCTGTATGTACTAACTATGGCCCGATGCGGATATCTGTCCATGCTCTGGTGCAGGAACAGGCTGCCGAGCTCACGCTTTTGCTCCACTGCTGTGCAAAGTTGTGCGCTTAGTGTCTAACATGGGCTGTGTTATGGAAGCTTCCCCTTCCGGTACAATATCGTACACCTAGACAAACCTAAACATTTCACTCGTTGAATGTGTGCTGTAGAGTGCAGCTCACATGCAATGTGTGAAATAGATTTGCACCTATCTCGTGGAGGAGCTGTTTTTGACTTAAAGCCATGTCTAACAATTTTCGTAGAAAGGCTTTTCCATCACACACCATAGGTGACGGAATGTTCAAGGACCACTCATGGTAACCCACCTTGACCCAAACTAGTGCTTTTCCAGTGCAAAAAGAGTGTAGTGCTGGAAAGTAAATACCTTATAAACAGTTTGTGCTGATTTGGGACACTTTGTATGACTTTGTGGTAGCTCAAAGTCTTGAGACATCTACCCCATAAGGTGTACTTGGATTGGATGCTCACATTTCTGAATTAGCTCTTCGAACATGTTCAATCGGGTATGGTGGATTTTCACATGACCAAACTGCGTTCATGAGCTCAGAAGCCCTGCAAGTATGGTGTACTTTTTGTGTGGGACTACCAGTAACAGTTGGTGCATACACAACTTTTAAAGTTTAGGGGTGATGTTACTTTGTACTATGCTTACTGCGCTTGGAAAAAATGGTACAAATAGTACCTACAAATGTGAGACATAAAAAATTCCCTTGCAACAGGAAAGCCATGCCCCTGGTGGTTATCGAAATTAAAGGGGCAAATTTACTATGGGAGTAAAGAGCAGGACGCGCCATATCAACAAAGATATGGCACTTGTGCTCTCTTCCCATGTGCTGGCGCACAATCAGGCTGCCTAGCGCCATGCACACTCCTTGCACGATAGTATAAGGAGTGTTCATGAGCTACCGTAGTGCTTTGTATTTAGAGGGTAGATCGGCACCGCAAAACACTATGCTTAGGCTAGCTCTAAATATTTTCTCCACTTTGTACACATGAAGTACAGTGCAGCACAAATGCACAGTCTGAAAAGTTTGAAGAAATGAAAATTATATGAAATCAAATTCCACATTTGTAAAGCGCGACTTATCACCCCTAAGGGTATCCAGGAGCTGGGAGTCCTTGGGAACATTAAGTGAGCTATTGTCTGGAGTCGCATGATGTTGGGCTGAGCTGCCGTCGGGGATCGAACCGTGAGGTCTGCGCTCCAAAGTAAGCTGCTCTGGCCACTGCGGCACACCTCTCCCACACTTCTCAGACTTTGGAGGATAGACCTGTCTACCATTTTTAATGCGTAAGGCTTTGCATCAAAAACTAGGGGTAGTATGGGTAGGTGATAGGCATACAGGATGGATGGTTAGCTCTGGGGCATGATTGAGAAGGGTGCGACTGAGCCCGAGCAGGCCGACCAGGACTAATTGGGTCAACAAGATGTGATGTGATACCTTATCAAAAGCGACAGAAGGGTTGAGGCGGATCAAGACGGCACGGCTAACCTGATTCATCTCCATCCTCAGCTTGTATGCAAATGCAAGCAATGCGCTCTGAGTGCTATGAGGAGGTGGAAAGCTAGACTCGAAGGGGTGGAACAGAGATGAGTAGTGATATATAGCAACAACTGTGTATTTGTGTTTCTCCAAGACTTTACTTGGTTAGGAAACATAAAAATAGCGTGAAAGTTGATCACAGAAGAGTGATCTGCTTATGGCTTCTTTAGCAGTTTTGCAATCAGGGATTTTTCCATCTTTGCTTTGGAGATAGACCAGTTGCACAGACTGGGCAGAAAATGTCTAAGCCCAGATACTGCTCTGTGAATCACAGAGCGAGGGAAGGGACCTAGTGGAGAACCAGATATAATGCTGAGCAGTAAAGCATTGTTTTCTGTTGAGGTAAGGAAGGGAAATTAGATAGCAACTAAAATGGCGAAGTAGAAGACAAACTCTTGTATTCACTAGGTGTACGTTTTATTGAGACAAAAGGGAGATACTGAATGACATTAAAAAAGAGAATAACATAGGGCAGTAGAAGGCTAAATAGTGGCATTCTTGAGCATGAAAGCAAGAGATTTCTGAAAGTAGAGAATACCTTGTGTAGGGAATTAGAAGATTGATTGATCTTGGTAACATAATTTGTAGTGCGCACACAATAAGTCTGCTTCTTATAGCCCTTACTAAAAAAAAGATATCTTGACCGATGGCTTCTTTAATGTGCACCTTTCGTGTGACTAGGGTACTGTGTAGGGATCAGTATGTGTCTCAGAGGGCCTTGAAGGAACCTCTCATGGATACCGGAAGGCAAAGGACAGAGCGCAGTGCTGGAGAAAAGGGATCCCGGGCTCAAAGATGTGGATTCCTTAACACTGTAGCCTGGATTCCTTGGAATTGTTCATGAACCCCAAGATAAGATGTTAATAGGAGACTATCCGACCCAAGTGGAAGGCAGCAATTCTGGGATTTTCTCACTGATCAGTAGTTCCTTTTTTGTTGTTGTTTGGTATCAATAGATAGATTTTTGGCCATCTAGTTAGGGGCAGTGATGAGCCAAAGTCCCAAAAATGACATGTTCTCTAATTACAGTGCTTTCAGTTTCAGGTTAGTCTTGGTGTCTTCCAAGTATTCATAATGATCAAATTGAAAGGATAAATTATGTTTTGCAGTAGTCTGAGGCATGAGTTCAACATGGTAGGACCAAAAGTGCAGCTGTGTCATGCAGTACATTAAGAAGGTGTGGTGAAGATGCAGAAGTGTGGTAGAGCTGATTAAGACACAAATGGAGAAGAAATACGAGGTCCAACCCGTGTTACAAAGGTGGAGGAAGAGAGTCTTAAAATCTGTGTCAAAAACTGAAGGCAAGTTAAAGATTCTACTGGGAGCTGCAATACAATTACCAAAGGCTTATAAAGCGCACAGCTACCCCATGGGGGTTTTCCCAGTGTTAGCATCATATAGGGACCACCAGAACATGCAACTCAGAACAGCCAGGTTTTCAGCTTTCTTTGAAAGATTGTGAGTAAGGGACTATCAGGCACATGCATCAAAGGAAAAACCGGTCGCAAACCGGCAGATTCTCAGAATCTGCTCCTTTGCGACCGGTATTTTTGCATTTGGGATGCATCATCCCAAATGCAAAAATCGCAATTTAAGGAATCTCTAAATTGCGATTACTTAAATTGCGATTGCATTTAAGGAATCCCAAATTGAGATTCCTTAAATGACATGCATTAAAGTAAAAAAAATTGCGATTTCGCTAATAGGGGGAGCAAATTACTATGAAGTTGAACTTTATGGTAATTTGCAAAAACTTTGAAAAATGCACTTTTGTGCATTTTTCAAAGTTTAATGTTGCGCACACACATGCCCTTAGGGCATGTGTGTGTGTAACATATGTGCACAGATCAATTTCAGGGGTGCAATAGGGTGTCATTTTTGACACCCTTGCACCCTTGAAATTGCATGAGCAATTTGCGAGTACCTACTGGTACTCGCAAATTGCTCATGCAATCTCCAATTCATTCCTATGGGCCTGGAGGCCCATAGAAATGAATGGGACGGCATTCCTTAATTGCAACTCGCAATTTGCGAGTTGCAATTAAGGAATGTGTAGGAATCGCTATTTTTATAGTGATTCCTACATGCATAGGCTTTTGCAATTCCTTAATTGCGATTCCTTAATAATCGCAATTAAGGAATCGCAAAAGCCTACGTTGATGCATCTGCCAGATTGTCTCCGCTGTTCTGGGAGTGAGATCCACAGCAAGGGGCCCTGATATGTAAACAAGTGCCCTCCAATCCGTGACCATTTTACTGTTGGGATCACAGATCAGGACCAGCCAATGGAACAAGGAGAGCGGGCCGGCTGATACGCTTTCACAAAGTCCTGTAGATAGTGTGGGCCCAACCCAGCTCTTGCTCAGTGCACATAACACAAGATTTTAAACCGAATTTGCTTCTCTATTGAGAGCCAGTGCAACTCCTGCAGCAGACCCGCCGCCAAAGTCCACTTCTGAAGCCTGTAGAGCATCCTTGCTGTAGAGTTTTGGACCACCTGCAACTGTCTAGTGGAGGATTTGTCCACCCACAAAAAGAGTATGTTGCCGTAATCCAATCTGGCCAGGATAAGTGCCTGTACCACCGTCCGTTAAGCTGAAAATGGGAGTAACCAGATGATTTTTCTCAACCATTTCAACACGGTCGGTCATTCAGCAGCCATCTTTATCACCTGAGGCTTCACTGATCGCTTGTCATCGAGCACAAACCCCAGGTTCTTAACCTTATGGGCTGGGGCTGGTGGTGATTCTTCCACTTTGCCAGTTTACTGAATGTGAGTTCAAGGGTTCCGAGCTGTGGTGCTGTGCAGATGACAAGGAGAAGATGATTTGAGTGTCATCTGCATAAAAGAATAGCGTCAGACCACAACTTTCCACTAAGTCCGCTAATGGGTGCACATAGATATTGAAAAGTGCTGGACTTAGGGAGGATCATTGAGGAACTCCTGAGTTAAGGGCATACCGCTCTGAGGAGTTGGTAATTTCTATTTAATTGGATTTTTTGAGATTTTTCTAGGCAGCAATGATCAATTACTCAGTTCCATGACAGAGGCAAAATCCAACTTGGACATCAGTAAGAATGCTTTTGGGTGCAATGTTCTAGTTGTGATGCTCAAATCTATTACTTCATCCAATTATGTGCAAGAGAAATATACGTGTAGTTGTCTGGATTCTTAGCATCAAAGTGTGATTCATTCAAAAGTGCCTTCAAGTTTGACATTTCTAGGTCTCTGGGACAGATTCTGTGTTAAAAGTAAAATATCAAGTTGGGTTACACCAACAGAGAGGAAGAGAAAAAGTTGGAGGCTTATTAAACACCACAGGAGAGAATGATGAACTAGGAATGAAATCCATTGTCAGAGTTAGGTAGCTGAGACAAGTAACAAAGAGTGGGCAGTTGAGTACTGGTGAAGAAGAGGCCGCACTGTACCTAACCACAATGAACTACTTCTTCAGCTTGGTAGCAGAGGTCTAGCATTTTCTTATCAAAGTAGCTAGAGCATCACCGAAATGTTGAGTTGGGGTGAGTTGGAAGAGTACGGAAAAGCGTAATTCTTGGTTGAAAAGGTGTGATGGTACCTGCTCCTTGAAGGGCAGTCATCGTGCATGGGATGGACAGCCTAGTATTTGTTCAAGGCTTTCCAGATCAGCATTCTGCCGAAATTGAAGTTTTGGATGAAAAGGTGTTTGCAAGCAGATTCCAAGCTGCCAGTCTTTTAGTGCTCAGGCACGCGGTTCATAAATTTGAAGCCATATAGTCTTTTGGACTATTATTTTATTGTGTTTGGAAACATGGTTGTGTCACTGGAGTTTCAGTGGCACTAAGCAATCAAAAAGAGCAGCTGTGATATATTGGTCTAGAATGGATCCTGACCAGATCCTGCAGAGCAACATACATCATCTTTACTTGGTAGAAAAATCCTGGTGTTCATCTGATGAATGAAAGGTATGAACGCTTGGACACGTGGGTAGTGCTTTACTGTCTTTGAGGATCAGAAAAGATTGGTGAGTAAGTAGGTATAGAGGCAAGTTGATCGATGTCCAGTGACTGATTAGATTTAGTCTGCCCCACGGTATAAGGGTTGAAACTAGATATGGAAAAACCACGGGTTTGTTTGTAAATGGTAAACAAGCTAACTCGATATGTATTGCATTGTGAGAAAAATTGATGAAAACACAATTTAAATATTGTTTTTGTAGTTATTTGATCCTCCCTGTTATAAGATATAAGACACTCCATAACATATATTTTTATGAAGAAGTCAGCAAAGACAAAGGTAAATGGAAGATATCCTTGGATGAGAAGGAAAGAGTGAGATAGTGCATCTTAGTAGCTAACGGAGGTGGAAACGTAAAGGACTTGTATCTCTTTAATACACCTTTTCCATTCTCGGACGCAATTTGGAAGATGTTTTGTTTCCAGTGGAGTTAGAAAGAGTGGGTTCAGAACCCAGCATTCCTGAGAGGGATTATATCGTATATATATATATTTTATATACATATATACGCGATGGTGTGAGAGAAAGAGCTAGAGACAGGAAGAGTGATATATATTCCAGAGAGAATGAGGGTAGAGAGAGGAAGAGAATGAGATGGGTAGGGACAGTGATTCAGAGCGGGAATCAATCAATCAATGAAACAGGATTTGTATAGCACTGCTTATCACTCGTGAGGGTATCCAGGCGCTGAATTCTTGCAGGATGGGGGTTGTTCAGAGGCGGAGGGGGAGGCCGTTTCAGGTTCTGAGTTAAAGCAAACAACAGTGTGCAGCCGGGAGGCGAGAGAATGTTTAGCAGACATAAAAAGGCAGCTGTAAGAATGGCACATGGGCTGTGGAAGTTTGATGTCTCAGATGGATACCAGTAGATGAGAGTGTCCAGCGTAAGATCTCTTAGGAAACTGTCCTCCACACCTGTCTGAAAGGATAAAATGATATTTGGCCATCTTACTTGATCAAACAATTTTGACTGTTAGACCATTTAAAACTAGACACTTCGGAGGAAAGGAACTATTGAGTTCCAAAAAGTGTTTTAAAATTCTTTCTACAAATGCAGTGGTAGCTCCTCTGCTAACGCGAAGGAGCGCCGCCCCACTGCTCACTGAGTGAGCAATTCAAAATGTAAAACTAAAATGATGATAACTTAAGGTTATCATTTAATTTAAATGTACTGGCTTGGTTGAGGCAGGGCGGGGCTGTTTGTAGGTGGGGGGAGGAGTGGTAGGCACCTAAGTGCGCATGACAATTTGGCCGGCTATCTCGGACAGGCCAAAAGGTCTTGAACACTTCGCATGTTCTCCACCCAGGCTACATTACAGCCTGGGTGGAGGACATGCCCATGCTCCCATTCCCCATCTGAGCACCGAACCATGGCGCTCAGACCAATCACAACGCTGCATTGCAGCATTGTGATTGGCTTAGGGTAGCCTAGGTGCTTCCTGCTTCCACAAAAACCAGGAAGAGGACGGAGAGGACGAAGTTGAGGCAGTGGCCAGGAACGTGTTTTGTTTTTTATTTAGTTTTCATTCTTTCCCACCTCCGCTCCCCACCTATTGCCGCCCCACGCCCGTTCAGTAGCAGCCGCGACTGTACAAATGTCTTCTCTGTTATGCCTATTTTGGCTAATTATTTCTTGAATCTCCGTCTCCCATAATGATCCGATCTCTCAGCCTGAGCAGAACATATATAAATGTTTTAAACCATTCTACAGAGAGGGAGCAAAGTTCGAGAGAGAATTCGAAGCG